>NW_028270140.1:157324203-157632618 GCF_037043375.1 Chiloscyllium plagiosum | reverse complement strand
TCACCATGGAGACAGGGACCGCCCCCTGGGCACAAGGACCCGCCCCCTCAGGGCTGGGCCCCGCCCTTGGACACTGGGACCGCCCACGGAGCCTCGGCTCCGCCCCCTGCAGACCGTGCCCCGCCCCTTGGACAGTGACTGAGGAGGAGGGGGAGGGGGAGACTGGGGAGGGGGAGGGAGGGAGGGGAGACTGGGGGAGGGAGGGAGACTGGGGGAGGGGGAGGTGAGGGAGGGGAGACTGGGGGGGAGGGGGAGGG
Source organism: Chiloscyllium plagiosum (assembly GCF_037043375.1). NCBI lineage: Eukaryota > Metazoa > Chordata > Chondrichthyes > Orectolobiformes > Hemiscylliidae > Chiloscyllium > Chiloscyllium plagiosum. Next base: position 157,632,361 of record NW_028270140.1, on the reverse strand, counting down.
AGGGAGACTGGGGGAGGGGGAGGTGGGGAGGGGAGGGAGGGCACGGGGAGGGGGAGGGGAGGGAGGGGAGACTGGGGAGGGGGAGGGTGAGGGAGGGGGAGACTGGGGGAGGGGAGGGGAGGGCGGGAGACTGGGGGAGGGGGAGGGGAGGGAGGGAGACTGGGGGAGGGGGAGGTTGAGGGAGGGGAGACTGGGGGAGGGGGAGGGGAGGGAGGGGAGACTGGGGGAGGGGGAGGTGAGGGAGGGGAGACTGGGGGAGGGGGAGGGGAGGGCGGGAGACTGGGGGAGGGGGAGGGAGGGAGGGAGACAGGGGGAGGGGGAGGGAGGGAGGGAGACTGGGGGAGGGGGAGGGGAGGGAGGGAGACTGGGGGAGGGGGAGGGAGGGAGGGAGACTGGGGGGAGGGGAGGTGAGGGAGGGGAGACTGGGGGAGGGGAGGGGGAGACTGAGGGGAGGGAAGGCTGGGGGAGGGGAGGGAGGGGAGACTGGGGAGGGGAGGGAGGGAGACTGGGAGGGGGAGGGGAGGGATGGGTGACTGAGGGAGGGGGAGACTGAGGGAGGGGAGGACTGGGGGAGGGGGAGGGGAGGAGGGAGAGGGAGGGGAGGGAGGGAGACTGGGGGAGGGGAGGTGAGGGAGGGGAGACTGGGGGAGGGGGAGGGGGAGGGAGGGAGACTGGGGGAGGGGGAGGTGAGGGAGGGGAGACTGGGGGAGGGGGAGGGGGAGGGGAGGGAGGGAGACTGGGGAGGGGGAGGTGAGGGAGGGGAGACTGGGGGAGGGGGAGGGAGGGGAGACTGGGGGAGGGGGAGGTGAGGGAGGGGAGACTGGGGGAGGGGGAGGGGAGGGAGGGGAGACTGGGGGAGGGGAGGTGAGGGAGGGGAGACTGGGGGAGTGGGAGGGGAGGCGGGGAGACTGGGGGAGGGGGAGGGGAGGGAGGGAGACTGGGGGGAGGGGGAGGGGGATGGGAGGGGAGGAGACTGGGGGAGGGGGAGGGGAGGGAGGGAGACTGGGGGAGGGGGAGGGGAGGGAGGGGAGACTGGGGGAGGGAGAGGGGAGGGAGGGGAGACTGGGGGAGGGGAAGATGAGGGAGGGGGAGGGGAGGGGAGGGAGACTGGGGGAGGGGGAGGGGAGACTGGGGAGGGGGGAGGGGGAGACTGAGGGAGGGGGAGACTGAGGGAGGGGAGACTGGGGGAGGGGGAGGGAGACTGGGGGAGGGGGAGGGGAGGGAGGGGAGACTGGGGGAGGGGGAGGGGGGACTGAGGGAGGGGGAGGGGAGGGAGGGGAAACTGAGGGAGGGGGAGGGGACAGTGAGGGAGGGGGAGGGAGGGGAGACTGAGGGAGGGTGAGACTGAGGGAGGGGAGACTGAGGGAGGGGGAGACTGAGGGAGGGAGAGACTGAGGGAGGGAGACTGGGGGGGAGGGGAGACTGGGGGAGGGGGAGGGGAGGGAGGGAGACTGGGGGAGGGGGAGGGGACACTGAGGGAGGGGGAGGGAGGGGAGACTGAGGGAGTGGGGGGGGGAGCCTGAGAGAGGGGAAACTGAGGGAGGGAGACTGGGGGAGGGGGAGACTGAGGGGAGGGTGAGGCTGAGGGAGGGGAGACTGAGGGAGGGGAGACTGGGGGAGGGGGAGGACTGAGGGAGGGGAGACTGAGGGAGGGGAGACTGGGGGAGGGGGAGACTGAGGGAGTGGGAGACTGAGGGGGGGGGAGGGGTGGGAGGGGAGACTGGGGGGGAGGGAGGGAGGGGAGACAGGGGGAGGGGGGACTGAGGGAGGGGGAGGGGAGGGAGGAAACTGAGGGAGGGGGAGGGGACAGGTGAGGGAGGGGGAGGGGGGAGTGAGGGGAGACTGAGGGAGGGTGAGACTGAGGGAGGGAGACTGAGGGAGGGGAGACTGAGGGAGGGAGAGACTGAGGGAGGGGAGACTGGGGGGGGAGGGGAGGGAGGGGAGACTGGGGGAGGGGGAGGGGAGGGAGGGGAGACTGGGGGAGGGGGAGGGGACACTGAGGAGGGGGAGGGAGGGAGACTGAGGGAGTGGGGGGGGGAGCCTGAGAGAGGGGGAAACTGAAGGAGGGGAGACTGGGGGAGGGGGAGACTGAGGGAGGGTGAGGCTGAGGGAGGGGAGACTGAGGGAGGGGAGACTGGGGGAGGGGGAGACTGAGGGAGGGGGAGACTGAGGGAGGGGAGACTGGGGGAGGGGAGACTGAGGGAGTGGGAGACTGAGGAGGGGGAGGGGGTGCGAGGGGAGACTGAGGGAGGGGAGACTGAGGGAGGGGAGGGGGGACTGAGGGAGGGGGAGGGAGGGGAGACTGAGGGAGGGGACGGGGAGACTGAGGGAGGGAGACTGAGGGAGGGGGAGACTGAGGGAGAGGGAGACTGAGGGAGGGGGAGACTGAGGGAGGGGAGACTGGGGGAGGGGGAGACTGAGGGAGGGTGAGACTGAGGGAGGGGAGACTGAGGTGAGGGTGGACTGAGGGAGGGGAGACTGAGGGAGGGGAGACTGAGGGAGGGAGCGACTGAGGGTGGGGAGACTGAGGGAGGGGGAGACTGAGGGAGGGGGAGGGGGTGCGAGGGGAGACTGAGGGAGGGGAGGGAGGGGCAGGCTGAAGTGGGTGAGGGGAGGGTGAAGCTGAGGGAGGGAGGGGAAGGGAGGGGAGACTGAGGGAGGGGGAGACTGTGGGGGGGAGACTGAGGGAGGGGGAAGCTGAGGGAGGGTGAGACTGAGGGAGGGGAGACTGAGGGAGGGTGAGAGTGAGGGAGGGTGAGACTGAGGGAGGGGAGACTGAGGGAGGGGGAGACTGTGGGAGGGGAGACTGTGGGAGGGGGAGACTGAGGAGGGGAGACTGAGGAGGAGGAGGGGAAGCTGAGGGAGGGTGAGGCTGAGGGGAGGGTGAGGCTGAGGGAGGGTGAGGCTGAGGGAGAGGGAGACTGAGGGAGGGTGAGGCTGAGGAGGAGAGTGAGGCTGAGGGAGAGTGAGGCTGAGGGAGGGTGAGGCTGAGGGAGGGTGAGGCTGAGGGAGGGTGAAGCTGAGGGAGGGTGAGGCTGAGGGAGGGTGAAGCTGAGGGAGGGTGAGGCTGAGGGAGGGTGAAGCTGACAGAGGGAGACTGAGGCAGGGGGAGGCTGGGGGTGGGTGAGGCTGAGGGAGAGGGAGACTGAGGGAGGGAGGCTGAGGGAGGGTGAGGCTGAGGGAGGGTGAAGCTGACAGAAGGAGACTGAGGGAGGGGAGGCTGAGGGGGGGGGGAGGGGTGGGAGGGGAGACTGGGGGGGGAGGGGAGGGAGGGGAGACAGGGGAGGGGGACTGAGGGAGGGGAGGGGAGGGAGGGGAAACTGAGGGAGGGGAGGGGACAGTGAGGGAGGGGGAGGGGGAGGTGAGGGAGACTGAGGGAGGGTGAGACTGAGGGAGGGGAGACTGAGGGAGGGGGAGACTGAGGGAGGGAGAGACTGAGGGAGGGGAGACTGGGGGGGGAGGGGGAGGGAGGGGAGACTGGGGGAGGGGGGAGGGGGAGGGAGGGGGAGACTGGGGAGGGGAGGGGACACTGAGGGAGGGGGAGGGAGGGAGACTGAGGGAGTGGGGGGGGGGAGCCTGAGAGAGGGGAAACTGAGGGAGGGGAGACTGGGGGAGGGGGAGACTGAGGGAGGGTGAGGCTGAGGGAGGGGAGACTGAGGGAGGGGAGACTGGGGGAGGGGGAGACTGAGGGAGGGGGAGACTGAGGGAGGGGAGACTGGGGGAGGGGGAGACTGAGGAGTGGGAGACTGAGGGGAGGGGGAGGGGTGCGAGGGGAGACTGAGGGAGGGGAGACTGAGGGAGGGGGAGGGCGGACTGAGGGAGGGGGAGGGAGGGGAGACTGAGGGGAGGGGCCGGGGAGACTGAGGGAGGGGAGACTGAGGGAGGGGGAGACTGAGGGAGAGGAGACTGAGGGAGGGGGAGACTGAGGAGGGGAGACTGGGGGAGGGGGAGACTGAGGGAGGGTGAGACTGAGGGAGGGGAGACTGAGGGAGGGTGGGACTGAGGGAGGGGAGACTGAGGGAGGGGGAGACTGAGAGAGGGAGCGACTGAGGGTGGGGAGACTGAGGGAGGGGGGAGACTGAGGGAGGGGGAGGGGGTGCGAGGGGAGACTGAGGGAGGGGGAGGGAGGGCAGGCTGAAGTGGGTGAGGGAGGGTGAAGCTGAGGGGAGGGAGGGGGAAGGGAGGGGAGACTGAGGGAGGGGGAGACTGTGGGGGGGGAGACTGAGGGGAGGGGGAAGCTGAGGGAGGTGAGACTGAGGGAGGGGAGACTGAGGGAGGGTGAGAGTGAGGGAGGGTGAGACTGAGGGAGGGGAGACTGAGGGAGGGGAGACTGTGGGAGGGGGAGACTGTGGGAGGGGAGACTGAGGGAGGGGGAACTGAAGGAGGGGGAAGCTGAGGAGGGTGAGGCTGAGGGAGGGTGAGGCTGAGGGAGGGTGAGGCTGAGGGAGAGGAGACTGAGGGAGGGTGAGGCTGAGGGAGAGTGAGGCTGAGGGAGAGTGAGGCTGAGGGAGGGTGAGGCTGAGGGAGGGTGAGGCTGAGGGAGGGTGAAGCTGAGGGAGGGTGAGGCTGAGGGAGGGTGAAGCTGAGGGAGGGTGAGGCTGAGGGAGGGTGAAGCTGACAGAGGGAGACTGAGGCAGGGGGAGGCTGGGGGTGGGTGAGGCTGAGGGAGAGGGAGACTGAGGGAGGGGAGGCTGAGGGAGGGTGAGGCTGAGGGAGGGTGAGGCTGAGGGAGGGTGAAGCTGACAGAAGGAGACTGAGGGAGGGGGAGGCTGAGGGCGTGGGTGGTGTCCCGAATGTAGATGGGGAGTTCTTGGACTAAGGGGGACAGGACGGTGTCGAGGTATGCGGAGATGAGTTTGGTGGGGCAGGAGCAGGCGGAGACGATGGGTCGTCCGGGGCAGTCAGGTTTGTGGATTTTGGGCAGGAGGTAGAAACGGGAGGTGCGGGGTTGTGGGACTATGAGGTGGGAGGCGGTGGATGGGAGGTCCCCCGAGGTGATGAGGTTATGGACGGTCTGGGAGATGATGGTTTGGTGGTGGGGGGTGGGGTCATGGTCAAGGGGGCAGTAGGAGGAGGTATCTGCGAGCTGGCGTTTGGCCTCAGCGGTGTAAACGTCGGTGCGCCAAACTACTACTGCGCCTCCCTTGTCAGCTGGTTTAATAGTGAGGTTGGGGTTGGAACGGAGGGAGTGGAGGGCTGCGCGTTCCGAGGGTGAGAGGTTGGAGTGGGTGGGAGGGGTGGGGGAGTTGAGGTGGTTAATGTCGCGGCGGCAGTTGGCTATGAAGAGATCAAGCAGGCTACTCCCATGTACTGATACAAAGTGGCTTCCTTTGTATAAAAGTTTATAAAAAACATTGCAAGTTCTTAATTAGACAGATAACAGTGAAAGACAATAATTCGCAAGGAAGAAAGGTTTATTGACAGATCTGTGTGTGCTTGACTGATCACTCCTACAGGCCTTGAGCTATCCATCAGGTGGGAAAGAGAAATCCAGCTGAGTTAGGCGTCTGCGGCAAGATAAGTTCCTATAATTTTGCCGAGAGGTGCAAGGGAGGAGCGAAGGACATCTGGGAAGGTTTTTAAGTGGGTGAGATCTAAACCTGAGACCCTACACAGTAGGCCCTCCCTCCCACCCACCTCCTCTAACCTTACTAAGAGTCTGTACTGAGAGTCAGTAAGTTTTCAGGTTTCTCATTGTTTTTTCTTCTCTTCCTTTGTTTAGTTCTGTGTGAGCTTTCAGAGTAACGGGTTATGGACGTTAGGGCAGTTGTATGTTCCTCCTACAGAATGTGGCAGGTGAGAGACACTTCACATGTCTCTGCCGACTACATCTGTGGGAAGTGCACCCAACCCCTGCTCCTCGAAAACCGAGTTAGGGAACGGGGGCTGCAGCTGGATAAACTACGGACCGTCCGGGCAGCTGAGGGGGAAATTGAGAGGATGTCCATGGAGGTGGTCACTCCCTAGACACAGGATAAGGACAATTGGGTTACTGTCGGGGGGAGGAAAGGGAACCAACGGTCAGAGCAGGGATCCCCTGTGGCCGTTCCCCTCAGCAATAAGTATACCGTTTTGGATACTGCTGGTGGGGACAGCCTACCAGGGGAAAGCCATAGTTGTCAGGTCTCTGGCACTGAGCCTGGCACTGTGGCTCAGAAGGGAATGGGGGGGAAATAGAAAAGCGCTAGTGCTAGGGGGCTCAATAGTTAGATGGATTGACAGGAGAGTTTGTGATGAAGGGCTTTTGCCCGAAACGTCGATTTTGCCTGTCCTCGGATGCTGCCTGAATTGCTGTGCTCTTCCAGCACCACTGATCCAGAAGGAGAGTTTGTGGTCAGGAACGGGACTCCCTGAAGGTATGTTGCCTCCCTGGTGCCAAAGTCCGGGATGTCGCCGATCGAGTTTACAGGACTCTGAAGGGGGAGGGGGAACAGCCAGAAATCGTGGTATATATTAGCATTAACGATATAGCCAGGAAAACGATTGAGGATCTGAAAAGTGACTACAGAGAGTTAGGTTGGAAGCTGAAGAGCAGGATGAGTAGAGAAGTGATCTCAGGTTTGCTACCGGTGCCATGAAATAGTGAGATGAGGAACAGGCAGCGAATGCAGCTTAACATCTGGCTGTGCAGCTGGTGCAGGAGGGAGGGCTTCAGATACCTAGACCATAGGGATACCTTCTGGGGAAGGTGGGACCTGTATATGAGGGACGGGTTGCACCTGAACTGGAGGGGCACAAATGTCCTGGGTGGGAGATTTGCTCGTGCGATTCGGGAGGGTTTAAACTAGTTTGGCGGGGGGTTGGGAATCGGAGTCACATATCTGAGAGGGGGGTAGTTGTATATGGGGCAGTGATAGGATGTAGTGAATCTATCAGGAAGGTTTCTCACGCAATGAAACAAAGGGATCGATTAAAGTGTGACTGCTTTAATGCAAGGAGTGTCTGAAATAAGAATGACGAATTTAGAGCATGGATCAGGACTTGGGACTATGATGTTGTGGCCATAACGGAGACGTGGGTTTCACAGGGGCAGGAATGATTGCTTGATGTTCCAGAGTTTAGAACATTTAAAAAGATCAGAGAGGGTGGAAAAAGAGGAGTGGGTGTAGCATTGCTAATCAGAGAGTGCATCACAGCTACAGAAACAAAGTTTGTTGAGGAAGGTTTGCCTACTGAGTCAGTGTGGGTGGGAGTTCGGGACAGCAAGGGACCAGCCACCACATTAGGAGTTTTCTACAGACCCCCTAATAGCAGTAGAGAGATTAAAAACTCACAGACGAGCAGATTTTGGAAAAATGCAGATGAAGCAGGGTGGTTGTTATGGGTGATTTCAACTTTCCTAATATTGACTGGAACCTCTAAGTGCAGATGGTTTGGATGGAGCCATTTTTGTCAGGTGTGTTCAGGAGGATTTCCTTACTCAGTATGTAGACAGACCGATGAGGGGAGAGGCCATTTTGGATTTGGTGCTCGGCAACAAGCCAGGACAGGTGTCAGATCTCACGGTGGGAGAACACTATGGTGACAGTGACCACAACTGCCTCACGTTTACTACAGCCTTGGAAAGGGAAAGGAGCAGTTACCGAGGGAAGATACTTAATTGGGGAAAAGGAAATTATGCCGCTATCAGACAGGAGTTGGGAAGTACAGACTGGGAGCAATGGTTCCACTGAAAGGGCACAGCAGACATGTGGAGACTATTTAAGGAGCAAGTGATACACGAATTTGTTCGTCTGAGACAGGTAAGAGGGGGTAAGATTAAGGAACCTTGGATGACGCAAACAGAGGAGTTTCTCGTCAAAAGGAAGAAGGCAGCTTACGTAAGGTGGAGGAAGCAAGGATCTAGCACAGCTTTAGAGGATTACAGGCTTGCTAGAAAGGAGCTCAGAAATGGACTGAGGAGAGCAAGAAGGGGGCATGAAAAAGGCTTGGCAAGAAGGATTAGGGAGAACCCAAAGGCATTTTACTCTTACGTGAGGAATAAGAGAATGATCAGGGAGAAGGTAGGGCCGATCAGGGATAGTGGAGGGAACTGTGTGTGGAGTCTGAGCGGGTAGGGGGAGCCTTAAATGAGTTTTTTGCTTCAGTTTTCACCAAGGAAAGGGACCTTGTGAATGAGAACTTTGAGGAGCTGGGATACAGGCTTGACCAGATCAAGATTGATGAAGTTGATGTGCTGGAAATTTTGGAAAACATTAAGATTGATAAGTCCCCAGGGCCAGACCAGATTTATCCTAGGCTGCTCCGGGAAGTGAGAGAGGAGGTTGCTAAGCCGCTGGCAAGGATCTTTGCCTCCTCACTCTCCACGGGAGTCGTACCGGAGGATTGGACGGAGGCGGATGTTGTTCCTCTTTTCAAGAAGGGGAATAGGGAAATCCCTGGCAATTACAGACCAGTCAGTCTTACGTCTGTGGTCAGCAAAGTTTTGGAAAGAATTCTGAGGGATAGGATTTATGACTATTTGGCAAAGCATATTGTAATTAAAGGCAGTCAGCATGGCATTGTGAGGGGCAGGTCATGCCTCACAAATCTTATTGAGTCCTTTGAGGAGGTGACAAGACAGGTCAACGAAGGTTGAGCAGTGGATGTGGTGTATCTGGACTTCAGCAAGACATTTGATAGGGTTCCCCATGGTAGGCTCATTCATAAAGTCAGGAAGAATGGGATACAGGGAGATTTGGCTGTCTGGATTCAGAATTGGCTGGCTGACAGAAGGCAGAGAGTGGTTGTAGATGGAAAGTATTCTGCCTGGAGGTCAGTGGTGAGTGGGGTCCTGCAGGGCTCTGTTTTTGGGCCTCTGCTCTTTGTAGTTTTTATAAATGACTTGGATGAGGAGATTGAGGGGTGGGATAGTAAACTTGCAGATGACACAAAGGTTGGAGGTGTCGTCGATAGTTTAGAGGGCTACTGCAGGCTGCAGCGCGACATAGACAGGATGCAGAGCTGGGCTGAAAAATGGCAGATGGAGTTCAACCTGGATAAATGCGAAGTGATGCATTTTGGAAGGTCGAACTCGAATGCTGAATATAGGATTAAAGGCAGGATTCTTGGCAGTGTGGAGGAACAGAGAGATCTGGGTGTGCAAGTACATAGATCCCTCAAAGTTGCCACTCAAGTGGATAGGGTTGTTAAAAAATCAAATGGTGTTTTGGCTTTCATTAACAGGAGGATCGAGTTTAAGAGCTGAAAGGTTTTGCTGCAGCTCTACAAGTCCCTGGTGAGACCACACTTGGAATATTGTGTCCAGTTCTGGTCACCCTACTATAGGAAAGATACAGAGGCTTTGGAGAGGGTACAAAGAAGGTTCACCAGGATGCTGCCTGGACTGGAGGGCTTGTCTTATGAAGGAAGGTTGAATAAGTTTTGACTTTTCTCTCTGGAGAGAAGGAGGAAGAGAGGAGACCTGATCGAGGTGTATAAAATAATGAGAGGAATAGATAGAGTCAATAGCCAGAGACTTTTCCCCAGGGCAGGATTGACTGGGACGAGGGATCATAGTTTGAAGATATTAGGAGGAAAGTATAAAGGAGATATCAGAGGTAGGTTCTTTATGCAGAGGGTTGTGAATGCATGGAATGCGTTGCCAGCGGTGATGGTGGAAGCAGAGTCATTGGGGACATTTAAGCGACTGCTGGACATGCACATGGATAGCAGTGAGTGAGAGGTGCGTAGGTTCAGTTATTATATTTTACATTAGGATTAAATCTCGGCGCAACATCGTGAGCCAAAGGGCCTGTTTTGTGCTGTACTTTTCCATGTTCTAAGTTCTATAAAGAAGTACCAGTCTAAATTAAGTGGGAGATGTCATAAGGTAACCTTGTACAGCTCGCGTGTCTGATATCATGGTTTTACAAAATGGCTTCTTAGCAAAGAGGGCAAACGTTTGACCAGAAAATGGCTTCCCAACAGATTGTGTCAGAATCTCTTCAATGTTAGGTTTAGAATAATTTTAAGCTGGGAGCAGATTCCTGCTTTTTATCTTAAGCACAGAGTCATTCTGTACCTGAGGCTGAAATGTTACTGCACGGTTGTATTTAAAATGATTAATTAATCTCAAATTAACATGCCTTCTTTTCAAGTTTGTGATTCAAATTCAAATCTGACTCGTTAGAAGTGACAGTGGGGCAGTCTGTAAGGTCTCAGAGTGGTCTGTAAGAACAGCAAGTAAGTTAGGTCTTCATCAATATTACCTTTTACAGAGTTTATATTTAATAACCGGAAATGGCTGCTCAAGATCATCATAAAGTCCCAAAATGCAATTAAAATCAATCATTGCAGATAAGCACAAAGAGTAAATGGGTGGCACAGTGGCACGGTGGTTAGCACTGCTGCCTCGCAGCGCCAGAGACCCGGGTTCAATTCCTGCCTCACGCGACTGTGTGGAGTTTGCACATTCTCCCCGTGTCTGTGTGGGTTTCCTCCGGGTGCTCCGGTTTCCTCCCACAGTCCAAAGATGTGCAGGGTCAGGTGAATTGGCCATGCTAAATTGCCCGTAGTGTTAGGTAAGGGGTAGATGTGTATGGGTATGGGTGGGTTGCGCTTCGGCGGGTCAGTGTGGACTTGTTGGGCCGAAGGGCCTGTTTTCACACTGTAAGTAATCTAATCTAATCTAATCTAATTTTCTACTGGCTCCAACAGCCTCAGCATGAAAATGGTCTTTCTCTCTCTAGTGCCCTTTTGAACTCTCAAGTCAGGGTTTTGTGACAGCAAAGTATTTTTTTCTCTCTGTGACTGCCCCGCTTGCAAGGGGTAATAAGAATCTATTATAATGGACAAGATCCAACCATTAATTACAAAGCTTTTGATAGTACTGAGTTTCATTTCAGGGTCAGATTCAAAAACTGTCATTAATTTCACAAGGGAATGGCTGTGAACGTTATCACTTGGTGTCCTGTTCACACAGATTCACCGATGCTGAGGCAAATGAACGTTCTTAATTGCCTTACAGCGTCCTGTTATCACTTGGTGAGCCCAGGTGTCCCTATCTTTTGCATTCTAAGTTTCCCCTTTTTCTGAGCCTTCCTGCCTGACTATTTTCTAGTGCAGTAAATGTGTTCTATAATTCAGCATTACATTTTAGTCTAAATGTTTAAAGATAAGTTTTAAGGCTATGGACTTTTTCACTGTTTCTGTGCTGTATATCTCTATGACTGTATGACTACCTGACACGTCCATTAGAGTGTCTCATAAAAACTGACTAACGGTCACCATTGACCCACTGTCTCGTAGTTCACCAACCCATCTCCCTCACGGATGTCCTTCAGGGAAGGAAATCTGCCATCCTCACCTGGTCAAGTAGCTGTAGCCCCACAGCAATGTAGTTGACCTTTAGCTGCCCTCTGAAATGGCTGAGCAAGTCACTCACTTCTTGGGCAATTTGGGATGGGCAAATTGCCAGCAATGTCTTACATCTCAATCAAGAGTAATAAATGGAAGGAGGCAGAAACACAATCTGGGCACCATGGTGGAAATGTTTACTGATAGTTGTTAGAGGCTGGGATAATATTCTGGAGAAATCCTGTAAATGTAGCTGTGAAAATTCAAAACCATCCATCAAGCTGAAATGGTCCAATTGCATCAAACTGCTTGGGGGTCACAAGCTTCTCACTCCTCATTGTAGAGGAGAAGACTGAGGTATGGGCATTTAGACTTGAAAGGATTGAAATTAGTAAAGAGGAGGTGTTATCAGTTCGAGAAGGTGTGAAAGGAGACAAGTCCCCTGGGCCGGATGGGATTTTTCCGAGGATTTTTTCGGGAAACTCGGGAGAAGATGGCCGAGCCTTTCGCCTTGACCTTTGAGTTGTCATTGTCTACAGGTTTAGTACCAGAGGACTGGAGGATTGCAAATGTTGTGCCCTTGTTCAAGAAGGGCAGCAGAGATGATCCAGGTAATTATAGACCAGTGAGCCTTACGTCTGTTGTAGGAAAGGTTTTGAAAAGGATTATAAGAGATAGTTAATGTGGTTTCGTCAAGGGCAGGTCATGTCTCACAAACGTCATTGAGTTTTTTTGAGAAGGTGACCAAGCATGTGGATAAGGGTATGGCAGTTGACGTGGTATACATGGACTTCAGCAAAGCAATAAACAATAGGTGCAGGAGTAGGCCATTCTGCCCTTCAAGCCTGCACCACCATTCATTATGATCATGGCTGATCATCCTCAATCAGTATCCTGTTCCTGCCTTATCCCCATAACCCTTGATTCCACTATCCTTAAGAGCTTTATCCATTTCTTTCTTGAAAGTATCCAGAGACTGGGCCTCCACTGCCCTCTGGGGCAGAGCATTCCACACAGCCACCACTCTCTGGGTGAAGACGTTTCTCCTCATCTCTGTCCTAAATGGCCTACCCCTTATTTTTAAACTGTGTCCTCTGGTTCGGGACTCACCTATCAGCGGAAACATGCTTCATGCTTCCTGTCCAACCCTTTAATAATCTTATACGCCTCAATCAAAACCCCCCTCAGCCTTCTAAACTCAAGGGTATACAAGCCCAGTCGCTCCAATCTTTCAGCGTAATGTAGTCCCGCCATTCCAGGACTTGACCTTGTGAACCTACGCTGCACTCCCTCAATAGCCAGAATGTCTTTCCTCAAACTTGGAGACCAGAACTGCACACAGTACTCCAGGTGTGGTCTCACCAGGGCCCTGTACAGCTGCAGAAGAACCTCTTTGCTTCTATACTCAATTCGTCTTGCTATGAAGGCCAGCATGCTATTAGCCTTCTTCACTACCTGCTGTACCTGCTTGCTTGCTTTCATTGACTGATGTACAACAACACCTAGATCTCTCTGTACTGCCCCTTTACCTAACTTGACTCCATTTAGGTAGTAATCTGCCTTCCTGTTCTTGCCACCAAAGTGGATAACCACACATTTATCCACATTAAACTGCATCTGCCATGCATCTGCCCGCTCACCTAACCTGTCCAGGTCACCCTGTATTCTCCTAACATCCTCCTCACATTTCACCCTGCCACCCAGCTTTGTATCATCAGCAAATTTGCTAATATTACTTTTAATACCTTCATCAATATCATTGATGTACATTGTAAAAAGCTGTGGTCCCAGCACGGATCCCTGCGGTACCCCACTGGTCACCCCCTGCCATTCCGAAAGGGAGCTGTTTATCACTACTCTTTGCTTCCTAGTCTTTGATAAGGTTCCACATGGTAGGCTACTGGAGAAAATGCAGAGGCATGGGATTGATGGTGACTTAGCAATGTGGTTTAGAAACTGGCTTTCTGTAAGAAGGCAGCGAGTGGTGGTTGATGGAAATATTCAGCCTGGAGTCCGTGTTACTAGTGGTGTTCCACAAGGATCTGTTTTGGGACCACTGCTGTTTGTCAGTTTTATAAACGACTTGGACGCAGGCATAGGTGGATGGGTTAGTGAGTTTGCAGATGGCACTAAAGTCGGTGGAGTGGTGGGCAGTGTGGAAGAATGTTACAGGAGGACTTGGATAAACTGCAGTTCTGGGCTGAGAGGTGGCAAATGGAGTTTTTCCACCTCTCAAAGCTCACGGTGGGCTTCCAGCAGCTCAAACAACACAAAGTGTCTCTGTTTAGGTGGAGTGCAGATCTGGAGGAGGTGATAATGAGAAGAAAGGATGTGATCACACAACGAAGAGTATGTGAAAGCAGCCTGTGAATCTTGAACACTATTAGGTACAAAGTGTGGTCAGAAACGAAGAGAGCTGAGCCTTCAAGTACACACACTGTCAAAGGGGAAGGTCAACTTCACAGAAGGCAGCGTCCACCTTTAAAAGCAACAATCATCACATTCACTTTGAGATATTTCAGAGTGCTTCATAAGAGCACAGTCAAACTGAATCCAACACTGGGTCATTTCAGAATCTGGTAAATCTTTACAAAATGTTGGTGAGACTCAAGGGCAAAACAAATATTTTTCAACAAGTTGTCTTCTGATTTTCCTCTGCAGTTTCTTTGTTTTGTTTAGAGGCCCCGTCTTCATTCTCACTAATTAATGTCTTCAGTGAAACAGTCACAAAGGGTGGAATCTTCACAAGTTGTTCACCATTAAAACCAGAAGAAATCAGAACAGGAGGGGGGCCATTCAGCCTCTCAAGCCTGCTCCCCCATTCACTCGGATCATGGCTGCTCCGACATTCCTCATGTACACTTTCCTGCCCTCTCTCCTTGATTCCCGGATTGATCAAGAATCTCTCTCAGCCTTAAATATACACGAGGACTCTGCCCCCACAGCTCTCTCTCTGACAAGGAGTTCCAAAGACTCTCGACCCTCTGAGAGATGGAATTCCTCCCCATCTCAGTCTGAAATTGGTGCCCCTTTAATTTGAGGCTGTGCCCTCTGGTCCCAGACTCTCCCCTGAGGGGGAACACTGACAACATTTACAACCTCCCAACATTTACCCTGTCAAACCCCTTAAGGATTCAATCTGTTTCAATGAGATCACCTCCCATTCTTCTCAACTCTAACTTGTTTAACCTTTGCTCAAAACACAATCCCTCCCAATACCAGGGATCATTGCAGTGGCGGCACGGTGGCTCAGTGGTTAGCACTGCTGCCTCACAGCAGTCCCAGGTTCAATTCCAGCCTCGGGTTTGTACATTCACCCCTTGTCTGTGTCGGTTTCCTCCCACAGTCCAAAGAGGTGCAGGTCAGGTGAATTGGCCATGCTTAGTTGGCCATAGTGTTAGGTGGATTAGTCAGAGGGAAATGGATCTGGGTGTGTTACTCTTCGGAGGGTCGGTGTGGACTTGCTAGGGTGAAGGGCCTGTTTCCACACTGTAGGCATCTAATCATCTAAGCTCGTGAACCTTCTCTGAGCTGCCTCCAATGAACTGATGTCTTTCTCTTCAATAAGGGACTAAAACTGCTGACAGTGCTCCAGATGTGCTCTTCCCAGCACCCTGTACAGTTCCAGTAAGACTTCCCTACTCTTACACTCCAACCTTCCTGAAATATGGGCCAACATTCCATTCGCCCTTCCTAAATACCTGTGTGCTAGCTTTCTGTGTTTCATGTACACGTTCCCCCAAGTCCCTTTGTGTTGCAGTTTCTCATCATTTATGTCATATTCTGTTTATCTGTTCTTCCTTTCAAAATGAGCAACCTCACATTTTTCCACATTATACCCCATTTGCCAACTTTTTGCCCATATACTTAACTCATCAATATCTCTCTGTGAACTCTCCCTATCTTTCTTGCAACCTATTTTTCCACCTATTTTTGTGTTGTTTGCAAATTTGGTTCTAATACATTCATTTCCTTCTTCCAGGTCATTAATAGCGCTTCTGCCTCACAGTGTCAGGGACCCGGGTTCAATTCCACCCTCAATGACTGTCTATGTGGAGTTTGCACATTCTCTCTCTGTCTGCATGGGTTTCCTCTGGGTGTTCTGGTTTCCTGCAGCAGACCAAAGATGTCCAGCAGAGGTGAATTGGCCATGCCAGACTGCCCCCAGTGTCCAGGAATGTGTAGGCTAGATGGGTTAGCCATGGGAAATGCTGGGTTACAGGGGTAGGGTCGGGGGTGTGGGTCTAGGTAGGATGTTCTGCAGAGGGTCAGTGTGGAGCCAATGGGCTAAATGGCCTGCCTCATACTGTAGGGATTCTACAGTTCTCCGTATTTTTAATATGTGTTAATTTATCACCTTACGTACAGTGTGGCTGCTCAGGTTAGATCACATACAGTGAGGGAACAGGCCATTTGGCCCAACAAATCCACACCGACCCTCCAAAGAGTAACCCACCCAGACCCATTCCCATACCCTATATTTACCCCTGACTAAAGCACCTAACACTATGGACAGTTTAGCATGGCCAATTCACCTAACTTGCACATCTTAAGAGGAAACCGACGTAGAGAGAGGGAGAATTTGCAAACTCCACACAGAGAGTCGTCCAAGACGGGAATCGAACTTGGGTCCCTTGTGCTGTGAGGCTAACCACTGAGCCACCGTGCCGCCCCACAATGTTTGGGGACTATACACTTCTTCCAATGTCTTATTTCCTTTGCTCATACCTCCAGCCAAAACAACTCAATATCATCTGAGCATAAATCATCTCTCACAAATGTCATAATTTCATTTCTTATTAGCAGTACTGCCTCAACACCTGTCCCTTCCTCGCCTTTCCAAAAGGTCAAATATCTTTGAATGTGGAGTTCCCAGTTTAGTCTTCTAACCACGTCTCTGTAATGGCTAATGACAGCATATTCATTTACCTCGATTTGTGCCATCAGTTTGTCAACTTTATTCAAAATGCTTTGTGCATTAAGATACAAAACTTCCAGGCTTACCTTTTTGCCGTTTTTATTCACCCTCACTTTTATTTTGTCTCTTGTCCTTGATAACCCTGTTTACCGATTTTGCATTTTACTGTTTTGTTTTTAATTGCTGTTCTTGTTTCTCTTTCCCTTGTCACCGCGCTAACATTCCCAGCCTCCTGCCATTCTAATTGCAGCAACCATACTACATAGAGCTCCCCTGAGAATATCAGTCCTGCTCCTGCCCAGGTGTAAATAGTCCAGTATGGTCTGGCCCCACTTTTCCCAGGATGGGGAGACAAGGTGGATTAGCGATGGGAAATGTGGGGTTACAGGATCTGGGCGGGGGGTCTTCGAAGGGTCAGTGCAGACTCAGTGGGCTGAATGGCCTGCTTCCACACTGTAGGGTTCTATGATTATTATTATGTATCCCACCTCCCAATGTCCTGGGAATCTGAAACCTTCCCCTCTACACCAGTTTTCCAGTCACTTATTCAACTGATATACTGTATCCTGCTATTTCTATTCTGACTAGCACTTGGCACTGGTAGTAATCCCGAGATCCCTACCTTTTGATGTCCTACTTTTCAGCTTGCTTTCTACCATCCCATATTCAGTTTTAAGGACCTCATCCCATTTTGTAAAGCCATGTTGGTGGTACCAGTGGGTATCATGACCACTGGCTGTCCACCCTCCCCTCCAGAACGTCCTGTCGACGCTCTGTGACCTCCGAAACCCTATCACTGGGGAGGCAACATACCATCCTGGAGTCTCATCTGTGGCCACAGAAAGCCTGGCTGTCCCTCTCACAACTGAATCTCCTGTAAGTATTGCAGTCATGCAGTTTCTCCCCTCTCCTGTACAGCAACAAATGTGGCTGTTTCTGGTTTTCAATAAGAGGCTATTTCCCCCCTAACAGTACCATATGTGGTTTATCTGTTTAACAGAGGAATAGCCTGTTAACAGGGGGTTCCTGCACTGCCTGCATTGTCCTCTTGTCCTGCATGATTCCCTCATTCCCTTTCTGCCTTGTGGTCTGAGCCTGCAGTGTGACCACCTCTCTATACATGCTCTATATGGGAAATGCTGGCATTGAGTCAGTTTGGGAAAACAGTGGCCAGATCAGTAGAAATGAGCTTTTTATTTCGAGAGGAAAAGTCCAATTCTCCAACCAAGACCTGCAGGAATGCATCAGTGTGTTAATTTGCCGGTTCCCATTCCCACACCCACCACCAAGGAGGTATATGGTGACAATTATCAACACTTGATTTGGAGACGCCGGTGTTGGACTGGGGTGTGCAGAGTTAAAATCACACAACACCAGGTTATAGTCCAAATAAACCTGTTGGACTCTAGCCTGGTGTTGAGTAATTATCAACACGAAAGTCAGAGCATGTAGCTGATGGCTCCAGCTCATTGCTCACTCCAGTAGTCACCAATCCTGGGCACTGGCATCAATAGATCCAGCCACACTCTATGGGCAGGGATTGTCGTCGCCCCTGGTGATGACTGGTATCAGCTACACTGCCCCTTCACCATATCTCTGTGACCCACTCACAATGCTGTATTTGGGAGAGCATCAATCACTTTCACTGGGATGCTGCTGCCAGAACACTGCCCACACAGACAGGAATCCATCTGTGTGGGACTAGACCAGGCTGCACCTCACTGCTCACTCATACTGTACCTTCTTGCACACTCCTCGCTTCCCTGCCTTCCCTGTTTGCACGTTACCACCACAGCCAGTGCTTAAAGGCTCCAATGCAGCCACCTTGCCTTGCTGTTTAACATGGACACAACACTGGGCATCTGGTCAAAGGGGGTTATCATCAGTCAAGTGGGTAGGCAAAAGTGAGGACTGCACATGCTGGAAACCAGAGTTTAGATGAGAGTGGTGCTGGAAAAGTACAGCAGGTCAGGCGGCGTCAGAGGAGCAGGAGAATCGATGTTTCGGGCAAAAGCCTTTCATCAGGAATTCCTGATGAAGGGCTTTTGCCCGAAACGTCGATTTTCCTGCTCCTCGGATGCTGCCTGACCTGCTGTACTTTTCCAGCACCACTCTCATCAGTCAAATGGGTGTCTCCTTGCTGTATGACACTATGCAGTATCAGGCTCAGAGCAGCACCATGTGCTGACAGATTACACAGCAAACACTGTGTCTGCTTCACCCAAACGGGCTATATTGCAAAGTCTAAAGGGAGTCATCCTCAGTCAGGCCTTCAGTCTGGGGGGTCCTGGCCAGTGTGTGATAGCAGTCCAGGGCCTTGGCCCAACCAAAGCCTAGTGCCTGGAGCTGTTGATGGCCACCTTGGACAGACCCAGCAGCATATTTATAAAGGCCCTCCTACTTATCCGCCTCCCCCAACACCATGCATCCATTGATCAGGGGCTTGGCACTGTAGCGCCTTCAAAGAAACTAAAGGGCACACTCTGCATACATGAAATACTTCATATAGTCTGGCACACTGTGCACTTAATCCACGATTACACAGGCTAGCTGCATGCAACACTTTCCATGCGAGATCCCTGATGGAAAAAAACAGGAGACCCCCATTTAAGAGTGCCCTCTACAGGGGATGGCCTCCACTGCCAGAGGGTAAACCATCCTGCCAAGGTGTACTCAAGTGGGGGTGAAGGTGGGGAAGTGGGCAATGTGCAGCAGCAGCCTGCAGAGGAAACACCCCCCATGCTGTTTGAAAAGGCACAAGAAGGATTTCCCCAAGGCAGCTTGGAATGTGGCCGCCACGACCCAGGGGAGGGTTCACTGTGTGAGGCCAATGTCAAGTTCTCGAAAGACAGGGCTCAGTTCATCCATCAGTCCACTATGTGCCTGAGCTGTCTCAACTACACACGAGGCATCGGAAATGTTCAACTCCCCCTCCCACTCTGCCGAGGATATGGAGGTGCTGGGCCTCCTCCACCGCCGCTCCCTCACCACCAGACGCCTGGAGGAAGAACGCCTCATCTTCCGCCTCAGAACACTTCAACCCCAGGGCATCAATGTGGACTTCAACAGTTTCCTCATTTCCCCTTCCCCCACCTCATCCTAGTTTCTAACCTCCAGCAACACGATCCCCTGACCTGTCCGGACTTGTCCGACCTGCCCAGCTCCTTTTCCACCTATCCACTCCACCCTCTCCTCCCTGACCTATCACCTTCATCTCCTCCCCCACTGACCTATTGTACTCTATGCCACTCTCTCCCCACCCCACCCTACTCTAGCTTATCTCTCCACGCTTCAGGCTCTCTGCCTTTATTCCTGATGAAGGGCTTTTGCCCGAAACGTCGATTTTGCCTGTCCTCAGATGCTGCCTGAACTGCTGTGCTCTTCCAGCACTCCTACAGCACGGAGACAGGCCCTTTGCCCCAAACTGGTCCATCAATGCTAACCCTATTTCTCTGCACTTGGCCCACATCCTCCTAATCCTTTCCTATCCATGTATTTGTCCAAATGCCTTTTAAATGTTGTTAATGTACCCGCCTCAACCACTTCCACTGGCAGCTCATTCCATATGCATATCTGTAAAAATGTTGCCCCTCAGATTCCTTTTTATTCTTTCCCCTCTAACCATAAACTGATGCCCTCTTGTCATCAATTCCCCAACCCTGGGAAAAAGACTGAGTGCATTGATCCTATCCATGCCTCTCATGATCTTATACACCTCTATAAGGTCCTCCCTCAGTCTCCAAAGAAAAAACTCCGAGCTTGTCCAACCTCTCCCTTTATCTCAGACCCTTGAGTCCTGGCAATGTCCTTGTAAATTTGTTCTGTGCTCTTTCCAGTTTAATAACATCCTTCCTACAGCAAGGTGACCAAACCTGAACACATTACTCCAAGTGCAGCCTTACCAGTGTCCTGTATAACTGCAACATAACTTCCCAACATCTATAGTCATTGCCCTGACTGATGAAGGCCAGTTTGCCAAAAGCCTTCTTCACTGCCCTGTCTACCTGGGACTCCACTTTCAGAGAACCGTGCGCCTGAACTCCAAGGTCTCTCTGATCCAGTACACTCCTTAAGGCCCGACCATTCACCATGAAACTCCTACCTTGATTTGAGTTTCCAAAATGCGTGACCTCACACCTATCTATACTAAACTCCATTTGCCATTTCTCGGCCCACTTTCCCAGCTGATCAAGGTCCTGCTGTAATTTCTGAGAACCTTCCTCTCTGTCCACGGTACCGCCTATTTTAGTGTCATCCTGCCTTGTACATTCCCATCTAAATCACTGATATAGATAACAAACAGCAATGGGCCCAGCACCGACCCCTGAGGCACTCCACTAGTCACAGGCCTGCAGTCCGACAAGCATCCTTCCACTATTACCCTCTGCTCCCACCATCAAGCTAATGGTGTATCCAATTTGCCAGCTCTCCCTGGATTCCATGTGATCTAACCTTCCATAGCAGCCTACCATGTGGAACCTCATCAAATGCCTTCCTGAAATCCATATGGACTACATCTACCACCCTGTCCTTGTCAACCTTCTGGGTCACTTATAGAGTCATTGAGTCATAGAGATGTACAACATGGAAACAGACCCTTCGGCCCAACCCATCCATGCCGACCAGATATCCCAACCCAATCTAGTCTCACCTGCCAGCACCCGGCCCATATCCCTCCAAACCCTTCCTATTCATATACCCATCCAAATGCCTCTTAAATGTTGCAATTGTACCAGCCTCCACCACATCCTCTGGCAGCTCATTCCACACACGTACCACCCTCTTTGTGAAAACGCTGCCCCTTGGGTCTCTTTTACCCCCCTCACCCTAACCTATGCTCTCTAGTTCTGGACCTGCCGACCCCAGGGAAAAGATTATCCCTGCCCCTCATAATTTTGTAAACCTCTATAAGGTCACCCCTCAGCCTCCGATGCTCCAGGGAAAACAGCCCCAGCCTGTTCAGCCTCTCCCTGTAGCTCAGATCCTCCAAACCTGGCAACATCCTTGTAAATCTTTTCTGAACCCTTTCAGGTTTCACAACATCTTTCCGATAGGAAGGAGACCAGAATTGCACGCAATATTCCTACAGTGGCCTCACCAATGTCCTGTACAGCCGCAACATGACCTCCCAACTCCTGTACTCAATACTCTGACCAATAAAGGAAAGCATATCAAACACCTTCTTCACTATCCTATCTACCTGTGACTCCACTTTCAAGGTGCTATGAACCTGCACTCCAAGGTCTCTTTGTTCAGAAACACTCCCTAGGACCTTACCATTAAGTGTATAAGTCCTGCTAAGATTTGCTTTCCCAAAATGCAGCACCTTGCATTTATCTGAATTAAACTCCATCTGCCACTTCTCAGCCCATTGGCTCATCTGGTCCAGATCCTGTTGTAATCTGAGGTAACCCTCTTCGCTGTCCACTACACCTCCAATTTTGGTGTCATCTGCAAATTTACAAACTGTACCTCTTATGCTCGTATCCAAATTATTTATATAAATGACAGAAAGTAGAGGACCCAGCCCCGATCTTAGATTACTTAGATTACTACGTAATGACAAAAAGTAGAGGGCCCAGCATCGATCCTTGTGGCACTCCACTGGTCACAGGCCTCCAGTCTGAAAAACAACCCTCCACCACCACCCCCTGTCTTCTACCTTTGAGCCAGTTCTGTATCCAAATGGCTAGTTCTCCCTGTATTCCGTGAGATCTAACTTTGCTAATCAGTCTCCCATGGGGAACCTTGTCGAACGCCTTACTGAAGTCCATATAGATCGCATCTACTGCTCTGCCCTCATCAATCCTCTTTGTTACTTCTTCAAAAAAACTCAGTCAAGTTTGTGAGACATGATTTCCCACGCACAAAGCCATGTTGACTATCCCGAATCAGTCTTTGCCTTTCCAAATACATGTATGTCCTGACCCTCAGGATTCTCTTCAACAACTTGCCCACCACCGAGGTCAGGCTCACTGGTCTATAGTTCCCTGGCTTGTCTTTACCACCCTTCTTAAACGACGTTAGCCAACCTCCAGTCTTCCGGCACCTCACCTGTGACTATCGATGATGCAAATATCTCAGCAAGACGCCCAGCAATCACTTCTCCAGCTTCCCACAGAGTTCTCAGGTACACCTGATCAGGTCCTGGGGATTTATCCACTTTTATGCATTTCAAGACATCCAGCACTTCCTCCTCTGTAATATGGACATTTTGCAAGGTGTCACCATCTATTTCCGAACAGTCTGTATCTACCAAAACTCTAACAAATTTGTGAGGCATGATCACCCATTCACAAAGTCATGCTGACTACTCCTAATCACCATCCCTCCGGACCTGCCCCTCTCTGAGGATGAGAGATCAGTCCTCAGGAGGGGTCTCACCTTCGTTCCCACACGTTCTCGGGTCAATGAATTCAATACACGGAGTGACATTGAACGATTCTTCCGCCGCCTTCGCCTCCGTGCCTTCTTCTTCAATCAAGACTCTCGCCCACCCTCTGACGACCCCTTCTCCCACCTCCAACACACCCCGTCCACCTGGACACCCCGTGCTGGCCTCCTACCTGCCCTCGACCTCTTTATTGCAAACTGCCGCCGCGACATTAACCACCTGAACTCCCACACCCCTCCCACCCACTCCAACCTCTCACCCTCGGAACGCGCAGCCCTCCACTCCCTCCGTTCCAACCCCAACCTCACCATCAAACCAGCAGACAAGGGAGGCGCAGTAGTAGTTTGGCGCACCGACCTCTACACCGCTGAGGCCAAACGCCAGCTCGCAGATACCTCCTCCTACTGCCCCCTTGACCATGACCCCACCCCCCACCACCAAACCATCATCTCCCAGACCGTCCATAACCTCATCACCTCAGGGGACCTCCCATCCACCGCCTCCAACCTCAGTCCCACAACCCCGCACCGCCCGCTTCTACCTCCTGCCCAAAATCCACAAACCTGACTGCCCCGGACGACCCATTGTCTCAGCCTGCTCCTGCCCCACCGAACTCCTCTCCGCATACCTCGACACGGTCCTGTCCCCCTTAGTCCAAGAACTCCCCACCTACGTTCGGGACACCACCCACGCCCTCCACCTCCTCCAGGATTTCCGCTTCCCCGGTCCCCAACGCCTCATCTTCACCATGGACTTCCAGTCCCTGTACACCTCCATCCCCCATCACGAAGGACTCAAAGCCCTCCGCTTCTTCCTTTCCCGCCGTACCGACCAGTACCCTTCCACTGACACCCTCCTTCGACTGACTGAACTGGTCCTCACCCTGAACAACTTCTCTTTCCAATCCTCCCACTTTCTCCAAACAAAAGGAGTAGCCATGGGCACCCGCATGGGCCCCAGCTATGCCTGCCTCTTCGTAGGGTATGTGGAACAATCCATCTTCCGCAACTACACTGGCCCCACCCCCCATCTTTTCCTCCGCTACATTGATGACTGTATCGGCGCCACCTCGTGCTCCCACGAGGAGGTTGAACAGTTCATCCACTTTACTAACACCTTCCACCCCGACCTCAAATTCACCTGGACAGTCTCGGACTCCTCCCTCTCCTTCCTAGACCTTTCTGTTTCTATCTCAGACGACCGAATCAACACGGACATCTACTACAAACCTACCGACTCCCACAGCTACCTGGACTACACCTCCTCCCATCCTGCCCCCTGTAAAAACGCCATCCCATTCTCCCAATTCCTTCGTCTCCACCGCATCTGCTCCCAGGAGGACCAGTTCAAAATACGCACAACACAGACGGCCTCCTTCTTCAAGGACCGCAATTTCCCCCCCGATG
Organism: Chiloscyllium plagiosum; assembly: GCF_037043375.1. Lineage (NCBI taxonomy): Eukaryota > Metazoa > Chordata > Chondrichthyes > Orectolobiformes > Hemiscylliidae > Chiloscyllium > Chiloscyllium plagiosum. The sequence goes on along the minus strand of NW_028270140.1, from coordinate 157,608,366 downwards.
TGGTCGACAATGCCCTCCACCGCATCTCCTCCACTTCCCGCTCCTCTGCCCTTGAGCCCCGCCCCTCCAACCGCCACCAGGACAGAACCCCACTGGTCCTCACCTACCACCCCACCAATCTCCATGTACAGCGCATCATCCGCCGTCACTTCCGCTACCTCCAAACAGACCCCAGCACCAAGGATATATTTCCCTCCCCTCCCCTATCAGCTTTCCGTAGAGACTACTCCCTCCGCGACTCCCTTGTCAGATCCATACCCCCCACCAACCCAACCACCACTCCCGGCACCTTCCCTTGCAACCGCAGGAGGTGCAACACTTGCGCCCACACCTCCCCCCTCACTTCTCTCCAAGGCCCCAAAGGAAACTTCCATATCCGCCACAGATTCACCTGCACCTCCACCCACATCATCTACTGCATCCGCTGCAGCCGGTGTGGCCTCCTCTATATTGGGGAGACAGGCCGCCTACTTGCGGAGCGATTCAGGGAGCACCTCTGGGCCACCCGGACGAACCAACCCAACCACCCTGTAGCACAGCATTTCAACTCCCCCTCCCACTCCACCGAGGATATGCAGGTCATTGGACTCATCCACCGCCAAACCACAACAACGCGACGGTCGGAGGAGGAGCGTCTTATCTTCCGACTGGGAACCCTCCAACCACAGGGGATGAACTTGGACTTCACCAGTTTCTTCATCCCCCCTCCCCCCACCTTGTCTCAGCCGAATCCCTCCAGCCCGGCACCGCCTTCCTGACCTGCAGTCTTCTTCTTGACCTCTCCGCCTCCACCCTACTCCGACCTATCACCCTCACCTTGACCTCTTTCCACCTATCACATTTCCAACGCCCCTCCTCCAAGTCCCTCCTCCCTACCTTTTATCTTCTCCTGCTGAACACTCTCTGCTCATTCCTGAAGAAGGGCATGTGCCCGAAACGTCGAATCTTCTGTTCCCTAGATGCTGCCTGACCTGCTGTGCTGTTCCAGCAATAAAGTTTCAGCTTTGATCTCCAGCGTCTGCAGACCTCACTTTCTCCACTCCTAATCAAACCCTGTCTCTCCAAATGTGACAGATATCTTGACCCACTCGTGACACAGTGGTTCAGTGAGGTGAATGGGGGGGAGGAGGTATGTTGGGTTTAATGGTGAGTTCACACATTTGTCTATGAAGCACTGTGGTTTAATCTCTCTCAGTATCTCCCAGGGTCACACATGTGTCTTCATCACAGTTACTGATGTAGCTGTGGCCTGCATTGTCTTTCACCTGTGATCATTGGTTGTTGTTAATTCTCACAGCAACACAATTGCTGCTGTTAAACAATGTGGAAAAATACAAGAGAATTGTCATCAGATCTTATCGTGGTGACTACAGTAACACTTACAAACCACAGTCAAGTGTCACCTCACCGATCTAGGTTTCCATAGATAGACAATCAGCCTGTCGTGTGCTCTGGAGCACAGTTAGCCAATGTAATGCCAATTTCTTCTTCGTTATAGGATAAGATAATGGTTCTGAAAGGGATAATGCAGAGGACTGCATTAAGCTCCACCTTGCCTGATGATGTCATAAGCACTTGGTGAGGAAAGGCTGGATAGTTCTGGATCATGGAGGAGACACACAGATAGATCCATCACCAGACAATCATCCTGTCCAACTTATTCAAGAACTGCTGCTTCCCTGCTGTGGTCAGACTTCTAAATGGAAGTCTCATATATTAGAATCCATCTTTCTCTGCACCTTCACTGTATAGAGTCATAGAGATGTACAGCATGGAAACAGACCCTTCGGTCCAACCCGTCCATGCCGACCAGATATCCCAACCCAATCTAGTCCCACCTGCCAGCACCTGGCCCATATCCCTCCAAACCCTTCCTATTCATATACACATCCATTTGCCTCTTAAATGTTGCAATTGTACCAGCCTCCACCATTTCCTCTGGCAGCTCATTCCATACACATACCACCCTCTGCATGAAAACGTTGCCCCTTAGGTCTCTTTTATATCTTTCTCCTCTCACCCTAAACCTGTGCCCTCTAGTTCTGGACTCCCCCACCCCAGAGAAAAGACTTTGTCTATTTATCCTATCCATGCCCCCTCATAATTTTGTAAACCTCTATCAGGTCACCCCTCAGCCTCCAACACTCCAGGGAAAACAGCCCCAGCCTGTTCAGCCTCTCCCTGTAGCTCAGATCCTCCAACCCTGGCAACATCCTTGTAAATCTTTTCTGAACCCTTTCAAGTTTCACAACATCTTTCCGATAGGAAACAGATTGTTTCTGATTTCCAGCACCAAGGGTCACAACATCTTTCCTGTGAGAGGGTGGCGAGAATCTGACATGAACTGCCAGGTATCAGTGTGATATACTTGCCTGGACTAAGCTCCATGCATGAATATATCAGGGCTGTTTGAAGACTGAAAGGACATGTGGTACACATTCTGTTTCATGACTAGTTCCCACTTATATAATTCTTTGACTTATCAATTAAAAGTCTTAGTTTACAACAGGTGGCAAGGGGAAATAAATGAGTTATCATAAGACCATAAGCACTAAGACCAGAAGTAGGCCATTCGGCCCTTCGAGCCCGCTCCACCATTCAGTAAGATCATGGCTGACCTTTACAGGCCTCAGCTCCACTTACCCGCCCTCTCACCGTAACCCTTAATTTCTTCATTGTTCAAAAAGAAATCTACCTTAGCTTTAAAAACATTTCGCGAAGTAGCGTCCCTGGTTAGAGAATTCCATGGATTCACAACCCCCTGGGTGAAGAAGTTCCTCCTTAATTCAGTCTGAAACCTGCTCCCCCTAATCCTGAGGCTATACCCTCTTGTCCTAGTTTCACCTGCCAGTGGAAACATCCCTCTCTACACCTATCTCATTGATTCTCTTCACAATCGTGGATTTTCTGTAAGACCCCTCCCCCCCCCCCCATTCTTCTAAATTCCAATGAATATAATCCCAGTCTACTCAATGTATCCTCATAAGCCAACCCCCTCAACTCTGGAATCATCCCAGTGAACCTCCTCTGCACCCCCTCCAGTGCCAGTACATCCTTTCTCAAGTAAGGAGACCAGAACCGCACACCGTACTCCAGCTGTGGCCTCACCAGCACCCTGTACAGCTGCAGCATAACCCCCCTGATTTTAAACTCAATCCCTTCAGCAATGGAGGACAAAATCCCATTTGCCTTCCTAATGAGCTGTTGTACCTGCAGACCACCCCTCTGTGATTCATGCACAAGGACACCCAGGTCCCTCTGCACAGCAGCGTGCTGCAACTTTTTACCGTTCAAGTAATAATCTTTTTTACTGTTACTCCTCCCAAAATGGATGACTTCACATTTATTAACATGGTATTCCATCTGCCAGACCTTTGCCCACTCACTTAAACTATCTACGTTCCTCTGCAAAGTTTCGCAATTCCCTGCACACTTTGCTCTGCCACTCATCTTAGTGCCATCCACAAACTCTGACACACTACACGTGGCCCCCAATTCCAAATCATCTGTGTAAATTGTGAATCATTGCAATCCCAACACTGATCCCTGAGGCACACCACTAGTTACTGATTTCCAACCAGACTAGTACTCACTTATCCCCACTCTTTGCTTCCTGTTAACCAATCCCTTATCCATGCTAATACATTGCCCATAACACCGTGCATCTTTATCTGATGCAGCAGCCTCTTGTGCAGCACCTTGTTGAATGCCTTTTGGAAATCGAGGTACACCACATCTACTGTGTCCCCGTTGTCCACCTTGCTTGTAATGTCTTCGTAAAATTCCAAAAGATTAGTTAAGTATGACCTGCCCTTCATGCCGCATCTGCCCAACGGGACAATTTCTATTGAGATGCCTTGCTATTTCTTCCTTGATAACAGACTCGAGCATCTTCCCCACTACAGAAGTTAAGTTAATGGGTCTATAATTCCCCATCTTTTGTCAAATGCCCTTTTTAAACAGAGGTGTCACATTTGCTGTTTTCCAATCTGCTTGAACTGCCCCAGAGTGGAGCAAATTTTGGAAAATTACCACAAGTACACTTGCTATTTCTCCTGCCATCTCTTTTAGTACCCTGGGATGTATTCCATTAGGACCAGGAGACTTGTCTGTCTTCAACTCCATTATCTTGCCTAACACTACCTCTTCTATGATAATGACTGTTTCCAGGTCCTTACCTACCTTCTTGGCCATTTCATCATATCCCATGATTAAATGCCCCTTCTCATCCTCTAAAGGACCAATGTTTACTTTAGCCACTCTTTTTCAATTTATAGAAACTTTTGCTTTCTGTCTTTATACGCTGTGTGAGTTTTTTCTCTCATCTTCTATCTTAGTTTCCTTTATAGCTCTTTCTGTGGTTTTCTGATGCCCTTAATGCTTGCCCAATCTTCTAGTTTCCTGCTGATCTTGGCCACTCTATCTGCCTTCTCTTTCAATGTGAAAGCCTCCCTTATTTCCTTAGACACCCATGGCAGATTACCCCTTTTCCTACAGTCCTTCCTTTTCACTGGAATATACTTTTGCTGAGCACTTTGAAAATTGCTTTGGAAGCCCTCCACTGCTCCTCAATTGTCCCACCAGAACGCCTTTGTTTCCAGTCTACTTTAGCCAACTGCTCCCTCTTCCTACTGAAGTCTCCCTTGTTTAAGCACAGGAATGTGGTATTGGATTTTATCTTCACACTCTCCATCTATATTCTAAATTCAACCACACTGTGACCACTTCTTCTAAGAGGATCCCTAACTATGACACTCAGTTATTCCTGTCTCATTATGCAGGCCCAGATCTAGGGCAGCTTGCTCCCTCGTCAGGCTTCAGATCATTTTTACTGCAGGGAACAGAGACAGTTCCTGCCTTTGCAGAAATTTGATTGCTTCTGTCAAAACACGCATTGACTTGAGCTGGTCAGCTACCTGGCAACCAGTTACATAGTCATTGCTGGCAAAAGGCCTCTATCGTTAATAACTGTCATTTTGCAAAACTACAGTGGCTTCACACAATGCTCAGTGACATGACAAACACAGACTCACTGGTCTGAATGGCCAATTTCAGGAGGAAGCTCCTGTCTGAAACCGGATGCAGTTTATTGTGGGATAGTGATCAGGTATGAGTAACACTGAGGCGATCGACATCATGCCCAGAACTATTTGATCTGATTTATTATTGTCAGGTGTAGTGAGATACAATGGAACATATTGTTTTGTGCGCTATCAGACAAATTATAACTTACATAAATACACCAGAGTAATAGAACAGAATGCAGACTATGGTGTTACAGATACAGATGTCTTGAAACAGTTAAAAGTGGATAAATCCCCAGGACCTGATCAGGTGTACCCGAGAACTCTGTGGGAAGCTAGAGAATTGATTGCTGGGCCTCTTACTGAGATATTTGTATCATCGATAATCACAGGTGAGGTGCCGGAAGACTGGAGGTTGGCTAACGTGGTGCCACTGTTTAAGAAGGGCGGTAAAGACAAGCCAGGGAACTATAGACCGGTGAGCCTGACCTCAGTGGTGGGCAAGTTGTTAGAGGGAATCCTGAGGGACAGGATGTACATGTATTTGGAAAGGCAAGGACTGATTAGGGATAGTCAACATGGCTTTGTGCGTGGGAAATCATGTCTCACAAACTTGATTGAGTTTTTTGAAGAAGTAACAAAGATGATTGATGAGGGCAGAGCAGTAGATGTGATCTATATGGACTTCAGTAAGGCGTTCGACAAGGTTCCCCATGGGAGACTGATTAGCAAAGTTAGATCTCATGGAATACAGGGAGAACTGGCCATTTGGATACAGAACTGGCTCAAAGGTAGAAGACAGAGGGTGGTGGTGAAGGGTTGTTTTTCAGACTGGAGGCCTGTGACCAGTGGAGTGCCACAAGGATCAGTGCTGGGTCCTCTACTTTTTGTCATTTACATAAATGATTTGGATGCGAGCATAAGAGGTACAGTTAGTAAGTTTGCAGATGACCCTAAAATTGGAGGTGTAGTGGACAGTGAAGAGGGTTACCTCAGATTACAACAGGATCTTGACCAGATGGGCCAATGGGTGAGAAGTGGCAGATGGAGTTTAATTCAGATAAATGCGAGGTGCCGCATTTTGGGAAAGCAAATCTTCGCAGGACTTATACACTTAATGGTAAGGTCCTAGGGAGTGTTTCTGAACAAAGAGACCTTGGAGTGCAGGTTCATAGCTCCTTGAAAGTGGAGTCGCAGGTAGATAGGATAGTGAAGAAGGTGTTTGGTATGCTTTCCTTTATTGGTCAGAGTATTGAGTACAGGAGTTGGGAGGGCATGTTGCGGCTGTACAGGACATTGGTTAGGCCACTGTTGGAATATTGCGTGCAATTCTGGTCTCCTTCCTATCGGGAAGATGTTGTGAAACTTGAAAGGGTTCAGAAAAGATTTACAAGGATGTTGCCAGGGTTGGAGGATCTGAGTTACAGGGAGAGGCTGAACAGGCTGGGGCTGTTTTCCCTGGAGTGTTGGAGGCTGAGGGGTGACCTTATAGAGGTTTACAAAATCATGAGGAACATGGATGGGATAAATAGACAAGGTCTTTTCCCTGGAGTGGGGGAGTCCAGAACTAGAGGGCATAGGTTTAGGGTGAGAGGAGAAAGATATAAAAGAGACCCAAGGGGCAATGTTTTCACGCAGAGGTGGTACGTGTATGGAATGAGCTGCCAGAAGATGTGGTGGAGGTTGGTACAATTACAGCATTTAAGAGGCATTTGGATGGGTATATGAATAGGAAGGGTTTGGAGGGATATGGGCAGGGTGCTGGCAGGTGGGACTAGATTGGGTTGGGATATCTGGTCAGCATGGACGGGTTGGACCGAAGGGTCTGTTTCCATCTGTGCAGCTCTATGACTCTGGGTGAATAAAAGTTTCTCAAATCGTCTCTCAACCTCCTGCATTTCATTTTAAAATAATGCCTCCTTGCTCTTGACACTTTAAGGGGGGCAGCTGCTTTCTATTCATCCTGGTCATGCCTCTCTAATCTTAAGAAGAACTCGAGACATGAACTCTGTCTCTCTCCATACATGCTGCCAGACCTGTTAAGTTTCTCCAACATTCTCTATCTTTGTTACAGGTGACCAGCATCGGCAGGATTTTGCTTTTACTAGGGTTGTGGTATCTTCTGAACAGCCAGCATAGATGGGCTGAATGGCCTCAGTACTCCTCCAATTTGATAAAAAACCACGAGAAAGCCTCTCAATGTGGAAGATGAAAAAACAAGAAAGAGTCAGTGTATTCTCAGGAAGACGCCTGTAGCTTCTGTTTCTCAGCCACCGAGCTGTGAACACTGAGTCCCCTGTAACCACCCCCACAGCACCTCGCTCTGCCTTCAGGAGTGGCTCATACTGAACCACTGTGATATTTAAACGCTGGCCAGCCACACTGCTCATCACTCACACGCTGCCTCCACCTGCAGTATGACTCCACTCCTGATCCTTCTCTGCTTCCTGACAGTGACTGACAGCTCTCTGTAAGTATCAATGAGTTTTTGTCTGATAGTGACCCTTCCAATGCTAGAACAGTGTCTGTGTCTGAACCTCCCCCTGGCCCCTCCCTGCCCCCTCCCTGCCCCCTCTGTCCCACTCTGCCACCTCTCTCTGCCACCTCTCTCTGCCCCCATCTGTCTTGCTCTGCCACCAACCACCCCACCCCTCTCTGTTCCTCGCTCTATCTCACTTCTCCTCTCTTTCTCTTTCTCTCTACCCGCCTCCCCCCACTCTGTCCCTGACCCCCCCCCCACTCTGTCCCTGACCCCCCCCCCCACCACTCTGTCCCTGACCCCTATTTGTCTCATTCCTGATGAAGAGCTCCTGCCCGAAATGTTGATTTTCCTTCTCCTCGGATGCTGCCTGACCTGCTGTGCTTTTCCAGCACCACTATAACCTAGACTCTGATCTCCAGCATCTGCGGTCCTCACTGTTGCCCTGTTTTTCTCTCTCTGTTCCTCTTTCTCTATCTCTCTATCCCCCACTCGCCCTCTCTTTCCCTCTATGCTCCCCGCTCTCTGTCCATTCCTGGAAGTGCCGCACTGTTGGAGGGTCACTGCTGAGGGAGTGCCGCACTGTCGGAGGGTCAGTGCTGAGGGAGTGTCGCACTGTCAGAGGGTCAGTGCTGAGGGAGTGCCGCACTGTCAGAGGGTCAGTGCTGAGGGAGTGCCGCACTGTCGGAGGGGTCAGTGCTGAGGGAGTGCCGCACTGTCGGAGGGTCAGTGCTGAGGGAGCGCCGCACAGTCGGAGGGTCAGTGCTGAGGGAGTGCCGCACTGTCAGAGGGTCAGTGCTGAGGGAGTGCCGCACTGTCGGAGGGGTCAGTGCTGAGGGAGCGCCGCACAGTCGGAGGGTCAGTGCTGAGGGAGTGCCGCACTGTCAGAGGGTCAGTGCTGAGGGAGTGCCGCACTGTCGGAGGGTCAGTGCTGAGGGAGTGCCGCACTGTCGGAGGGTCAGTGCTGAGGGAGCGCCGCACAGTCGGAGGGTCAGTGCTGAGGGAGTGCCGCACTGTCAGAGGGTCAGTGCTGAGGGAGTGCCGCACTGTCGAAGGGTCAGTGCTGAGGGAGTGCCGCACTGTCGGAGGGTCAGTGCTGAGGGAGCGCCGCACAGTCGGAGGGTCAGTGCTGAGGGAGTGCCGCACTGTCAGAGGGTCAGTGCTGAGGGAGTGCCGCACTGTCGGAGGGTCAGTGCTGAGGGAGTGCCGCACTGTCGGAGGGTCAGTGCTGAGGGAGCGCCGCACTTTTGGACGATCAGTACTGAGGGGGTGCAGCACTGTCGGAGGGTCAGTGCTGAGGGAATGCCACACTGTTGGAGGGTTAGTGCTGAGGAAGTGGGCACTGTCGGAGGGTCAGTGCTGAGGAAGTGGGCACTGTTGGAGGGTCAGTGATGAGAGAGTGCCGCACTGTCGGAGGGTCAGTGCTGAGGGAGTGCCACACTGTCGGAGGGTCAGTGCTGAGGGAGTGCCGCACTGTCGGAGGGTCAGTGCTGAGGTAGTGGGCACTGTCGGAGGGTCAGTGCTGAGGGAGTGCCGCACTGTCAGAGGGTCAGTGCTGAGGGAGTGCCACACTGTCGGAGGGTCAGTGCTGAGGGAGTGCCACACTGTCGGAGGGTCAGTGCTGAGGGAGTGCCACACTGTTGGAGGGTTAGTGCTGAGGAAGTGGGCACTGTCGGAGGGTCAGTGCTGAGGGAGTGCCGCACTGTCGGAGGGTCAGTGCTGAGGAAGTGGGCACTGTCGGAGGGTCAGTGCTGAGGAAGTGCCGCACTGTCGGAGGTCAGTGCTGAGGAAGTGGGCACTGTCGGAGGGTCAGTGCTGAGGGAGTGCTGCACTGTCGGAGGGTCAGTGCTGAGGGAGTGGGCACTGTCGGGGGGTCAGTGCTGAGGGAGTGCCGCACTGTCGGAGAGTCAGTGCTGAGGGAGTGCCGCACCGTCGGAGAGTCAGTGCTGAGGGAGTGGGCACTGTCGGAGGGTCAGTGCTGAGGGAGTGCCGCACCGTCGGAGAGTCAGTGCTGAGGGAGTGCCGCACTGTTGGAGGGTCAGTGCTGAGGGAGTGCCGCACTGTTGGAGGGTCAGTGCTGAGGGAGTGCCGCACTGTGGGAGGGTCAGTGCTGAGGGAGTGCCGCACTGTCGGAGGGTCAGTGCTGAGGGAGTGGGCACTGTTGGTGGGTTAGTACTGAGGGAGTGCCACACTGTCGGAGGGTCAGTGCTGAGGGAGCGCCGCACCGGCGGAGGGTCAGTGCTGAGGGAGTGCCGCACTGTCGGAGGGTCAGTGCTGAGGGAGCGCTGCACTGTCAGAGGGTCAGTGCTGAGGGAGTGCCGCACTGTTGGAGGGTCAGTGCTGAGGGAGTGCCGCACTGTCAGAGGGTCAGTGCTGAGGGAGTGCCGCACTGTCGGAGGGTCAGTGCTGGGGGAGTGCCGCACTGTCGGAGGGTCAGTACTGAGGGAGTGTCGCACTGTCGGAGGGTCAGTGCTGAGGGAGTGCCACACTGTTGGAGGGTTAGTGCTGAGGAAGTGGGCACTGTCGGAGGGTTAGTGCTGAGGAAGTGGGCACTGTCGGAGGGTCAGTGCTGAGGAAGTGGGTACTGTCGGAGGGTCAGTGCTGAGGAAGTGCCGCACTGTCGGAGGGTCAGTGCTGAGGAAGTGGGCACTGTCGGAGGGTCAGTGCTGAGGGAGTGCTGCACTGTCGGAGGGTCAGTGCTGAGGGAGTGGGCACTGTTGGTGGGTTAGTACTGAGGGAGTGCCGCACTGTCGGAGGGTCAGTGCTGAGGGAGCGCCGCACTGTCGGAGGGTCAGTGCTGAGGGAGTGCCGCACCGTCGGAGGGTCAGTGCTGAGGGAGTGGGCACTGTTGGTGGGTTAGTACTGAGGGAGTGCCACACTGTCGGAGGGTCAGTGCTGAGGGAGCGCCGCACCGGCGGAGGGTCAGTGCTGAGGGAGTGCCGCACTGTCGGAGGGTCAGTTCTGAGGGAGTGCCGCACTGTCGGAGGGTCAGTGCTGAGGGAGTGCCGCACTGTGGGAAGGTCAGTGCTGAGGGAGTGCCGCACTGTCGGAGGGTCAGTGCTGAGCGAGTGGGCACTGTCGGAGGGTCAGTGCTGAGGGAGTGCCGCACTGTGGGAGGGTCAGTGCTGAGGGAGTGCCGCACCGTGGGAGGGTCAGTGCTGAGGGAGTGGGCACTGTCGGAGGGTCAGTGCTGAGGGAGTGCCGCACTGTCGGAGGGTCAGTGCTGAGGGAGTGCCGCACTGTCGGAGGGTCAGTGCTGAGGGAGTGCCGCACTGTCGGAGGGTCAGTGCTGAGGGAGCGGGCACTGTCGGAGGGTCAGTGCTGAGGGAGTGCCGCACTGTCGGAGGGTCAGTGCTGAGGGAGTGGGCACTGTCGGAGGGTCAGTGCTGAGGGAGTGTCGCACTGTCGGAGGGTCAGTGCTGAGGGAGTGCCGCACTGTCGGAGGGTCAGTGCTGAGGGAGTGCCGCACTGTGGGAGGGTCAGTGCTGAGGGAGTGCCGCACTGTCGGAGGGTCAGTGCTGAGGGAGTGGGCACTGTCGGAGGGTCAGTGCTGAGGGAGTGGGCACTGTCGGAGGGTCAGTGCTGAGGGAGTGCCGCACTGTCGGAGGGTCAGTGCTGAGGTAGTGGGCACTGTCGGAGGGTCAGTGCTGAGGGAGTGGGCACTGTCGGAGGGTCAGTGCTGAGGGAGTGCCGCACTGTCGGAGGGTCAGTGCTGAGGGAGTGCCGCACTGTCGGAGGGTCAGTACTGAGGGAGTGGGCACTGTCGGAGGGTCAGTGCTGAGGGAGTGCCGCACTGTCGGAGGGTCAGTGCTGAGGGAGTGGGCACTGTCGGAGGGTCAGTGCTGAGGGAGTGGGCACTGTCGGAGGGTCAGTGCTGAGGGAGTGGGCACTGTTGGAGGGTCAGTGCTGAGGGAGTGCCGCACTGTCAGAGGGTCAGTGCTGAGGGAGTGCCGCACCGTGGGAGGGTCAGTGCTGAGGGAGTGGGCACTGTCGGAGGGTCAGTGCTGAGGGAGAGCCGCACTGTCGGAGGGTCAGTGCTGAGGGAGTGCCGCACTGTCGGAGGGTCAGTGCTGAGGGAGTGGGCACTGTCGGAGGGTCAGTGCTGAGGGAGTGCCGCACTGTTGGAGGGTCAGTGCTGAGGGAGTGCCGCACTGTGGGAGGGTCAGTGCTGAGGGAGTGCCGCACTGTCGGAGGGTCAGTGCTGAGGGAGTGCCGCACTGTGGGAGGGTCAGTGCTGAGGGAGCGCTGCACTGTCAGAGGGTCAGTGCTGAGGGAGTGCCGCACTGTTGGAGGGTCAGTGCTGAGGGAGTGCCGCACTGTCAGAGGGTCAGTGCTGAGGGAGTGCCGCACTGTCGGAGGGTCTGTGCTGGGGGAGTGCCGCACTGTCGGAGGGTCAGTACTGAGGGAGTGCTGCACTGTCGGAGGGTCAGTGCTGAGGGAGTGCTGCACTCTCGGAGTGTCAGTGCTGAGGGAGTGGGCACTGTCGGAGGGTCAGTGCTGAGGGAGTGCCGCACTGTCGGAGTGTCAGTGCTGAGGGAGTGCCGCACTGTCGGAGGGTCAGTGCTGAGGGAGTGCCGCACTGTCGGAGGGTCAGTGCTGAGGGAGTGTCGCACTGTCGGAGGGTCAGTGCTGAGGGAGTGCCACACTGTTGGAGGGTTAGTGCTGAGGAAGTGGGCACTGTCGGAGGGTTAGTGCTGAGGAAGTGGGCACTGTCGGAGGGTCAGTGCTGAGGGAGCGGGCACTGTCGGAGGGTCAGTGCTGAGGAAGTGGGCACTGTCGGACGGTCAGTGCTGAGGAAGTGCCGCACTGTCGGAGGGTCAGTGCTGAGGAAGTGGGCACTGTCGGAGGGTCAGTGCTGAGGGAGTGCCGCACCGTCGGAGGGTCAGTGCTGAGGGAGTGGGCACTGTTGGTGGGTTAGTACTGAGGGAGTGCCGCACTGTCGGAGGGTCAGTGCTGAGGGAGTGCCGCACTGTCGGAGGGTCAGTGCTGAGGGAGTGCCGCACTGTAGGAAGCTCAGTGCTGAGGGAGTGCCGCACTGTCGGAGGGTCAGTGCTGAGCGAGTGGGCACTGTCGGAGGGTCAGTGCTGAGGGAGTGCCGCACTGTGGGAGGGTCAGTGCTGAGGGAGTGCCGCACCGTGGGAGGGTCAGTGCTGAGGGAGTGGGCACTGTCGGAGGGTCAGTGCTGAGGGAGTGCCGCACTGTCGGAGGGTCAGTGCTGAGGGAGTGCCGCACTGTCGGAGGGTCAGTGCTGAGGGAGTGGGCACTGTCGGAGGGTCAGTGCTGAGGGAGTGCCGCACTGTCGGAGGGTCAGTGCTGAGGTAGTGGGCACTGTCGGAGGGTCAGTGCTGAGGGAGTGGGCACTGTCGGAGGGTCAGTGCTGAGGGAGTGCCGCACTGTCGGAGGGTCAGTGCTGAGGGAGTGCCGCACTGTCGGAGGGTCAGTACTGAGGGAGTGGGCACTGTCGGAGGGTCAGTGCTGAGGGAGTGCCGCACTGTCGGAGGGTCAGTGCTGAGGGAGTGGGCACTGTCGGAGGGTCAGTGCTGAGGGAGTGGGCACTGTCGGAGGGTCAGTGCTGAGGGAGTGGGCACTGTTGGAGGGTCAGTGCTGAGGGAGTGCCGCACTGTCAGAGGGTCAGTGCTGAGGGAGTGCCGCACCGTGGGAGGGTCAGTGCTGAGGGAGTGGGCACTGTCGGAGGGTCAGTGCTGAGGGAGTGCCGCACTGTCGGAGGGTCAGTGCTGAGGGAGTGCCGCACTGTCGGAGGGTCAGTGCTGAGGGAGTGGGCACTGTCGGAGGGTCAGTGCTGAGGGAGTGCCGCACTGTCGGAGGGTCAGTGCTGAGGGAGTGCCGCACTGTCGGAGGGTCAGTGCTGAGGGAGTGCCGCACTGTCGGAGTGTCAGTGCTGAGGGAGTGGGCACTGTCGGAGGGTCAGTGCTGAGGGAGTGCCGCACTGTCGGAGTGTCAGTGCTGAGGGAGTGCCGCACTGTCGGAGGGTCAGTGCTGAGGGAGTGCCGCACTGTCGGAGGGTCAGTGCTGAGGGAGTGTCGCACTGTCGGAGGGTCAGTGCTGAGGGAGTGCCACACTGTTGGAGGGTTAGTGCTGAGGAAGTGGGCACTGTCGGAGGGTTAGTGCTGAGGAAGTGGGCACTGTCGGAGGGTCAGTGCTGAGGAAGTGGGTACTGTCGGAGGGTCAGTGCTGAGGAAGTGCCGCACTGTCGGAGGGTCAGTGCTGAGGAAGTGGGCACTGTCGGAGGGTCAGTGCTGAGGGAGTGCTGCACTGTCGGAGGGTCAGTGCTGAGGGAGTGGGCACTGTTGGTGGGTTAGTACTGAGGGAGTGCCGCACTGTCGGAGGGTCAGTGCTGAGGGAGCGCCGCACTGTCGGAGGGTCAGTGCTGAGGGAGTGCCGCACCGTCGGAGGGTCAGTGCTGAGGGAGTGGGCACTGTTGGTGGGTTAGTACTGAGGGAGTGCCACACTGTCGGAGGGTCAGTGCTGAGGGAGCGCCGCACCGGCGGAGGGTCAGTGCTGAGGGAGTGCCGCACTGTCGGAGGGTCAGTTCTGAGGGAGTGCCGCACTGTCGGAGGGTCAGTGCTGAGGGAGTGCCGCACTGTGGGAAGGTCAGTGCTGAGGGAGTGCCGCACTGTCGGAGGGTCAGTGCTGAGCGAGTGGGCACTGTCGGAGGGTCAGTGCTGAGGGAGTGCCGCACTGTGGGAGGGTCAGTGCTGAGGGAGTGCCGCACCGTGGGAGGGTCAGTGCTGAGGGAGTGGGCACTGTCGGAGGGTCAGTGCTGAGGGAGTGCCGCACTGTCGGAGGGTCAGTGCTGAGGGAGTGCCGCACTGTCGGAGGGTCAGTGCTGAGGGAGTGCCGCACTGTCGGAGGGTCAGTGCTGAGGGAGCGGGCACTGTCGGAGGGTCAGTGCTGAGGGAGTGCCGCACTGTCGGAGGGTCAGTGCTGAGGGAGTGGGCACTGTCGGAGGGTCAGTGCTGAGGGAGTGTCGCACTGTCGGAGGGTCAGTGCTGAGGGAGTGCCGCACTGTCGGAGGGTCAGTGCTGAGGGAGTGCCGCACTGTGGGAGGGTCAGTGCTGAGGGAGTGCCGCACTGTCGGAGGGTCAGTGCTGAGGGAGTGGGCACTGTCGGAGGGTCAGTGCTGAGGGAGTGGGCACTGTCGGAGGGTCAGTGCTGAGGGAGTGCCGCACTGTCGGAGGGTCAGTGCTGAGGTAGTGGGCACTGTCGGAGGGTCAGTGCTGAGGGAGTGGGCACTGTCGGAGGGTCAGTGCTGAGGGAGTGCCGCACTGTCGGAGGGTCAGTGCTGAGGGAGTGCCGCACTGTCGGAGGGTCAGTACTGAGGGAGTGGGCACTGTCGGAGGGTCAGTGCTGAGGGAGTGCCGCACTGTCGGAGGGTCAGTGCTGAGGGAGTGGGCACTGTCGGAGGGTCAGTGCTGAGGGAGTGGGCACTGTCGGAGGGTCAGTGCTGAGGGAGTGGGCACTGTTGGAGGGTCAGTGCTGAGGGAGTGCCGCACTGTCAGAGGGTCAGTGCTGAGGGAGTGCCGCACCGTGGGAGGGTCAGTGCTGAGGGAGTGGGCACTGTCGGAGGGTCAGTGCTGAGGGAGAGCCGCACTGTCGGAGGGTCAGTGCTGAGGGAGTGCCGCACTGTCGGAGGGTCAGTGCTGAGGGAGTGGGCACTGTCGGAGGGTCAGTGCTGAGGGAGTGCCGCACTGTTGGAGGGTCAGTGCTGAGGGAGTGCCGCACTGTGGGAGGGTCAGTGCTGAGGGAGTGCCGCACTGTCGGAGGGTCAGTGCTGAGGGAGTGCCGCACTGTGGGAGGGTCAGTGCTGAGGGAGCGCTGCACTGTCAGAGGGTCAGTGCTGAGGGAGTGCCGCACTGTTGGAGGGTCAGTGCTGAGGGAGTGCCGCACTGTCAGAGGGTCAGTGCTGAGGGAGTGCCGCACTGTCGGAGGGTCTGTGCTGGGGGAGTGCCGCACTGTCGGAGGGTCAGTACTGAGGGAGTGCTGCACTGTCGGAGGGTCAGTGCTGAGGGAGTGCTGCACTCTCGGAGTGTCAGTGCTGAGGGAGTGGGCACTGTCGGAGGGTCAGTGCTGAGGGAGTGCCGCACTGTCGGAGTGTCAGTGCTGAGGGAGTGCCGCACTGTCGGAGGGTCAGTGCTGAGGGAGTGCCGCACTGTCGGAGGGTCAGTGCTGAGGGAGTGTCGCACTGTCGGAGGGTCAGTGCTGAGGGAGTGCCACACTGTTGGAGGGTTAGTGCTGAGGAAGTGGGCACTGTCGGAGGGTTAGTGCTGAGGAAGTGGGCACTGTCGGAGGGTCAGTGCTGAGGGAGCGGGCACTGTCGGAGGGTCAGTGCTGAGGAAGTGGGCACTGTCGGACGGTCAGTGCTGAGGAAGTGCCGCACTGTCGGAGGGTCAGTGCTGAGGAAGTGGGCACTGTCGGAGGGTCAGTGCTGAGGGAGTGCCGCACCGTCGGAGGGTCAGTGCTGAGGGAGTGGGCACTGTTGGTGGGTTAGTACTGAGGGAGTGCCGCACTGTCGGAGGGTCAGTGCTGAGGGAGTGCCGCACTGTCGGAGGGTCAGTGCTGAGGGAGTGCCGCACTGTAGGAAGCTCAGTGCTGAGGGAGTGCCGCACTGTCGGAGGGTCAGTGCTGAGCGAGTGGGCACTGTCGGAGGGTCAGTGCTGAGGGAGTGCCGCACTGTGGGAGGGTCAGTGCTGAGGGAGTGCCGCACCGTGGGAGGGTCAGTGCTGAGGGAGTGGGCACTGTCGGAGGGTCAGTGCTGAGGGAGTGCCGCACTGTCGGAGGGTCAGTGCTGAGGGAGTGCCGCACTGTCGGAGGGTCAGTGCTGAGGGAGTGGGCACTGTCGGAGGGTCAGTGCTGAGGGAGTGCCGCACTGTCGGAGGGTCAGTGCTGAGGTAGTGGGCACTGTCGGAGGGTCAGTGCTGAGGGAGTGGGCACTGTCGGAGGGTCAGTGCTGAGGGAGTGCCGCACTGTCGGAGGGTCAGTGCTGAGGGAGTGCCGCACTGTCGGAGGGTCAGTACTGAGGGAGTGGGCACTGTCGGAGGGTCAGTGCTGAGGGAGTGCCGCACTGTCGGAGGGTCAGTGCTGAGGGAGTGGGCACTGTCGGAGGGTCAGTGCTGAGGGAGTGGGCACTGTCGGAGGGTCAGTGCTGAGGGAGTGGGCACTGTTGGAGGGTCAGTGCTGAGGGAGTGCCGCACTGTCAGAGGGTCAGTGCTGAGGGAGTGCCGCACCGTGGGAGGGTCAGTGCTGAGGGAGTGGGCACTGTCGGAGGGTCAGTGCTGAGGGAGTGCCGCACTGTCGGAGGGTCAGTGCTGAGGGAGTGCCGCACTGTCGGAGGGTCAGTGCTGAGGGAGTGGGCACTGTCGGAGGGTCAGTGCTGAGGGAGTGCCGCACTGTCGGAGGGTCAGTGCTGAGGGAGTGCCGCACTGTCGGAGGGTCAGTGCTGAGGGAGTGCCGCACTGTCGGAGGGTCAGTGCTGAGGGAGTGCCGCACTGACGGAGGGTCAGTGCTGAGGGAGTGCCGCACCGTGGGAGGGTCAGTGCTGAGGGAGTGGGCACTGTCGGAGGGTCAGTGCTGAGGGAGTGCCGCACTGTCGGAGGGTCAGTGCTGAGGTAGTGGGCACTGTCGGAGGGTCAGTGCTGAGGGAGTGGGCACTGTCGGAGGGTCAGTGCTGAGGGAGTGCCGCACTGTCGGAGGGTCAGTGCTGAGGGAGTGCCGCACTGTCGGAGGGTCAGTGCTGAGGTAGTGGGGACTGTCGGAGGGTCAGTGCTGAGGGAGTGGGCACTGTCGGAGGGTCAGTGCTGAGGGAGTGCCGCACTGTCGGAGGGTCAGTGCTGAGGTAGTGGGCACTGTCGGAGGGTCAGTGCTGAGGGAGTGCCGCACTGTCGGAGGGTCAGTGCTGAGGTAGTGGGCACTGTCGGAGGGTCAGTGCTGAGGGAGTGCCGCACTGTCGGAGGGTCAGTGCTGAGGTAGTGGGCACTGTCGGAGGGTCAGTGCTGAGGGAGTGCCGCACTGTCGGAGGGTCAGTGCTGAGGGAGTGGGCACTGTCGGAGGGTCAGTGCTGAGGGAGTGCCGCACTGTCGGAGGGTCAGTGCTGAGGTAGTGGGCACTGTCGGAGGGTCAGTGCTGAGGGAGTGCCGCACTGTCGGAGGGTCAGTGCTGAGGTAGTGGGCACTGTCGGAGGGTCAGTGCTGAGGGAGTGCCGCACTGTCGGACGGTCAGTGCTGAGGGAGCGCCGCACTGTCGGAGGGTCAGTACTGAGGGAGCGCCGCACTGTCGGAGGGTCAGTTCTGAGGGAGTGCCGCACTGTCGGAGGGTCAGTGCTGAGGGAGTGGGCACTGTCGGAGGGTCAGTGCTGAGGGAGTGCCGCATTGTCGGAGGGTCAGTGCTGAGGGAGTGCCGCATTGTCGGAGGGTCAGTGCTGAGGGAGTGCCGCACTGTCGGAGGGTCAGTGCTGAGGGAGTGGGCACTGTCGGAGGGTCAGTGCTGAGGGAGTGCCGCACTGTCGGAGGGTCAGTGCTGAGGGAGTGCTGCACTGTCGGAGGGTCAGTGCTGAGGGAGTGCCGCACTGTAGGAGGGTCAGTGCTGAGGGAGTGCCGCACTGTCGGAGGGTCAGTGCTGAGGGAGTGCCGCACTGTCGGAGGGTCAGTGCTGAGGGAGTGCCGCACTGTCGGAGGGTCAGTGCTGAGGGAGTGCTGCACTGTCGGAGGGTCAGTGCTGAGGGAGCGGGCACTGTCGGAGGGTCAGTGCTGAGGGAGTGCCGCACTGTCGGAGGGTCAGTGCTGAGGGAGTGGGCACTGTCGGAGGGTCAGTGCTGAGGGAGTGTCGCACTGTCGGAGGGTCAGTGCTGAGGGAGTGGGCACTGTCGGAGGGTCAGTGCTGAGGGAGTGCCACACTGTTGGAGGGTTAGTGCTGAGGAAGTGGGCACTGTCGGAGGGTCAGTGCTGAGGCAGTTGGCACTGTCGGAGGGTCAGTGCTGAGGAAGTGGGCACTGTCGGAGGGTCAGTGCTGAGGAAGTGCCGCACTGTCGGAGGGTCAGTGCTGAGGAAGTGGGCACTGTCGGAGGGTCAGTGCTGAGGGAGTGCTGCACTGTCGGAGGGTCAGTGCTGAGGGAGTGGGCACTGTTGGTGGGTTAGTACTGAGGGAGTGCCGCACTGTCGGAGGGTCAGTGCTGAGGGAGCGCCGCACTGTCGGAGGGTCAGTGCTGAGGGAGTGGGCACTGTTGGTGGGTTAGTACTGAGGGAGTGCCGCACTGTCGGAGGGTCAGTGCTGAGGGAGTGCCGCACTGTCGGAGGGTCAGTGCTGAGGGAGTGCCGCACCGTCGGAGGGTCAGTGCTGAGGGAGTGGGCACTGTTGGTGGGTTAGTACTGAGGGAGTGCCGCACTGTCGGAGGGTCAGTGCTGAGGGAGCGCCGCACCGGCGGAGGGTCAGTGCTGAGGGAGTGCCACACTGTCGGAGGGTCAGTGCTGAGGGAGTGCCGCACTGTCGGAGGGTCAGTGCTGAGGTAGTGGGCACTGTCGGAGGGTCAGTGCTGAGGGAGTGCCGCACTGTCAGAGGGTCAGTGCTGAGGGAGTGCCACACTGTCGGAGGGTCAGTGCTGAGGGAGTGCCACACTGTCGGAGGGTCAGTGCTGAGGGAGTGCCACACTGTTGGAGGGTTAGTGCTGAGGAAGTGGGCACTGTCGGAGGGTCAGTGCTGAGGGAGTGCCGCACTGTCGGAGGGTCAGTGCTGAGGAAGTGGGCACTGTCGGAGGGTCAGTGCTGAGGAAGTGCCGCACTGTCGGAGGTCAGTGCTGAGGAAGTGGGCACTGTCGGAGGGTCAGTGCTGAGGGAGTGCTGCACTGTCGGAGGGTCAGTGCTGAGGGAGTGGGCACTGTCGGGGGGTCAGTGCTGAGGGAGTGCCGCACTGTCGGAGAGTCAGTGCTGAGGGAGTGCCGCACCGTCGGAGAGTCAGTGCTGAGGGAGTGGGCACTGTCGGAGGGTCAGTGCTGAGGGAGTGCCGCACCGTCGGAGAGTCAGTGCTGAGGGAGTGCCGCACTGTTGGAGGGTCAGTGCTGAGGGAGTGCCGCACTGTTGGAGGGTCAGTGCTGAGGGAGTGCCGCACTGTGGGAGGGTCAGTGCTGAGGGAGTGCCGCACTGTCGGAGGGTCAGTGCTGAGGGAGTGCCGCACTGTGGGAGGGTCAGTGCTGAGGGAGCGCTGCACTGTCAGAGGGTCAGTGCTGAGGGAGTGCCGCACTGTTGGAGGGTCAGTGCTGAGGGAGTGCCGCACTGTCAGAGGGTCAGTGCTGAGGGAGTGCCGCACTGTCGGAGGGTCAGTGCTGGGGGAGTGCCGCACTGTCGGAGGGTCAGTACTGAGGGAGTGCTGCACTGTCGGAGGGTCAGTGCTGAGGGAGTGTCGCACTGTCGGAGGGTCAGTGCTGAGGGAGTGCTGCACTGTCGGAGTGTCAGTGCTGAGGGAGTGGGCACTGTCGGAGGGTCAGTGCTGAGGGAGTGCCGCACTGTCGGAGTGTCAGTGCTGAGGGAGTGCCGCACTGTCGGAGGGTCAGTGCTGAGGGAGTGCCGCACTGTCGGAGGGTCAGTGCTGAGGGAGTGTCGCACTGTCGGAGGGTCAGTGCTGAGGGAGTGCCACACTGTTGGAGGGTTAGTGCTGAGGAAGTGGGCACTGTCGGAGGGTTAGTGCTGAGGAAGTGGGCACTGTCGGAGGGTCAGTGCTGAGGAAGTGGGTACTGTCGGAGGGTCAGTGCTGAGGAAGTGCCGCACTGTCGGAGGGTCAGTGCTGAGGAAGTGGGCACTGTCGGAGGGTCAGTGCTGAGGGAGTGCTGCACTGTCGGAGGGTCAGTGCTGAGGGAGTGGGCACTGTTGGTGGGTTAGTACTGAGGGAGTGCCGCACTGTCGGAGGGTCAGTGCTGAGGGAGCGCCGCACTGTCGGAGGGTCAGTGCTGAGGGAGTGCCGCACCGTCGGAGGGTCAGTGCTGAGGGAGTGGGCACTGTTGGTGGGTTAGTACTGAGGGAGTGCCACACTGTCGGAGGGTCAGTGCTGAGGGAGCGCCGCACCGGCGGAGGGTCAGTGCTGAGGGAGTGCCGCACTGTCGGAGGGTCAGTTCTGAGGGAGTGCCGCACTGTCGGAGGGTCAGTGCTGAGGGAGTGCCGCACTGTGGGAAGGTCAGTGCTGAGGGAGTGCCGCACTGTCGGAGGGTCAGTGCTGAGCGAGTGGGCACTGTCGGAGGGTCAGTGCTGAGGGAGTGCCGCACTGTGGGAGGGTCAGTGCTGAGGGAGTGCCGCACCGTGGGAGGGTCAGTGCTGAGGGAGTGGGCACTGTCGGAGGGTCAGTGCTGAGGGAGTGCCGCACTGTCGGAGGGTCAGTGCTGAGGGAGTGCCGCACTGTCGGAGGGTCAGTGCTGAGGGAGTGCCGCACTGTCGGAGGGTCAGTGCTGAGGGAGCGGGCACTGTCGGAGGGTCAGTGCTGAGGGAGTGCCGCACTGTCGGAGGGTCAGTGCTGAGGGAGTGGGCACTGTCGGAGGGTCAGTGCTGAGGGAGTGTCGCACTGTCGGAGGGTCAGTGCTGAGGGAGTGCCGCACTGTCGGAGGGTCAGTGCTGAGGGAGTGCCGCACT
Organism: Chiloscyllium plagiosum; assembly: GCF_037043375.1. Classification (NCBI taxonomy): domain Eukaryota; kingdom Metazoa; phylum Chordata; class Chondrichthyes; order Orectolobiformes; family Hemiscylliidae; genus Chiloscyllium; species Chiloscyllium plagiosum. The sequence goes on along the minus strand of NW_028270140.1, from coordinate 157,587,238 downwards.
GTGGGAGGGTCAGTGCTGAGGGAGTGCCGCACTGTCGGAGGGTCAGTGCTGAGGGAGTGGGCACTGTCGGAGGGTCAGTGCTGAGGGAGTGGGCACTGTCGGAGGGTCAGTGCTGAGGGAGTGCCGCACTGTCGGAGGGTCAGTGCTGAGGTAGTGGGCACTGTCGGAGGGTCAGTGCTGAGGGAGTGGGCACTGTCGGAGGGTCAGTGCTGAGGGAGTGCCGCACTGTCGGAGGGTCAGTGCTGAGGGAGTGCCGCACTGTCGGAGGGTCAGTACTGAGGGAGTGGGCACTGTCGGAGGGTCAGTGCTGAGGGAGTGCCGCACTGTCGGAGGGTCAGTGCTGAGGGAGTGGGCACTGTCGGAGGGTCAGTGCTGAGGGAGTGGGCACTGTCGGAGGGTCAGTGCTGAGGGAGTGGGCACTGTTGGAGGGTCAGTGCTGAGGGAGTGCCGCACTGTCAGAGGGTCAGTGCTGAGGGAGTGCCGCACCGTGGGAGGGTCAGTGCTGAGGGAGTGGGCACTGTCGGAGGGTCAGTGCTGAGGGAGAGCCGCACTGTCGGAGGGTCAGTGCTGAGGGAGTGCCGCACTGTCGGAGGGTCAGTGCTGAGGGAGTGGGCACTGTCGGAGGGTCAGTGCTGAGGGAGTGCCGCACTGTTGGAGGGTCAGTGCTGAGGGAGTGCCGCACTGTGGGAGGGTCAGTGCTGAGGGAGTGCCGCACTGTCGGAGGGTCAGTGCTGAGGGAGTGCCGCACTGTGGGAGGGTCAGTGCTGAGGGAGCGCTGCACTGTCAGAGGGTCAGTGCTGAGGGAGTGCCGCACTGTTGGAGGGTCAGTGCTGAGGGAGTGCCGCACTGTCAGAGGGTCAGTGCTGAGGGAGTGCCGCACTGTCGGAGGGTCTGTGCTGGGGGAGTGCCGCACTGTCGGAGGGTCAGTACTGAGGGAGTGCTGCACTGTCGGAGGGTCAGTGCTGAGGGAGTGCTGCACTCTCGGAGTGTCAGTGCTGAGGGAGTGGGCACTGTCGGAGGGTCAGTGCTGAGGGAGTGCCGCACTGTCGGAGTGTCAGTGCTGAGGGAGTGCCGCACTGTCGGAGGGTCAGTGCTGAGGGAGTGCCGCACTGTCGGAGGGTCAGTGCTGAGGGAGTGTCGCACTGTCGGAGGGTCAGTGCTGAGGGAGTGCCACACTGTTGGAGGGTTAGTGCTGAGGAAGTGGGCACTGTCGGAGGGTTAGTGCTGAGGAAGTGGGCACTGTCGGAGGGTCAGTGCTGAGGGAGCGGGCACTGTCGGAGGGTCAGTGCTGAGGAAGTGGGCACTGTCGGACGGTCAGTGCTGAGGAAGTGCCGCACTGTCGGAGGGTCAGTGCTGAGGAAGTGGGCACTGTCGGAGGGTCAGTGCTGAGGGAGTGCCGCACCGTCGGAGGGTCAGTGCTGAGGGAGTGGGCACTGTTGGTGGGTTAGTACTGAGGGAGTGCCGCACTGTCGGAGGGTCAGTGCTGAGGGAGTGCCGCACTGTCGGAGGGTCAGTGCTGAGGGAGTGCCGCACTGTAGGAAGCTCAGTGCTGAGGGAGTGCCGCACTGTCGGAGGGTCAGTGCTGAGCGAGTGGGCACTGTCGGAGGGTCAGTGCTGAGGGAGTGCCGCACTGTGGGAGGGTCAGTGCTGAGGGAGTGCCGCACCGTGGGAGGGTCAGTGCTGAGGGAGTGGGCACTGTCGGAGGGTCAGTGCTGAGGGAGTGCCGCACTGTCGGAGGGTCAGTGCTGAGGGAGTGCCGCACTGTCGGAGGGTCAGTGCTGAGGGAGTGGGCACTGTCGGAGGGTCAGTGCTGAGGGAGTGCCGCACTGTCGGAGGGTCAGTGCTGAGGTAGTGGGCACTGTCGGAGGGTCAGTGCTGAGGGAGTGGGCACTGTCGGAGGGTCAGTGCTGAGGGAGTGCCGCACTGTCGGAGGGTCAGTGCTGAGGGAGTGCCGCACTGTCGGAGGGTCAGTACTGAGGGAGTGGGCACTGTCGGAGGGTCAGTGCTGAGGGAGTGCCGCACTGTCGGAGGGTCAGTGCTGAGGGAGTGGGCACTGTCGGAGGGTCAGTGCTGAGGGAGTGGGCACTGTCGGAGGGTCAGTGCTGAGGGAGTGGGCACTGTTGGAGGGTCAGTGCTGAGGGAGTGCCGCACTGTCAGAGGGTCAGTGCTGAGGGAGTGCCGCACCGTGGGAGGGTCAGTGCTGAGGGAGTGGGCACTGTCGGAGGGTCAGTGCTGAGGGAGTGCCGCACTGTCGGAGGGTCAGTGCTGAGGGAGTGCCGCACTGTCGGAGGGTCAGTGCTGAGGGAGTGGGCACTGTCGGAGGGTCAGTGCTGAGGGAGTGCCGCACTGTCGGAGGGTCAGTGCTGAGGGAGTGCCGCACTGTCGGAGGGTCAGTGCTGAGGGAGTGCCGCACTGTCGGAGGGTCAGTGCTGAGGGAGTGCCGCACTGACGGAGGGTCAGTGCTGAGGGAGTGCCGCACCGTGGGAGGGTCAGTGCTGAGGGAGTGGGCACTGTCGGAGGGTCAGTGCTGAGGGAGTGCCGCACTGTCGGAGGGTCAGTGCTGAGGTAGTGGGCACTGTCGGAGGGTCAGTGCTGAGGGAGTGGGCACTGTCGGAGGGTCAGTGCTGAGGGAGTGCCGCACTGTCGGAGGGTCAGTGCTGAGGGAGTGCCGCACTGTCGGAGGGTCAGTGCTGAGGTAGTGGGGACTGTCGGAGGGTCAGTGCTGAGGGAGTGGGCACTGTCGGAGGGTCAGTGCTGAGGGAGTGCCGCACTGTCGGAGGGTCAGTGCTGAGGTAGTGGGCACTGTCGGAGGGTCAGTGCTGAGGGAGTGCCGCACTGTCGGAGGGTCAGTGCTGAGGTAGTGGGCACTGTCGGAGGGTCAGTGCTGAGGGAGTGCCGCACTGTCGGAGGGTCAGTGCTGAGGTAGTGGGCACTGTCGGAGGGTCAGTGCTGAGGGAGTGCCGCACTGTCGGAGGGTCAGTGCTGAGGGAGTGGGCACTGTCGGAGGGTCAGTGCTGAGGGAGTGCCGCACTGTCGGAGGGTCAGTGCTGAGGTAGTGGGCACTGTCGGAGGGTCAGTGCTGAGGGAGTGCCGCACTGTCGGAGGGTCAGTGCTGAGGTAGTGGGCACTGTCGGAGGGTCAGTGCTGAGGGAGTGCCGCACTGTCGGACGGTCAGTGCTGAGGGAGCGCCGCACTGTCGGAGGGTCAGTACTGAGGGAGCGCCGCACTGTCGGAGGGTCAGTTCTGAGGGAGTGCCGCACTGTCGGAGGGTCAGTGCTGAGGGAGTGGGCACTGTCGGAGGGTCAGTGCTGAGGGAGTGCCGCATTGTCGGAGGGTCAGTGCTGAGGGAGTGCCGCATTGTCGGAGGGTCAGTGCTGAGGGAGTGCCGCACTGTCGGAGGGTCAGTGCTGAGGGAGTGGGCACTGTCGGAGGGTCAGTGCTGAGGGAGTGCCGCACTGTCGGAGGGTCAGTGCTGAGGGAGTGCTGCACTGTCGGAGGGTCAGTGCTGAGGGAGTGCCGCACTGTAGGAGGGTCAGTGCTGAGGGAGTGCCGCACTGTCGGAGGGTCAGTGCTGAGGGAGTGCCGCACTGTCGGAGGGTCAGTGCTGAGGGAGTGCCGCACTGTCGGAGGGTCAGTGCTGAGGGAGTGCTGCACTGTCGGAGGGTCAGTGCTGAGGGAGCGGGCACTGTCGGAGGGTCAGTGCTGAGGGAGTGCCGCACTGTCGGAGGGTCAGTGCTGAGGGAGTGGGCACTGTCGGAGGGTCAGTGCTGAGGGAGTGTCGCACTGTCGGAGGGTCAGTGCTGAGGGAGTGGGCACTGTCGGAGGGTCAGTGCTGAGGGAGTGCCACACTGTTGGAGGGTTAGTGCTGAGGAAGTGGGCACTGTCGGAGGGTCAGTGCTGAGGCAGTTGGCACTGTCGGAGGGTCAGTGCTGAGGAAGTGGGCACTGTCGGAGGGTCAGTGCTGAGGAAGTGCCGCACTGTCGGAGGGTCAGTGCTGAGGAAGTGGGCACTGTCGGAGGGTCAGTGCTGAGGGAGTGCTGCACTGTCGGAGGGTCAGTGCTGAGGGAGTGGGCACTGTTGGTGGGTTAGTACTGAGGGAGTGCCGCACTGTCGGAGGGTCAGTGCTGAGGGAGCGCCGCACTGTCGGAGGGTCAGTGCTGAGGGAGTGGGCACTGTTGGTGGGTTAGTACTGAGGGAGTGCCGCACTGTCGGAGGGTCAGTGCTGAGGGAGTGCCGCACTGTCGGAGGGTCAGTGCTGAGGGAGTGCCGCACCGTCGGAGGGTCAGTGCTGAGGGAGTGGGCACTGTTGGTGGGTTAGTACTGAGGGAGTGCCGCACTGTCGGAGGGTCAGTGCTGAGGGAGCGCCGCACCGGCGGAGGGTCAGTGCTGAGGGAGTGCCGCACTGTCGGAGGGTCAGTCCTGAGGGAGTGCCGCACTGTCGGAGGGTCAGTGCTGAGGGAGTGCCGCACTGTGGGAAGGTCAGTACTGAGGGAGTGCCGCACTGTCGGAGGGTCAGTGCTGAGGGAGTGCCGCACTGTGGGAGGGTCAGTGCTGAGGGAGTGCCGCACTGTCGGAGGGTCAGTGCTGAGGGAGTGCCGCACTGTGGGAGGGTCAGTGCTGAGGGAGTGCCGCACTGTCGGAGGGTCAGTGCTGAGGGAGTGCCGCACTGTGGGAGGGTCAGTGCTGAGGGAGTGCCGCACTGTCGGAGGGTCAGTGCTGAGGGAGTGGGCACTGTCGGAGGGTCAGTGCTGAGGCAGTGGGCACTGTCGGAGGGTCAGTGCTGAGGCACTGGGCACTGTCGGAGGGTCAGTGCTGAGGGATTGCCGCACTGTCGGAGGGTCAGTGCTGAGGTAGTGGGCACTGTCGGAGGGTCAGTGCTGAGGGAGTGGGCACTGTCGGAGGGTCAGTGCTGAGGGAGTGCCGCACTGTCGGAGGGTCAGTGCTGAGGGAGTGCCGCACTGTCGGAGGGTCAGTACTGAGGGAGTGGGCACTGTCGGAGGGTCAGTGCTGAGGGAGTGCCGCACTGTCGGAGGGTCAGTGCTGAGGGAGTGCCGCACTGTGGGAGGGTCAGTGCTGAGGGAGTGCCGCACTGTCGGAGGGTCAGTGCTGAGGGAGTGCCGCACTGTCGGAGGGTCAGTGCTGAGGGAGCGGGCACTGTCGGAGGGTCAGTGCTGAGGGAGTGCCGCACTGTCGGAGGGTCAGTGCTGAGGGAGTGGGCACTGTCGGAGGGTCAGTGCTGAGGGAGTGCCGCACTGTCGGAGGGTCAGTGCTGAGGGAGTGCCGCACTGTGGGAGGGTCAGTGCTGAGGGAGTGCCGCACTGTCGGAGGGTCAGTGCTGAGGTAGTGGGCACTGTCGGAGGGTCAGTGCTGAGGCAGTTGGCACTGTCGGAGGGTCAGTGCTGAGGCAGTGGGCACTGTCGGAGGGTCAGTGCTGAGGGAGTGCCGCACTGTCGGAGGGTCAGTGCTGAGGTAGTGGGCACTGTCGGAGGGTCAGTGCTGAGGGAGTGGGCACTGTCGGAGGGTCAGTGCTGAGGGAGTGCCGCACTGTCGGAGGGTCAGTGCTGAGGGAGTGCCGCACTGTCGGAGGGTCAGTACTGAGGGAGTGGGCACTGTCGGAGGGTCAGTGCTGAGGGAGTGCCGCACTGTCGGAGGGTCAGTGCTGAGGGAGTGCCGCACTGTGGGAGGGTCAGTGCTGAGGGAGTGCCGCACTGTCGGAGGGTCAGTGCTGAGGGAGTGCCGCACTGTCGGAGGGTCAGTGCTGAGGGAGTGCCGCATTGTCGGAGGGTCAGTGCTGAGGGAGTGCCGCACTGTCAGAGGGTCAGTGCTGAGGGAGTGCCGCACTGTGGGAGGGTCAGTGCTGAGGGAGTGCCGCACTGTCGGAGGGTCAGTGCTGAGGGAGTGCCGCACTGTCGGAGGGTCAGTGCTGAGGGAGTGCCGCACTGTCGGAGGGTCAGTGCTGAGGGAGTGGGCACTGTCGGAGGGTCAGTGCTGAGGGAGTGCCGCACTGTCGGAGGGTCAGTGCTGAGGGAGTGCTGCACTGTCGGAGGGTCACTGCTGAGGGAGTGCCGCACTGTGGGAGGGTCAGTGCTGAGGGAGTGCCGCACTGTCGGAGGGTCAGTGCTGAGGTAGTGGGCACTGTCGGAGGGTCAGTGCTGAGGGAGTGGGCACTGTCGGAGGGTCAGTGCTGAGGGAGTGCCGCACTGTCGGAGGGTCAGTGCTGAGGTAGTGGGCACTGTCGGAGGGTCAGTGCTGAGGAAGTGGACACTGTCGGAGGGTCAGTGCTGAGGGAGTGCCGCACTGTCGGAGGGTCAGTGCTGAGGTAGTGAGCACTGTCGGAGGGTCAGTGCTGAGGGAGTGGGCACTGTCGGAGGGTCAGTGCTGAGGGAGTGCCGCACTGTCGGAGGGTCAGTGCTGAGGTAGTGGGCACTGTCGGAGGGTCAGTGCTGAGGGAGTGCCGCACTGTCGGAGGGTCAGTGCTGAGGTAGTGGGCACTGTCGGAGGGTCAGTGCTGAGGGAGTGCCGCACTGTCGGAGGGTCAGTGCTGAGGGAGTGCCGCACTGTCGGAGGGTCAGTGCTGAGGGAGTGCCGCACTGTTGGAGGGTCAGTGCTGAGGGAGTGCCGCACTGTCAGAGGGTCAGTGCTGAGGGAGTGCCGCACTGTTGGAGGGTCAGTGCTGAGGGAGTGGGCACTGTCGGAGGGTCAGTGCTGAGGGAGTGGGCACTGTCGGAGGGTCAGTGCTGAGGGAGTGGGCACTGTTGGAGGCTCAGTGCTGAGGGAGTGCCGCACTGTCAGAGGGTCAGTGCTGAGGGAGTGCCGCACCGTGGGAGGGTCAGTGCTGAGGGAGTGGGCACTGTCGGAGGGTCAGTGCTGAGGGAGTGCCGCACTGTCGGAGGGTCAGTGCTGAGGGAGTGCCGCACTGTCGGAGGGTCAGTACTGAGGGAGTGGGCACTGTCGGAGGGTCAGTGCTGAGGGAGTGCCGCACTGTCGGAGGGTCAGTGCTGAGGGAGTGCCGCACTGTGGGAGGGTCAGTGCTGAGGGAGTGCCGCACTGTCGGAGGGTCAGTGCTGAGGGAGTGCCGCACTGTCGGAGGGTCAGTGCTGAGGGAGTGCCGCATTGTCGGAGGGTCAGTGCTGAGGGAGTGCCGCACTGTCAGAGGGTCAGTGCTGAGGGAGTGCCGCACTGTGGGAGGGTCAGTGCTGAGGGAGTGCCGCACTGTCGGAGGGTCAGTGCTGAGGGAGTGCCGCACTGTCGGAGGGTCAGTGCTGAGGGAGTGCCGCACTGTCGGAGGGTCAGTGCTGAGGGAGTGGGCACTGTCGGAGGGTCAGTGCTGAAGGAGTGCCGCACTGTCGGAGGGTCAGTGCTGAGGGAGTGCTGCACTGTCGGAGGGTCAGTGCTGAGGGAGTGCCGCACTGTAGGAGGGTCAGTGCTGAGGGAGTGCCGCACTGTCGGAGGGTCAGTGCTGAGGGAGTGCCGCACTGTCGGAGGGTCAGTGCTGAGGGAGTGCCGCACTGTCGGAGGGTCAGTGCTGAGGGAGTGGGCACTGTCGGAGGGTCAGTGCTGAGGGAGTGCCGCACTGTCGGAGGGTCAGTGCTGAGGGAGTGCCGCACTGTCGGAGGGTCAGTGCTGAGGGAGTGCCGCACTGTCGGAGGGTCAGTGCTGAGGGAGTGCCGCACTGTCGGAGGGTCAGTGCTGAGGGAGCGGGCACTGTCGGAGGGTCAGTGCTGAGGGAGTGCCGCACTGTCGGAGGGTCAGTGCTGAGGGAGTGGGCACTGTCGGAGGGTCAGTGCTGAGGGAGTGTCGCACTGTCGGAGGGTCAGTGCTGAGGGAGTGCCGCACTGTCGGAGGGTCACTGCTGAGGGAGTGCCGCACTGTGGGAGGGTCAGTGCTGAGGGAGTGCCGCACTGTCGGAGGGTCAGTGCTGAGGTAGTGGGCACTGTCGGAGGGTCAGTGCTGAGGGAGTGGGCACTGTCGGAGGGTCAGTGCTGAGGGAGTGCCGCACTGTCGGAGGGTCAGTGCTGAGGTAGTGGGCACTGTCGGAGGGTCAGTGCTGAGGGAGTGGACACTGTCGGAGGGTCAGTGCTGAGGGAGTGCCGCACTGTCGGAGGGTCAGTGCTGAGGTAGTGAGCACTGTCGGAGGGTCAGTGCTGAGGGAGTGGGCACTGTCGGAGGGTCAGTGCTGAGGGAGTGCCGCACTGTCGGAGGGTCAGTGCTGAGGTAGTGGGCACTGTCGGAGGGTCAGTGCTGAGGGAGTGCCGCACTGTCGGAGGGTCAGTGCTGAGGTAGTGGGCACTGTCGGAGGGTCAGTGCTGAGGGAGTGCCGCACTGTCGGAGGGTCAGTGCTGAGGGAGTGCCGCACTGTCGGAGGGTCAGTGCTGAGGGAGTGCCGCACTGTTGGAGGGTCAGTGCTGAGGGAGTGCCGCACTGTCAGAGGGTCAGTGCTGAGGGAGTGCCGCACTGTTGGAGGGTCAGTGCTGAGGGAGTGGGCACTGTCGGAGGGTCAGTGCTGAGGGAGTGGGCACTGTCGGAGGGTCAGTGCTGAGGGAGTGGGCACTGTTGGAGGCTCAGTGCTGAGGGAGTGCCGCACTGTCAGAGGGTCAGTGCTGAGGGAGTGCCGCACCGTGGGAGGGTCAGTGCTGAGGGAGTGGGCACTGTCGGAGGGTCAGTGCTGAGGGAGTGCCGCACTGTCGGAGGGTCAGTGCTGAGGGAGTGCCGCACTGTCGGAGGGTCAGTGCTGAGGGAGTGCCGCACTGTCGGAGGGTCAGTGCTGAGGGAGCGGGCACTGTCGGAGGGTCAGTGCTGAGGGAGTGCCGCACTGTCGGAGGGTCAGTGCTGAGGGAGTGGGCACTGTCGGAGGGTCAGTGCTGAGGGAGTGCCGCACTGTCGGAGGGTCAGTGCTGAGGGAGTGCCGCACTGTGGGAGGGTCAGTGCTGAGGGAGTGCCGCACTGTCGGAGGGTCAGTGCTGAGGTAGTGGGCACTGTCGGAGGGTCAGTGCTGAGGCAGTTGGCACTGTCGGAGGGTCAGTGCTGAGGCAGTGGGCACTGTCGGAGGGTCAGTGCTGAGGGAGTGCCGCACTGTCGGAGGGTCAGTGCTGAGGTAGTGGGCACTGTCGGAGGGTCAGTGCTGAGGGAGTGGGCACTGTCGGAGGGTCAGTGCTGAGGGAGTGCCGCACTGTCGGAGGGTCAGTGCTGAGGGAGTGCCGCACTGTCGGAGGGTCAGTACTGAGGGAGTGGGCACTGTCGGAGGGTCAGTGCTGAGGGAGTGCCGCACTGTCGGAGGGTCAGTGCTGAGGGAGTGCCGCACTGTGGGAGGGTCAGTGCTGAGGGAGTGCCGCACTGTCGGAGGGTCAGTGCTGAGGGAGTGCCGCACTGTCGGAGGGTCAGTGCTGAGGGAGTGCCGCATTGTCGGAGGGTCAGTGCTGAGGGAGTGCCGCAGCACTGACCCGCACTGTCAGAGGGTCAGTGCTGAGGGAGTGCCGCACTGTGGGAGGGTCAGTGCTGAGGGAGTGCCGCACTGTCGGAGGGTCAGTGCTGAGGGAGTGCCGCACTGTCGGAGGGTCAGTGCTGAGGGAGTGCCGCACTGTCGGAGGGTCAGTGCTGAGGGAGTGGGCACTGTCGGAGGGTCAGTGCTGAGGGAGTGCCGCACTGTCGGAGGGTCAGTGCTGAGGGAGTGCTGCACTGTCGGAGGGTCACTGCTGAGGGAGTGCCGCACTGTGGGAGGGTCAGTGCTGAGGGAGTGCCGCACTGTCGGAGGGTCAGTGCTGAGGTAGTGGGCACTGTCGGAGGGTCAGTGCTGAGGGAGTGGGCACTGTCGGAGGGTCAGTGCTGAGGGAGTGCCGCACTGTCGGAGGGTCAGTGCTGAGGTAGTGGGCACTGTCGGAGGGTCAGTGCTGAGGGAGTGGACACTGTCGGAGGGTCAGTGCTGAGGGAGTGCCGCACTGTCGGAGGGTCAGTGCTGAGGTAGTGAGCACTGTCGGAGGGTCAGTGCTGAGTGAGTGGGCACTGTCGGAGGGTCAGTGCTGAGGGAGTGCCGCACTGTCGGAGGGTCAGTGCTGAGGTAGTGGGCACTGTCGGAGGGTCAGTGCTGAGGGAGTGCCGCACTGTCGGAGGGTCAGTGCTGAGGTAGTGGGCACTGTCGGAGGGTCAGTGCTGAGGGAGTGCCGCACTGTCGGAGGGTCAGTGCTGAGGGAGTGCCGCACTGTCGGAGGGTCAGTGCTGAGGGAGTGCCGCACTGTTGGAGGGTCAGTGCTGAGGGAGTGCCGCACTGTCAGAGGGTCAGTGCTGAGGGAGTGCCGCACTGTTGGAGGGTCAGTGCTGAGGGAGTGGGCACTGTCGGAGGGTCAGTGCTGAGGGAGTGGGCACTGTCGGAGGGTCAGTGCTGAGGGAGTGGGCACTGTTGGAGGCTCAGTGCTGAGGGAGTGCCGCACTGTCAGAGGGTCAGTGCTGAGGGAGTGCCGCACCGTGGGAGGGTCAGTGCTGAGGGAGTGGGCACTGTCGGAGGGTCAGTGCTGAGGGAGTGCCGCACTGTCGGAGGGTCAGTGCTGAGGGAGTGCCGCACTGTCGGAGGGTCAGTGCTGAGGGAGTGCCGCACTGTCGGAGGGTCAGTGCTGAGGGAGCGGGCACTGTCGGAGGGTCAGTGCTGAGGGAGTGCCGCACCGTGGGAGGGTCAGTGCTGAGGGAGTGCCGCACTGTGGGAGGGTCAGTGCTGAGGGAGTGCCGCACTGTCGGAGGGTCAGTGCTGAGGGAGTGCCGCACTGTGGGAGGGTCAGTGCTGAGGGAGTGCCGCACTGTCGGAGGGTCAGTGCTGAGGTAGTGGGCACTGTCGGAGGGTCAGTGCTGAGGCAGTGGGCACTGTCGGAGGGTCAGTGCTGAGGCAGTGGGCACTGTCGGAGGGTCAGTGCTGAGGGAGTGCCGCACTGTCGGAGGGTCAGTGCTGAGGTAGTGGGCACTGTCGGAGGGTCAGTGCTGAGGGAGTGGGCACTGTCGGAGGGTCAGTGCTGAGGAAGTGCCGCACTGTCGGAGGGTCAGTGCTGAGGGAGTGCCGCACTGTCGGAGGGTCAGTACTGAGGGAGTGGGCACTGTCAGAGGGTCAGTGCTGAGGGAGTGCCGCACTGTCGGAGGGTCAGTGCTGAGGGAGTGCCGCACTATGGGAGGGTCAGTGCTGAGGGAGTGCCGCACTGTCGGAGGGTCAGTGCTGAGGGAGTGCCGCACTGTCGGAGGGTCAGTGCTGAGGGAGTGCCGCATTGTCGGAGGGTCAGTGCTGAGGGAGTGCCGCACTGTCAGAGGGTCAGTGCTGAGGGAGTGCCGCACTGTGGGAGGGTCAGTGCTGAGGGAGTGCCGCACTGTCGGAGGGTCAGTGCTGAGGGAGTGCCGCACTGTCGGAGGGTCAGTGCTGAGGGAGTGCCGCACTGTCGGAGGGTCAGTGCTGAGGGAGTGCTGCACTGTCGGAGGGTCAGTGCTGAGGGAGTGCCGCACTGTCGGAGGGTCAGTGCTGAGGGAGTGCCGCACTGTCGGAGGGTCAGTGCTGAGGGAGTGCCGCACTGTCGGAGGGTCAGTGCTGAGGGAGTGGGCACTGTCGGAGGGTCAGTGCTGAGGGAGTGCCGCACTGTCGGAGGGTCAGTGCTGAGGGAGTGCCGCACTGTCGGAGGGTCAGTGCTGAGGGAGTGCCGCACTGTCGGAGGTTCAGTGCTGAGGGAGTGCCGCACTGTCGGAGGGTCAGTGCTGAGGGAGCGGGCACTGTCGGAGTGTCAGTGCTGAGGGAGTGCCGCACTGTCGGAGGGTCAGTGCTGAGGGAGTGGGCACTGTCGGAGGGTCAGTGCTGAGGGAGTGTCGCACTGTCGGAGGGTCAGTGCTGAGGGAGTGCCGCACTGTCGGAGGGTCACTGCTGAGGGAGTGCCGCACTGTGGGAGGGTCAGTGCTGAGGGAGTGCCGCACTGTCGGAGGGTCAGTGCTGAGGTAGTGGGCACTGTCGGAGGGTCAGTGCTGAGGGAGTGGGCACTGTCGGAGGGTCAGTGCTGAGGGAGTGCCGCACTGTCGGAGGGTCAGTGCTGAGGTAGTGGGCACTGTCGGAGGGTCAGTGCTGAGGGAGTGGGCACTGTCGGAGGGTCAGTGCTGAGGGAGTGCCGCACTGTCGGAGGGTCAGTGCTGAGGTAGTGGGCACTGTCGGAGGGTCAGTGCTGAGGGAGTGCCGCACTGTCGGAGGGTCAGTGCTGAGGTAGTGGGCACTGTCGGAGGGTCAGTGCTGAGGGAGTGCCGCACTGTCGGAGGGTCAGTGCTGAGGGAGTGCCGCACTGTCGGAGGGTCAGTGCTGAGGGAGTGCCGCACTGTCGGAGGGTCAGTGCTGAGGGAGTGCCGCACTGTCAGAGGGTCAGTGCTGAGGGAGTGCCGCACTGTCGGAGGGTCAGTGCTGGGGGAGTGCCGCACTGTCGAAGGGTCAGTACTGAGGGAGTGCTGCACTGTCGGAGGGTCAATGCTGAGGGAGTGCTGCACTGTCGGAGTGTCAGTGCTGAGGGAGTGGGCACTGTCGGAGGGTCAGTGCTGAGGGAGTGCCGCACTGTCGGAGTGTCAGTGCTGAGGGAGTGCCGCACTGTCGGAGGGTCAGTGCTGAGGGAGTGCCGCACTGTCGGTGGGTCAGTGCTGAGGGAGTGTCGCACTGTCGGAGGGTCAGTGCTGAGGGAGTGCCACACTGTCGGAGGGTCAGTGCTGAGGGAGTGCCACACTGTCGGAGGGTCAGTGCTGAGGGAGTGCCACACTGTTGGAGGGTTAGTGCTGAGGAAGTGGGCACTGTCGGAGGGTTAGTGCTGAGGGAGTGCCGCACTGTCGGAGGGTCAGTGCTGAGGGAGTGCCGCACTGTCGGAGGGTCAGTGCTGAGGGAGTGGGCACTGTCGGAGGGTCAGTGCTGAGGGAGTGCCGCACTGTCGGAGGGTCAGTGCTGAGGGAGTGCCGCACTGTCGGAGGGTCAGTGCTGAGGGAGTGCCGCACTGTAGGAGGGTCAGTGCTGAGGGAGTGCCGCACTGTCGGAGGGTCAGTGCTGAGGGAGTGCCGCACTGTCGGATGGTCAGTGCTGAGGGAGTGCCGCACTGTCGGAGGGTCAGTGCTGAGGGAGTGGGCACTGTCGGAGGGTCAGTGCTGAGGGAGTGCCGCACTGTCGGAGGGTCAGTGCTGAGGGAGTGCCGCACTGTCGGAGGGTCAGTGCTGAGGGGGTGCCGCACTGTCGGAGGGTCAGTGCTGAGGGAGTGCCGCACTGTCGGAGGGTCAGTGCTGAGGGAGCGGGCACTGTCGGAGGGTCAGTGCTGAGGGAGTGCCGCACTGTCGGAGGGTCAGTGCTGAGGGAGTGGGCACTGTCGGAGGCTCAGTGCTGAGGGAGTGTCGCACTGTCGGAGGGTCAGTGCTGAGGGAGTGCCGCACTGTCGGAGGGTCACTGCTGAGGGAGTGCCGCACTGTGGGAGGGTCAGTGCTGAGGGAGTGCCGCACTGTCGGAGGGTCAGTGCTGAGGTAGTGGGCACTGTGGGAGGGTCAGTGCTGAGGGAGTGGGCACTGTCGGAGGGTCAGTGCTGAGGGAGTGCCGCACTGTCGGACGGTCAGTGCTGAGGGAGCGCCGCACTGTCGGAGGGTCAGTACTGAGGGAGCGCCGCACTGTCGGAGGGTCAGTGCTGAGGGAGTGCCGCACTGTCGGAGGGTCAGTGCTGAGGGAGTGGGCACTGTCGGAGGGTCAGTGCTGAGGGAGTGCCGCAATGTCGGAGGGTCAGTGCTGAGGGAGTGCCGCACTGTCGGAGGGTCAGTGCTGAGGGAGTGCCGCACTGTCGGAGGGTCAGTGCTGAGGGAGTGGGCACTGTCGGAGGGTCAGTGGTGAGGGAGTGCCGCACTGTCGGAGGGTCAGTGCTGAGGGAGTGCTGCACTGTCGGAGGGTCAGTGCTGAGGGAGTGCCGCACTGTAGGAGGGTCAGTGCTGAGGGAGTGCCGCACTGTCGGAGGGTCAGTGCTGAGGGAGTGCCGCACTGTCGGAGGGTCAGTGCTGAGGGAGTGCTGCACTGTCGGAGGGTCAGTGCTGAGGGAGTGGGCACTGTCGGAGGGTCAGTGCTGAGGGAGTGCCGCACTGTCGGAGGGTCAGTGCTGAGGGAGTGCCGCACTGTCGGAGGGTCAGTGCTGAGGGAGTGCCGCACTGTCGGAGGGTCAGTGCTGAGGGAGTGCCGCACTGTCGGAGGGTCAGTGCTGAGGGAGCGGGCACTGTCGGAGGGTCAGTGCTGAGGGAGTGCCGCACTGTCGGAGGGTCAGTGCTGAGGGAGTGGGCACTGTCGGAGGGTCAGTGCTGAGGGAGTGCCGCATTGTCGGAGGGTCAGTGCTGAGGGAGTGCCGCACTGTCGGAGGGTCAGTGCTGAGGGAGTGCCGCACTGTCGGAGGGTCAGTGCTGAGGGAGTGGGCACTGTCGGAGGGTCAGTGCTGAGGGAGTGCCGCACTGTCGGAGGGTCAGTGCTGAGGGAGTGCTGCACTGTCGGAGGGTCAGTGCTGAGGGAGTGCCGCACTGTAGGAGGGTCAGTGCTGAGGGAGTGCCGCACTGTCGGAGGGTCAGTGCTGAGGGAGTGCCGCACTGTCGGAGGGTCAGTGCTGAGGGAGTGCCGCACTGTCGGAGGGTCAGTGCTGAGGGAGTGCCGCACTGTCGGAGGGTCAGTGCTGAGGGAGTGGGCACTGTCGGAGGGTCAGTGGTGAGGGAGTGCCGCACTGTCGGAGGGTCAGTGCTGAGGGAGTGCTGCACTGTCGGAGGGTCAGTGCTGAGGGAGTGCCGCACTGTAGGAGGGTCAGTGCTGAGGGAGTGCCGCACTGTCGGAGGGTCAGTGCTGAGGGAGTGCCGCACTGTCGGAGGGTCAGTGCTGAGGGAGTGCCGCACTGTCGGAGGGTCAGTGCTGAGGGAGTGCTGCACTGTCGGAGGGTCAGTGCTGAGGGAGTGCCGCACTGTCGGAGGGTCAGTGCTGAGGGAGTGCCGCACTGTCGGAGGGTCAGTGCTGAGGGAGTGCCGCACTGTCGGAGGGTCAGTGCTGAGGGAGCGGGCACTGTCGGAGGGTCAGTGCTGAGGGAGTGCCGCACTGTCGGAGGGTCAGTGCTGAGGGAGTGGGCACTGTCGGAGGGTCAGTGCTGAGGGAGTGCCGCATTGTCGGAGGGTCAGTGCTGAGGGAGTGCCGCACTGTCGGAGGGTCAGTGCTGAGGGAGTGCCGCACTGTCGGAGGGTCAGTGCTGAGGGAGTGCCGCACTGTAGGAGGGTCAGTGCTGAGGGAGTGCCGCACTGTCGGAGGGTCAGTGCTGAGGGATTGCTGCACTGTCGGAGGGTCAGTGCTGAGGGAGTGCCGCACTGTAGGAGGGTCAGTGCTGAGGGAGTGCCGCACTGTCGGAGGGTCAGTGCTGAGGGAGTGCCGCACTGTCGGAGGGTCAGTGCTGAGGGAATGCTGCACTGTCGGAGGGTCAGTGCTGAGGGAGTGGGCACTGTCGGAGGGTCAGTGCTGAGGGAGTGCCGCACTGTCGGAGGGTCAGTGCTGAGGGAGTGCCGCACTGTCGGAGGGTCAGTGCTGAGGGAGTGCCGCACTGTCGGAGGGTCAGTGCTGAGGGAGTGCCGCACTGTCGGAGGGTCAGTGCTGAGGGAGCGGGCACTGTCGGAGGGTCAGTGCTGAGGGAGTGCCGCACTGTCGGAGGGTCAGTGCTGAGGGAGTGGGCACTGTCGGAGGGTCAGTGCTGAGGGAGTGTCGCACTGTCGGAGGGTCAGTGCTGAGGGAGTGGGCACTGTCGGAGGGTCAGTGCTGAGGGAGTGCCACACTGTTGGAGGGTTAGTGCTGAGGAAGTGGGCACTGTCGGAGGGTCAGTGCTGAGGAAGTGGGCACTGTCGGAGGGTCAGTGCTGAGGAAGTGGGCACTGTCGGAGGGTCAGTGCTGAGGAAGTGCCGCACTGTCGGAGGGTCAGTGCTGAGGAAGTGGGCACTGTCGGAGGGTCAGTGCTGAGGGAGTGCTGCACTGTCGGAGGGTCAGTGCTGAGGGAGTGGGCACTGTTGGTGGGTTAGTACTGAGGGAGTGCCGCACTGTCGGAGGGTCAGTGCTGAGGGAGCGCCGCACTGTCGGAGGGTCAGTGCTGAGGGAGTGGGCACTGTTGGTGGGTTAGTACTGAGGGAGTGCCGCACTGTCGGTGGGTCAGTGCTGAGGGAGTGCCGCACTGTCGGAGGGTCAGTGCTGAGGGAGTGCCGCACCGTCGGAGGGTCAGTGCTGAGGGAGTGGACACTGTTGGTGGGTTAGTACTGAGGGAGTGCCGCACTGTCGGAGGGTCAGTGCTGAGGGAGCGCCGCACCGGCGGAGGGTCAGTGCTGAGGGAGTGCCGCACTGTCGGAGGGTCAGTTCTGAGGGTGTGCCGCACTGTCGGAGGGTCAGTGCTGAGGGAGTGCCGCACTGTGGGAAGGTCAGTGCTGAGGGAGTGCCGCACTGTCGGAGGGTCAGTGCTGAGGGAGTGGGCACTGTCGGAGGGTCAGTGCTGAGGGAGTGCCGCACTGTGGGAGGGTCAGTGCTGAGGGAGTGCCGCACTGTCGGAGGGTCAGTGCTGAGGGAGTGCCGCACTGTGGGAGGGTCAGTGCTGAGGGAGTGCCGCACTGTCGGAGGGTCAGTGCTGAGGGAGTGGGCACTGTCGGAGGGTCAGTGCTGAGGGAGTGGGCACTGTCGGAGGGTCAGTGCTGAGGGAGTGGGCACTGTTGGAGGGTCAGTGCTGAGGGAGTGCCGCACTGTCAGAGGGTCAGTGCTGAGGGAGTGCCGCACCGTGGGAGGGTCAGTGCTGAGGGAGTGGGCACTGTCGGAGGGTCAGTGCTGAGGGAGTGCCGCACTGTCGGAGGGTCAGTGCTGAGGGAGTGCCGCACTGTCGGAGGGTCAGTGCTGAGGGAGTGCCGCACTGTCGGAGGGTCAGTGCTGAGGGAGCGGGCACTGTCGGAGGGTCAGTGCTGAGGGAGTGCCGCACTGTCGGAGGGTCAGTGCTGAGGGAGTGGGCACTGTCGGAGGGTCAGTGCTGAGGGAGTGCCGCACTGTCGGAGGGTCAGTGCTGAGGGAGTGCTGCACTGTCGGAGGGTCAGTGCTGAGGGAGTGCCGCACTGTCGGAGGGTCAGTGCTGAGGGAGTGCCGCACTGTCGGAGGGTCAGTGCTGAGGGAGTGCCGCACTGTCGGAGGGTCAGTGCTGAGGGAGTGCCGCACTGTCGGAGGGTCAGTGCTGAGGGAGTGCTGCACTGTCGGAGGGTCAGTTCTGAGGGAGTGGGGACTGTCGGAGGGTCAGTGCTGAGGGAGTGCCGCACTGTCGGAGAGTCAGTGCTGAGGGAGTGCCGCACTGTCGGAGGGTCAGTGCTGAGGGAGTGCCGCACTGTCGGAGGGTCAGTGCTGAGGGAGCGGGCACTGTCGGACGGTCAGTGCTGAGGGAGTGCCGCACTGTCGGAGGGTCAGTGCTGAGGGAGTGGGCACTGTCGGAGGGTCAGTGCTGAGGGAGTGCCGCACTGTCGGAGGGTCAGTGCTGAGGGAGTGCCGCACTGTCGGAGGGTCAGTGCTGAGGGAGTGCCGCACTGTCGGAGGGTCAGTGCTGAGGGAGTGCCGCACTGTCGGAGGGTCAGTGCTGAGGGAGCGGGCACTGTCGGAGGGTCAGTGCTGAGGGAGTGCCGCACTGTCGGAGGGTCAGTGCTGAGGGAGTGGGCACTGTCGGAGGGTCAGTGCTGAGGGAGTGTCGCACTGTCGGAGGGTCAGTGCTGAGGGAGTGGGCACTGTCGGAGGGTCAGTGCTGAGGGAGTGCCACACTGTTGGAGGGTTAGTGCTGAGGAAGTGGGCACTGTCGGAGGGTCAGTGCTGAGGAAGTGGGCACTGTCGGAGGGTCAGTGCTGAGGAAGTGGGCACTGTCGGAGGGTCAGTGCTGAGGGAGTGCCGCACTGTCGGAGGGTCACTGCTGAGGGAGTGGGCACTGTCGGAGGGTCAGTGCTGAGGGAGTGCCGCACTGTCGGAGGGTCAGTGCTGAGGGAGCGGGCACTGTCGGAGGGTCAGTGCTGAGGGAGTGCCGCACTGTCGGAGGGTCAGTGCTGAGGGAGTGGGCACTGTTGGTGGGTTAGTACTGAGGGAGTGCCGCACTGTCGGAGGGTCAGTGCTGAGGGAGCGCCGCACTGTCGGAGGGTCAGTGCTGAGGGAGTGGGCACTGTTGGTGGGTTAGTACTGACGGAGTGCCGCACTGTCGGAGGGTCAGTGCTGAGGGAGTGCCGCACTGTCGGAGGGTCAGTGCTGAGGGAGTGCCGCACCGTCGGAGGGTCAGTGCTGAGGGAGTGGGCACTGTTGGTGGGTTAGTACTGAGGGAGTGCCGCACTGTCGGAGGGTCAGTGCTGAGGGAGCGCCGCACCGGCGGAGGGTCAGTGCTGAGGGAGTGCCGCACTGTCGGAGGGTCAGTTCTGAGGGAGTGCCGCACTGTCGGAGGGTCAGTGCTGAGGGAGTGCCGCACTGTGGGAAGGTCAGTGCTGAGGGAGTGCCGCACTGTCGGAGGGTCAGTGCTGAGGGAGTGCCGCACTGTCGGAGGGTCAGTGCTGAGGGAGTGCCGCACTGTCGGAGGGTCAGTGCTGAGGGAGTGCCGCACTGTGGGAGGGTCAGTGCTGAGGGAGTGCCGCACTGTCGGAGGGTCAGTGCTGAGGGAGTGCCGCACTGTGGGAGGGTCAGTGCTGAGGGAGTGCCGCACTGTCGGAGGGTCAGTGCTGAGGGAGTGGGCACTGTCGGAGGGTCAGTGCTGAGGGAGTGGACACTGTCGGAGGGTCAGTGCTGAGGGAGTGGGAACTGTTGGAGGGTCAGTGCTGAGGGAGTGCCGCACTGTCAGAGGGTCAGTGCTGAGGGAGTGCCGCACCGTGGGAGGGTCAGTGCTGAGGGAGTGGGCACTGTCGGAGGGTCAGTGCTGAGGGAGTGCCGCACTGTCGGAGGGTCAGTGCTGAGGGAGTGCCGCACTGTCGGAGGGTCAGTGCTGAGGGAGTGCCGCACTGTCGGAGGGTCAGTGCTGAGGGAGCGGGCACTGTCGGAGGGTCAGTGCTGAGGGAGTGCCGCACTGTCGGAGGGTCAGTGCTGAGGGAGTGGGCACTGTCGGAGGGTCAGTGCTGAGGGAGTGTCGCACTGTCGGAGGGTCAGTGCTGAGGGAGTGCCGCACTGTCGGAGGGTCAGTGCTGAGGGAGTGCCGCACTGTCGGAGGGTCAGTGCTGAGGGAGTGCCGCACTGTCGGAGGGTCAGTGCTGAGGGAGTGCCGCACTGTCGGAGGGTCAGTGCTGAGGGAGCGGGCACTGTCGGAGGGTCAGTGCTGAGGGAGTGCCGCACTGTCGGAGGGTCAGTGCTGAGGGAGTGGGCACTGTCGGAGGGTCAGTGCTGAGGGAGTGTCGCACTGTCGGAGGGTCAGTGCTGAGGGAGTGGGCACTGTCGGAGGGTCAGTGCTGAGGGAGTGCCACACTGTTGGAGGGTTAGTGCTGAGGAAGTGGGCACTGTCGGAGGGTCAGTGCTGAGGAAGTGGGCACTGTCGGAGGGTCAGTGCTGAGGAAGTGGGCACTGTCGGAGGGTCAGTGCTGAGGGAGTGCCGCACTGTCGGAGGGTCACTGCTGAGGGAGTGGGCACTGTCGGAGGGTCAGTGCTGAGGGAGTGCCGCACTGTCGGAGGGTCAGTGCTGAGGGAGCGGGCACTGTCGGAGGGTCAGTGCTGAGGGAGTGCCGCACTGTCGGAGGGTCAGTGCTGAGGGAGTGGGCACTGTTGGTGGGTTAGTACTGAGGGAGTGTCGCACTGTCGGAGGGTCAGTGCTGAGGGAGTGGGCACTCTTGGTGGGTTAGTACTGAGGGAGTGCCGCACTGTCGGAGGGTCAGTGCTGAGGGAGCGCCGCACTGTCGGAGGGTCAGTGCTGAGGGAGTGGGCACTGTTGGTGGGTTAGTACTGACGGAGTGCCGCACTGTCGGAGGGTCAGTGCTGAGGGAGTGCCGCACTGTCGGAGGGTCAGTGCTGAGGGAGTGCCGCACCGTCGGAGGGTCAGTGCTGAGGGAGTGGGCACTGTTGGTGGGTTAGTACTGAGGGAGTGCCGCACTGTCGGAGGGTCAGTGCTGAGGGAGCGCCGCACCGGCGGAGGGTCAGTGCTGAGGGAGTGCCGCACTGTCGGAGGGTCAGTTCTGAGGGAGTGCCGCACTGTGGGAGGGTCAGTGCTGAGGGAGTGCCGCACTGTGGGAAGGTCAGTGCTGAGGGAGTGCCGCACTTTCGGAGGGTCAGTGCTGAGGGAGTGCCGCACTGTCGGAGGGTCAGTGCTGAGGGAGTGCCGCACTGTCGGAGGGTCAGTGCTGAGGGAGTGCCGCACTGTGGGAGGGTCAGTGCTGAGGGAGTGCCGCACTGTCGGAGGGTCAGTGCTGAGGGAGTGCCGCACTGTGGGAGGGTCAGTGCTGAGGGAGTGCCGCACTGTCGGAGGGTCAGTGCTGAGGGAGTGGGCACTGTCGGAGGGTCAGTGCTGAGGGAGTGGACACTGTCGGAGGGTCAGTGCTGAGGGAGTGGGAACTGTTGGAGGGTCAGTGCTGAGGGAGTGCCGCACTGTCAGAGGGTCAGTGCTGAGGGAGTGCCGCACCGTGGGAGGGTCAGTGCTGAGGGAGTGGGCACTGTCGGAGGGTCAGTGCTGAGGGAGTGCCGCACTGTCGGAGGGTCAGTGCTGAGGGAGTGCCGCACTGTCGGAGGGTCAGTGCTGAGGGAGTGCCGCACTGTCGGAGGGTCAGTGCTGAGGGAGCGGGCACTGTCGGAGGGTCAGTGCTGAGGGAGTGCCGCACTGTCGGAGGGTCAGTGCTGAGGGAGTGGGCACTGTCGGAGGGTCAGTGCTGAGGGAGTGTCGCACTGTCGGAGGGTCAGTGCTGAGGGAGTGCCGCACTGTCGGAGGGTCAGTGCTGAGGGAGTGCCGCACTGTGGGAGGGTCAGTGCTGAGGGAGTGCCGCACTGTCGGAGGGTCAGTGCTGAGGGAGTGGGCACTGTCGGAGGGTCAGTGCTGAGGGAGTGGGCACTGTCGGAGGGTCAGTGCTGAGGGAGTGCCGCACTGTCGGAGGGTCAGTGCTGAGGTAGTGGGCACTGTCGGAGGGTCAGTGCTGAGGGAGTGGGCACTGTGGGAGGGTCAGTGCTGAGGGAGTGCCGCACTGTCGGAGGGTCAGTGCTGAGGGAGTGCCGCACTGTCGGAGGGTCAGTACTGAGGGAGTGGGCACTGTCGGAGGGTCAGTGCTGATGGAGTGCCGCACTGTCGGAGGGTCAGTGCTGAGGGAGTGGGCACTGTCGGAGGGTCAGTGCTGAGGGAGTGGGCACTGTCGGAGGGTCAGTGCTGAGGGAGTGGGCACTGTTGGAGGGTCAGTGCTGAGGGAGTGCCGCACTGTGAGAGGGTCAGTGCTGAGGGAGTGCCGCACCGTGGGAGGGTCAGTGCTGAGGGAGTGGGCACTGTCGGAGGGTCAGTGCTGAGGGAGTGCCGCACTGTCGGAGGGTCAGTGCTGAGGGAGTGCCGCACTGTCGGAGGGTCAGTGCTGAGGGAGTGGGCACTGTCGGAGGGTCAGTGCTGAGGGAGTGCCGCACTGTCGGAGGGTCAGTGCTGAGGGAGTGCCGCACTGTCGGAGGGTCAGTGCTGAGGGAGTGCCGCACTGTCGGAGGGTCAGTGCTGAGGGAGTGCCGCACTGTCGGAGGGTCAGTGCTGAGGGAGTGGGCACTGTCGGAGGGTCAGTGCTGAGGGAGTGCCGCACTGTCGGAGGGTCAGTGCTGAGGTAGTGGGCACTGTCGGAGGGTCAGTGCTGAGGGAGTGGGCACTGTCGGAGGGTCAGTGCTGAGGGAGTGCCGCACTGTCGGAGGGTCAGTGCTGAGGGAGTGCCGCACAGTCGGAGGGTCAGTGCTGAGGTAGTGGGGACTGTCGGAGGGTCAGTGCTGAGGGAGTGGGCACTGTCGGAGGGTCAGTGCTGAGGGAGTGCCGCACTGTCGGAGGGTCAGTGCTGAGGTAGTGGGCACTGTCGGAGGGTCAGTGCTGAGGGAGTGGCCACTGTCGGAGGGTCAGTGCTGAGGGAGTGCCGCACTGTCGGAGGGTCAGTGCTGAGGTAGTGGGCACTGTCGGAGGGTCAGTGCTGAGGGAGTGCCGCACTGTCGGAGGGTCAGTGCTGAGGTAGTGGGCACTGTCGGAGGGTCAGTGCTGAGGGAGTGCCGCACTGTCGGACGGTCAGTGCTGAGGGAGCGCCGCACTGTCGGAGGGTCAGTACTGAGGGAGCGCCGCACTGTCGGAGGGTCAGTGCTGAGGGAGTGCCGCACTGTCGGAGGGTCAGTGCTGAGGGAGTGGGCACTGTCGGAGGGTCAGTGCTGAGGGAGTGCCGCAATGTCGGAGGGTCAGTGCTGAGGGAGTGCCGCACTGTCGGAGGGTCAGTGCTGAGGGAGTGCCGCACTGTCGGAGGGTCAGTGCTGAGGGAGTGGGCACTGTCGGAGGGTCAGTGGTGAGGGAGTGCCGCACTGTCGGAGGGTCAGTGCTGAGGGAGTGCTGCACTGTCGGAGGGTCAGTGCTGAGGGAGTGCCGCACTGTAGGAGGGTCAGTGCTGAGGGAGTGCCGCACTGTCGGAGGGTCAGTGCTGAGGGAGTGCCGCACTGTCGGAGGGTCAGTGCTGAGGGAGTGCCGCACTGTCGGAGGGTCAGTGCTGAGGGAGTGCTGCACTGTCGGAGGGTCAGTGCTGAGGGAGTGGGCACTGTCGGAGGGTCAGTGCTGAGGGAGTGCCGCACTGTCGGAGGGTCAGTGCTGAGGGAGTGCCGCACTGTCGGAGGGTCAGTGCTGAGGGAGTGCCGCACTGTCGGAGGGTCAGTGCTGAGGGAGTGCCGCACTGTCGGAGGGTCAGTGCTGAGGGAGCGGGCACTGTCGGAGGGTCAGTGCTGAGGGAGTGCCGCACTGTCGGAGGGTCAGTGCTGAGGGAGTGGGCACTGTCGGAGGGTCAGTGCTGAGGGAGTGCCGCATTGTCGGACGGTCAGTGCTGAGGGAGTGCTGCACTGTCGGAGGGTCAGTGCTGCGGGAGTGCCGCATTGTCGGAGGGTCAGTGCTGAGGGAGTGCCGCACTGTCGGAGGGTCAGTGCTGCGGGAGTGCCGCATTGTCGGAGGGTCAGTGGTGAGGGAGTGGGCACTGTCGGAGGGTCAGTGCTGAGGGAGTGCCGCACTGTCGGAGGGTCAGTGCTGAGGGAGTGCTGCACTGTCGGAGGGTCAGTGCTGAGGGAGTGGGCACTGTCGGAGGGTCAGTGCTGAGGGAGTGCCGCACTGTCGGAGGGTCAGTGCTGAGGGAGTGCCGCACTGTCGGAGGGTCAGTTCTGAGGGAGTGCCGCACTGTCGGAGGGTCAGTGCTGAGGGAGTGCCGCACTGTGGGAAGGTCAGTGCTGAGGGAGTGCCGCACTTTCGGAGGGTCAGTGCTGAGGGAGTGCCGCACTGTCGGAGGGTCAGTGCTGAGGGAGTGCCGCACTGTCGGAGGGTCAGTGCTGAGGGAGTGCCGCACTGTCGGAGGGTCAGTGCTGAGGGAGCGGGCACTGTCGGAGGGTCAGTGCTGAGGGAGTGCCGCACTGTCGGAGGGTCAGTGCTGAGGGAGTGGGCACTGTCGGAGGGTCAGTGCTGAGGGAGTGTCGCACTGTCGGAGGGTCAGTGCTGAGGGAGTGCCGCACTGTCGGAGGGTCAGTGCTGAGGGAGTGCCGCACTGTGGGAGGGTCAGTGCTGAGGGAGTGCCGCACTGTCGGAGGGTCAGTGCTGAGGGAGTGGGCACTGTCGGAGGGTCAGTGCTGAGGGAGTGGGCACTGTCGGAGGGTCAGTGCTGAGGGAGTGCCGCACTGTCGGAGGGTCAGTGCTGAGGTAGTGGGCACTGTCGGAGGGTCAGTGCTGAGGGAGTGGGCACTGTGGGAGGGTCAGTGCTGAGGGAGTGCCGCACTGTCGGAGGGTCAGTGCTGAGGGAGTGCCGCACTGTCGGAGGGTCAGTACTGAGGGAGTGGGCACTGTCGGAGGGTCAGTGCTGATGGAGTGCCGCACTGTCGGAGGGTCAGTGCTGAGGGAGTGGGCACTGTCGGAGGGTCAGTGCTGAGGGAGTGGGCACTGTCGGAGGGTCAGTGCTGAGGGAGTGGGCACTGTTGGAGGGTCAGTGCTGAGGGAGTGCCGCACTGTGAGAGGGTCAGTGCTGAGGGAGTGCCGCACCGTGGGAGGGTCAGTGCTGAGGGAGTGGGCACTGTCGGAGGGTCAGTGCTGAGGGAGTGCCGCACTGTCGGAGGGTCAGTGCTGAGGGAGTGCCGCACTGTCGGAGGGTCAGTGCTGAGGGAGTGGGCACTGTCGGAGGGTCAGTGCTGAGGGAGTGCCGCACTGTCGGAGGGTCAGTGCTGAGGGAGTGCCGCACTGTCGGAGGGTCAGTGCTGAGGGAGTGCCGCACTGTCGGAGGGTCAGTGCTGAGGGAGTGCCGCACTGTCGGAGGGTCAGTGCTGAGGGAGTGCCGCACTGTCGGAGGGTCAGTGCTGAGGGAGTGGGCACTGTCGGAGGGTCAGTGCTGAGGGAGTGCCGCACTGTCGGAGGGTCAGTGCTGAGGTAGTGGACACTGTCGGAGGGTCAGTGCTGAGGGAGTGGGCACTGTCGGAGGGTCAGTGCTGAGGGAGTGCCGCACTGTCGGAGGGTCAGTGCTGAGGGAGTGCCGCACAGTCGGAGGGTCAGTGCTGAGGTAGTGGGGACTGTCGGAGGGTCAGTGCTGAGGGAGTGGGCACTGTCGGAGGGTCAGTGCTGAGGGAGTGCCGCACTGTCGGAGGGTCAGTGCTGAGGTAGTGGGCACTGTCGGAGGGTCAGTGCTGAGGGAGTGGCCACTGTCGGAGGGTCAGTGCTGAGGGAGTGCCGCACTGTCGGAGGGTCAGTGCTGAGGTAGTGGGCACTGTCGGAGGGTCAGTGCTGAGGGAGTGCCGCACTGTCGGAGGGTCAGTGCTGAGGTAGTGGGCACTGTTGGAGGGTCAGTGCTGAGGGAGTGCCGCACTGTCGGACGGTCAGTGCTGAGGGAGCGCCGCACTGTCGGAGGGTCAGTACTGAGGGAGCGCCGCACTGTCGGAGGGTCAGTGCTGAGGGAGTGCCGCACTGTCGGAGGGTCAGTGCTGAGGGAGTGGGCACTGTCGGAGGGTCAGTGCTGAGGGAGTGCCGCAATGTCGGAGGGTCAGTGCTGAGGGAGTGCCGCACTGTCGGAGGGTCAGTGCTGAGGGAGTGCCGCACTGTCGGAGGGTCAGTGCTGAGGGAGTGGGCACTGTCGGAGGGTCAGTGGTGAGGGAGTGCCGCACTGTCGGAGGGTCAGTGCTGAGGGAGTGCTGCACTGTCGGAGGGTCAGTGCTGAGGGAGTGCCGCACTGTAGGAGGGTCAG
The DNA here is from genome assembly GCF_037043375.1 of Chiloscyllium plagiosum. Taxonomy (NCBI): domain Eukaryota; kingdom Metazoa; phylum Chordata; class Chondrichthyes; order Orectolobiformes; family Hemiscylliidae; genus Chiloscyllium; species Chiloscyllium plagiosum. The sequence goes on along the minus strand of NW_028270140.1, from coordinate 157,561,858 downwards.
TGCTGAGGGAGTGCCGCACTGTCGGAGGGTCAGTGCTGAGGGAGTGCCGCACTGTCGGAGGGTCAGTGCTGAGGGAGTGCCGCACTGTCGGAGGGTCAGTGCTGAGGGAGTGCTGCACTGTCGGAGGGTCAGTGCTGAGGGAGTGGGCACTGTCGGAGGGTCAGTGCTGAGGGAGTGCCGCACTGTCGGAGGGTCAGTGCTGAGGGAGTGCCGCACTGTCGGAGGGTCAGTGCTGAGGGAGTGCCGCACTGTCGGAGGGTCAGTGCTGAGGGAGTGCCGCACTGTCGGAGGGTCAGTGCTGAGGGAGCGGGCACTGTCGGAGGGTCAGTGCTGAGGGAGTGCCGCACTGTCGGAGGGTCAGTGCTGAGGGAGTGGGCACTGTCGGAGGGTCAGTGCTGAGGGAGTGCCGCATTGTCGGACGGTCAGTGCTGAGGGAGTGCCGCACTGTCGGAGGGTCAGTGCTGCGGGAGTGCCGCATTGTCGGAGGGTCAGTGGTGAGGGAGTGGGCACTGTCGGAGGGTCAGTGCTGAGGGAGTGCCGCACTGTCGGAGGGTCAGTGCTGAGGGAGTGCTGCACTGTCGGAGGGTCAGTGCTGAGGGAGTGGGCACTGTCGGAGGGTCAGTGCTGAGGGAGTGCCGCACTGTCGGAGGGTCAGTGCTGAGGGAGTGCCGCACAGTCGGAGGGTCAGTGCTGAGGTAGTGGGGACTGTCGGAGGGTCAGTGCTGAGGGAGTGGGCACTGTCGGAGGGTCAGTGCTGAGGGAGTGCCGCACTGTCGGAGGGTCAGTGCTGAGGTAGTGGGCACTGTCGGAGGGTCAGTGCTGAGGGAGTGGGCACTGTCGGAGGGTCAGTGCTGAGGGAGTGCCGCACTGTCGGAGGGTCAGTGCTGAGGTAGTGGGCACTGTCGGAGGGTCAGTGCTGAGGGAGTGCCGCACTGTCGGAGGGTCAGTGCTGAGGTAGTGGGCACTGTCGGAGGGTCAGTGCTGAGGGAGTGCCGCACTGTCGGACGGTCAGTGCTGAGGGAGCGCCGCACTGTCGGAGGGTCAGTACTGAGGGAGCGCCGCACTGTCGGAGGGTCAGTGCTGAGGGAGTGCCGCACTGTCGGAGGGTCAGTGCTGAGTGAGTGGGCACTGTCGGAGGGTCAGTGCTGAGGGAGTGCCGCAATGTCGGAGGGTCAGTGCTGAGGGAGTGCCGCACTGTCGGAGGGTCAGTGCTGAGGGAGTGCCGCACTGTCGGAGGGTCAGTGCTGAGGGAGTGGGCACTGTCGGAGGGTCAGTGCTGAGGGAGTGCCGCACTGTCGGAGGGTCAGTGCTGAGGGAGTGCTGCACTGTCGGAGGGTCAGTGCTGAGGGAGTGCCGCACTGTAGGAGGGTCAGTGCTGAGGGAGTGCCGCACTGTCGGAGGGTCAGTGCTGAGGGAGTGCCGCACTGTCGGAGGGTCAGTGCTGAGGGAGTGCCGCACTGTCGGAGGGTCAGTGCTGAGGGAGTGCTGCACTGTCGGAGGGTCAGTGCTGAGGTAGTGGGCACTGTCGGAGGGTCAGTGCTGAGGGAGTGCCGCACTGTCGGAGGGTCAGTGCTGAGGTAGTGGGCACTGTCGGAGGGTCAGTGCTGAGGGAGTGCCGCACTGTCGGACGGTCAGTGCTGAGGGAGCGCCGCACTGTCGGAGGGACAGTACTGAGGGAGCGCCGCACTGTCGGAGGGTCAGTGCTGAGGGAGTGCCGCACTGTCGGAGGGTCAGTGCTGAGGGAGTGGGCACTGTCGGAGGGTCAGTGCTGAGGGAGTGCCGCACTGTCGGAGGGTCAGTGCTGAGGGAGTGGGCACTGTCGGAGGGTCAGTGCTGAGGGAGTGTCGCACTGTCGGAGGGTCAGTGCTGAGGGAGTGGGCACTGTCGGAGGGTCAGTGCTGAGGGAGTGCCACACTGTTGGAGGGTTAGTGCTGAGGAAGTGGGCACTGTCGGAGGGTCAGTGCTGAGGAAGTGGGCACTGTCGGAGGGTCAGTGCTGAGGAAGTGGGCACTGTCGGAGGGTCAGTGCTGAGGGAGTGCCGCACTGTCGGAGGGTCAGTGCTGAGGGAGTGGGCACTGTCGGAGGGTCAGTGCTGAGGGAGTGCCGCACTGTCGGAGGGTCAGTGCTGAGGGAGTGCTGCACTGTCGGAGGGTCAGTGCTGAGGGAGTGCCGCACTGTAGGAGGGTCAGTGCTGAGGGAGTGCCGCACTGTCAGAGGGTCAGTGCTGAGGGAGTGCCGCACTGTCGGAGGGTCAGTGCTGAGGGAGTGCCGCACTGTCGGAGGGTCAGTGCTGAGGGAGTGCTGCACTGTCGGAGGGTCAGTGCTGAGGGAGTGGGCACTGTCGGAGGGTCAGTGCTGAGGGAGTGCCGCACTGTCGGAGGGTCAGTGCTGAGGGAGTGCCGCACTGTCGGAGGGTCAGTGCTGAGGGAGTGCCGCACTGTCGGAGGGTCAGTGCTGAGGGAGTGCCGCACTGTCGGAGGGTCAGTGCTGAGGGAGCGGGCACTGTCGGAGGGTCAGTGCTGAGGGAGTGCCGCACTGTCGGAGGGTCAGTGCTGAGGGAGTGGGCACTGTCGGAGGGTCAGTGCTGAGGGAGTGTCGCACTGTCGGAGGGTCAGTGCTGAGGGAGTGGGCACTGTCGGAGGTTCAGTGCTGAGGGAGTGCCACACTGTTGGAGGGTTAGTGCTGAGGAAGTGGGCACTGTCGGAGGGTCAGTGCTGAGGAAGTGGGCACTGTCGGAGGGTCAGTGCTGAGGAAGTGGGCACTGTCGGAGGGTCAGTGCTGAGGAAGTGCCGCACTGTCGGAGGGTCAGTGCTGAGGAAGTGGGCACTGTCGGAGGGTCAGTGCTGAGGGAGTGCTGCACTGTCGGAGGGTCAGTGCTGAGGGAGTGCTGCACTGTCGGAGGGTCAGTGCTGAGGGAGTGGGCACTGTTGGTGGGTTAGTACTGAGGGAGTGCCGCACTGTCGGAGGGTCAGTGCTGAGGGAGCGCCGCACTGTCGGAGGGTCAGTGCTGAGGGAGTGGGCACTGTTGGTGGGTTAGTACTGAGGGAGTGCCGCACTGTCGGAGGGTCAGTGCTGAGGGAGTGCCGCACTGTCGGAGGGTCAGTGCTGAGGGAGTGCCGCACCGTCGGAGGGTCAGTGCTGAGGGAGTGGGCACTGTTGGTGGGTTAGTACTGAGGGAGTGCCGCACTGTCGGAGGGTCAGTGCTGAGGGAGCGCCGCACCGGCGGAGGGTCAGTGCTGAGGGAGTGCCGCACTGTCGGAGGGTCAGTTCTGAGGGAGTGCCGCACTGTCGGAGGGTCAGTGCTGAGGGAGTGCCGCACTGTGGGAAGGTCAGTGCTGAGGGAGTGCCGCACTGTCGGAGGGTCAGTGCTGAGGGAGTGGGCACTGTCGGAGGGTCAGTGCTGAGGGAGTGCCGCACTGTCGGAGGGTCAGTGCTGAGGGAGTGCCGCACTGTGGGAGGGTCAGTGCTGAGGGAGTGCCGCACTGTCGGAGGGTCAGTGCTGAGGGAGTGGGCACTGTCGGAGGGTCAGTGCTGAGGGAGTGGGCACTGTCGGAGGGTCAGTGCTGAGGGAGTGGGCACTGTTGGAGGGTCAGTGCTGAGGGAGTGCCGCACTGTCAGAGGGTCAGTGCTGAGGGAGTGCCGCACCGTGGGAGGGTCAGTGCTGAGGGAGTGGGCACTGTCGGAGGGTCAGTGCTGAGGGAGTGCCGCACTGTCGGAGGGTCAGTGCTGAGGGAGTGCCGCACTGTCGGAGGGTCAGTGCTGAGGGAGTGCCGCACTGTCGGAGGGTCAGTGCTGAGGGAGCGGGCACTGTCGGATGGTCAGTGCTGAGGGAGTGCCGCACTGTCGGAGGGTCAGTGCTGAGGGAGTGGGCACTGTCGGAGGGTCAGTGCTGAGGGAGTGTCGCACTGTCGGAGGGTCAGTGCTGAGGGAGTGCCGCACTGTCGGAGGGTCAGTGCTGAGGGAGTGCCGCACTGTGGGAGGGTCAGTGCTGAGGGTGTGCCGCACTGTCGGAGGGTCAGTGCTGAGGTAGTGGGCACTGTCGGAGGGTCAGTGCTGAGGCAGTGGGCACTGTCGGAGGGTCAGTGCTGAGGGAGTGCCGCACTGTCGGAGGGTCAGTGCTGAGGTAGTGGGCACTGTCGGAGGGTCAGTGCTGAGGGAGTGGGCACTGTCGGAGGGTCAGTGCTGAGGGAGTGCCGCACTGTCGGAGGGTCAGTGCTGAGGGAGTGCCGCACTGTCGGAGGGTCAGTACTGAGGGAGTGGGCACTGTCGGAGGGTCAGTGCTGAGGGAGTGCCGCACTGTCGGAGGGTCAGTGCTGAGGGAGTGCCGCACTGTCGGAGGGTCAGTGCTGAGGGAGTGCCGCACTGTCGGAGGGTCAGTGCTGAGGGAGTGCCGCACTGTCGGAGGGTCAGTGCTGAGGGAGTGCCACACTGTCGGAGGGTCAGTGCTGAGGGAGTGCCGCACTGTCAGAGGGTCAGTGCTGAGGGAGTGCCGCACTGTGGGAGGGTCAGTGCTGAGGGAGTGCCGCACTGTCGGAGGGTCAGTGCTGAGGGAGTGCCGCACTGTCGGAGGGTCAGTGCTGAGGGAGTGCCGCACTGTCGGAGGGTCAGTGCTGAGGGAGTGGGCACTGTCGGAGGGTCAGTGCTGAGGGAGTGCCGCACTGTCGGAGGGTCAGTGCTGAGGGAGTGCTGCACTGTCGGAGGGTCAGTGCTGAGGGAGTGCCGCACTGTAGGAGGGTCAGTGCTGAGGGAGTGCCGCACTGTCGGAGGGTCAGTGCTGAGGGAGTGCCGCACTGTCGGAGGGTCAGTGCTGAGGGAGTGCCGCACTGTCGGAGGGTCAGTGCTGAGGGAGTGGGCACTGTCGGAGGGTCAGTGCTGAGGGAGTGCCGCACTGTCGGAGGGTCAGTGCTGAGGGAGTGCCGCACTGTCGGAGGGTCAGTGCTGAGGGAGTGCCGCACTGTCAGAGGGTCAGTGCTGAGGGAGTGCCGCACTGTCGGAGGGTCAGTGCTGAGGGAGCGGGCACTGTCGGAGGGTCAGTGCTGAGGGAGTGCCGCACTGTCGGAGGGTCAGTGCTGAGGGAGTGGGCACTGTCGGAGGGTCAGTGCTGAGGGAGTGTCGCACTGTCAGAGGGTCAGTGCTGAGGGAGTGCCGCACTGTCGGAGGGTCACTGCTGAGGGAGTGCCGCACTGTGGGAGGGTCAGTGCTGAGGGAGTGCCGCACTGTCGGAGGGTCAGTGCTGAGGTAGTGGGCACTGTCGGAGGGTCAGTGCTGAGGGAGTGGGCACTGTCGGAGGGTCAGTGCTGAGGGAGTGCCGCACTGTCGGAGGGTCAGTGCTGAGGTAGTGGGCACTGTCGGAGGGTCAGTGCTGAGGGAGTGGGCACTGTCGGAGGGTCAGTGCTGAGGGAGTGCCGCACTGTCGGAGGGTCAGTGCTGAGGTAGTGAGCGCTGTCGGAGGGTCAGTGCTGAGGGAGTGGGCACTGTCGGAGGGTCAGTGCTGAGGGAGTGCCGCACTGTCGGAGGGTCAGTGCTGAGGTAGTGGGCACTGTCGGAGGGTCAGTGCTGAGGGAGTGCCGCACTGTCGGAGGGTCAGTGCTGAGGTAGTGGGCACTGTCGGAGGGTCAGTGCTGAGAGAGTGCCGCACTGTCGGAGGGTCAGTGCTGAGGGAGTGCCGCACTGTCGGAGGGTCAGTGCTGAGGGAGTGCCGCACTGTTGGAGGGTCAGTACTGAGGGAGTGCCGCACTGTCAGAGGGTCAGTGCTGAGGGAGTGCCGCACTGTCGGAGGGTCAGTGCTGGGGGAGTGCCGCACTGTCGCAGGGTCAGTACTGAGGGAGTGCTGCACTGTCGGAGGGTCAATGCTGAGGGTGTGCTGCACTGTCGGAGTGTCAGTGCTGAGGGAGTGGGCACTGTCGGAGGGTCAGTGCTGAGGGAGTGCCGCACTGTCGGAGTGTCAGTGCTGAGGGAGTGCCGCACTGTCGGAGGGTCAGTGCTGAGGGAGTGCCGCACTGTCGGAGGGTCAGTGCTGAGGGAGTGTCGCACTGTCGGAGGGTCAGTGCTGAGGGAGTGCCACACTGTCGGAGGGTCAGTGCTGAGGGAGTGCCACACTGTCGGAGGGTCAGTGCTGAGGGAGTGCCACACTGTTGGAGGGTTAGTGCTGAGGAAGTGGGCACTGTCGGAGGGTTAGTGCTGAGGGAGTGCCGCACTGTCGGAGGGTCAGTGCTGAGGGAGTGCCGCACTGTCGGAGGGTCAGTGCTGAGGGAGTGGGCACTGTCGGAGGGTCAGTGCTGAGGGAGTGCCGCACTGTCGGAGGGTCAGTGCTGAGGGAGTGCTGCACTGTCGGAGGGTCAGTGCTGAGGGAGTGCCGCAGTGTAGGAGGGTCAGTGCTGAGGGAGTGCCGCACTGTCGGAGGGTCAGTGCTGAGGGAGTGCCGCACTGTCGGAGGGTCAGTGCTGAGGGAGTGCCGCACTGTCGGAGGGTCAGTGCTGAGGGAGTGGGCACTGTCGGAGGGTCAGTGCTGAGGGAGTGCCGCACTGTCGGAGGGTCAGTGCTGAGGGAGTGCCGCACTGTCGGAGGGTCAGTGCTGAGGGAGTGCCGCACTGTCGGAGGGTCAGTGCTGAGGGAGTGCCGCACTGTCGGAGGGTCAGTGCTGAGGGAGCGGGCACTGTCGGAGGGTCAGTGCTGAGGGAGTGCCGCACTGTCGGAGGGTCAGTGCTGAGGGAGTGGGCACTGTCGGAGGGTCAGTGCTGAGGGAGAGTCGCACTGTCGGAGGGTCAGTGCTGAGGGAGTGCCGCACTGTCGGAGGGTCACTGCTGAGGGAGTGCCGCACTGTGGGAGGGTCAGTGCTGAGGGAGTGCCGCACTGTCGGAGGGTCAGTGCTGAGGTAGTGGGCACTGTCGGAGGGTCAGTGCTGAGGGAGTGGGCACTGTCGGAGGGTCAGTGCTGAGGGAGTGCCGCACTGTCGGAGGGTCAGTGCTGAGGTAGTGGGCACTGTCGGAGGGTCAGTGCTGAGGGAGTGGGCACTGTCGGAGGGTCAGTGCTGAGGGAGTGCCACACTGTCGGAGGGTCAGTGCTGAGGTAGTGAGCACTGTCGGAGGGTCAGTGCTGAGGGAGTGGGCACTGTCGGAGGGTCAGTGCTGAGGGAGTGCCGCACTGTCGGAGGGTCAGTGCTGAGGTAGTGGGCACTGTCGGAGGGTCAGTGCTGAGGGAGTGCCGCACTGTCGGAGGGTCAGTGCTGAGGTAGTGGGCACTGTCGGAGGGTCAGTGCTGAGGGAGTGCCGCACTGTCGGAGGGTCAGTGCTGAGGGAGTGCCGCACTGTCGGAGGGTCAGTGCTGAGGGAGTGCCGCACTGTTGGAGGGTCAGTGCTGAGGGAGTGCCGCACTGTCAGAGGGTCAGTACTGAGGGAGTGCCGCACTGTCGGAGGGTCAGTGCTGGGGGAGTGCCGCACTGTCGGAGGGTCAGTACTGAGGGAGTGCTGCACTGTCGGAGGGTCAATGCTGAGGGAGTGCTGCACTGTCGGAGTGTCAGTGCTGAGGGAGTGGGCACTGTCGGAGGGTCAGTGCTGAGGGAGTGCCGCACTGTCGGAGGGTCAGTGCTGAGGGAGTGCCGCACTGTCGGAGGGTCAGTGCTGAGGGAGTGCCGCACTGTCGGAGGGTCAGTGCTGAGGGAGTGCCGCACTGTCGGAGGGTCAGTGCTGAGGGAGTGTCGCACTGTCGGAGGGTCAGTGCTGAGGGAGTGCCACACTGTCGGAGGGTCAGTGCTGAGGGAGTGCCACACTGTCGGAGGGTCAGTGCTGAGGGAGTGCCACACTGTTGGAGGGTTAGTGCTGATGAAGTGGGCACTGTCGGAGGGTTAGTGCTGAGGAAGTGGGCACTGTCGGAGGGTCAGTGCTGAGGAAGTGGGCACTGTCGGAGGGTCAGTGCTGAGGAAGTGCCGCACTGTCGGAGGGTCAGTGCTGAGGAAGTGGGCACTGTCGGAGGGTCAGTGCTGAGGGAGTGCTGCACTGTCGGAGGGTCAGTGCTGAGGGAGTGGGCACTGTTGGTGGGTTAGTACTGAGGGAGTGCCGCACTGTCGGAGGGTCAGTGCTGAGGGAGCGCCGCACTGTCGGAGGGTCAGTGCTGAGGGAGTGGGCACTGTTGGTGGGTTAGTACTGAGGGAGTGCCGCACTGTCGGAGGGTCAGTGCTGAGGGAGTGCCGCACTGTCGGAGGGTCAGTGCTGAGGGAGTGCCGCACCGTCGGAGGGTCAGTGCTGAGGGAGTGGGCACTGTTGGTGGGTTAGTACTGAGGGAGTGCCGCACTGTCTGAGGGTCAGTGCTGAGGGAGCGCCGCACTGTTGGAGGGTCAGTGCTGAGGGAGTGCCGCACTGTCGGAGGGTCAGTTCTGAGGGAGTGCCGCACTGTCGGAGGGTCAGTGCTGAGGGAGTGCCGCACTGTCGGAGGGTCAGTGCTGAGGGAGTGCCGCACTGTCGGAGGGTCAGTGCTGAGGGAGTGCCGCACTGTGGGAGGGTCAGTGCTGAGGGAGTGCCGCACTGTCGGAGGGTCAGTGCTGAGGGAGTGCCGCACTGTGGGAGGGTCAGTGCTGAGGGAGTGCCGCACTGTCGGAGGGTCAGTGCTGAGGTAGTGGGCACTGTCGGAGGGTCAGTGCTGAGGGAGTGGGCACTGTCGGAGGGTCAGTGCTGAGGGAGTGGGCACTGTTGGAGGGTCAGTGCTGAGGGAGTGCCGCACTGTCAGAGGGTCAGTGCTGAGGGAGTGCCGCACCGTGGGAGGGTCAGTGCTGAGGGAGTGGGCACTGTCGGAGGGTCAGTGCTGAGGGAGTGCCGCACTGTCGGAGGGTCAGTGCTGAGGGAGTGCCGCACTGTCGGAGGGTCAGTGCTGAGGGAGTGCCGCACTGTCGGAGGGTCAGTGCTGAGGGAGCGGGCACTGTCGGAGGGTCAGTGCTGAGGGAGTGCCGCACTGTCGGAGGGTCAGTGCTGAGGGAGTGGGCACTGTCGGAGGGTCAGTGCTGAGGGAGTGTCGCACTGTCGGAGGGTCAGTGCTGAGGGAGTGCCGCAATGTCGGAGGGTCAGTGCTGAGGGAGTGCCGCACTGTGGGAGGGTCAGTGCTGAGGGAGTGCCGCACTGTCGGAGGGTCAGTGCTGAGGGAGTGGGCACTGTCGGAGGGTCAGTGCTGAGGGAGTGGGCACTGTCGGAGGGTCAGTGCTGAGGGAGTGCCGCACTGTCGGAGGGTCAGTGCTGAGGTAGTGGGCACTGTCGGAGGGTCAGTGCTGAGGGAGTGGGCACTGTCGGAGGGTCAGTGCTGAGGGAGTGCCGCACTGTCGGAGGGTCAGTGCTGAGGGAGTGCCGCACTGTCGGAGGGTCAGTACTGAGGGAGTGGGCACTGTCGGAGGGTCAGTGCTGAGGGAGTGCCGCACTGTCGGAGGGTCAGTGCTGAGGGAACGGGCACAGTCGGAGGGTCAGTGCTGAGGGAGTGCCGCACTGTCAGAGGGTCAGTGCTGAGGGAGTGCCGCACCGTGGGAGGGTCAGTGCTGAGGGAGTGGGCACTGTCGGAGGGTCAGTGCTGAGGGAGTGCCGCACTGTCGGAGGGTCAGTGCTGAGGGAGTGCCGCACTGTCGGAGGGTCAGTGCTGAGGGAGTGGGCACTGTCGGAGGGTCAGTGCTGAGGGAGTGCCGCACTGTCGGAGGGTCAGTGCTGAGGGAGTGCCGCACTGTCGGAGGGTCAGTGCTGAGGGAGTGCCGCACTGTCGGAGGGTCAGTGCTGAGGGAGTGCCGCACTGTCGGAGGGTCAGTGCTGAGGGAGTGCCGCACCGTGGGAGGGTCAGTGCTGAGGGAGTGGGCACTGTCGGAGGGTCAGTGCTGAGGGAGTGGGCACTGTCGGAGGGTCAGTGCTGAGGGAGTGCCGCACTGTCGGAGGGTCAGTGCTGAGGTAGTGGGCACTGTCGGAGGGTCAGTGCTGAGGGAGTGCCGCACAGTCGGAGGGTCAGTGCTGAGGTAGTGGGCACTGTCGGAGGGTCAGTGCTGAGGGAGTGCCGCACTGTCGGACGGTCAGTGCTGAGGGAGCGCCGCACTGTCGGAGGGTCAGTACTGAGGGAGCGCCGCACTGTCGGAGGGTCAGTGCTGAGGGAGTGCCGCACTGTCGGAGGGTCAGTGCTGAGGGAGTGGGCACTGTCGGAGGGTCAGTGCTGAGGGAGTGCCGCAATGTCGGAGGGTCAGTGCTGAGGGAGTGCCGCACTGTCGGAGGGTCAGTGCTGAGGGAGTGCCGCACTGTCGGAGGGTCAGTGCTGAGGGAGTGGGCACTGTCGGAGGGTCAGTGGTGAGGGAGTGCCGCACTGTCGGAGGGTCAGTGCTGAGGGAGTGCTGCACTGTCGGAGGGTCAGTGCTGAGGGAGTGCCGCACTGTAGGAGGGTCAGTGCTGAGGGAGTGCCGCACTGTCGGAGGGTCAGTGCTGAGGGAGTGCCGCACTGTCGGAGGGTCAGTGCTGAGGGAGTGCCGCACTGTCGGAGGGTCAGTGCTGAGGGAGTGCTGCACTGTCGGAGGGTCAGTGCTGAGGGAGTGGGCACTGTCGGAGGGTCAGTGCTGAGGGAGTGCCGCACAGTCGGAGGGTCAGTGCTGAGGGAGCGGGCACTGTCGGAGGGTCAGTGCTGAGGGAGTGCCGCACTGTCGGAGGGTCAGTGCTGAGGGAGTGCCGCACTGTCGGAGGGTCAGTGCTGAGGGAGCGGGCACTGTCGGAGGGTCAGTGCTGAGGGAGTGGGCACTGTCGGAGGGTCAGTGCTGAGGGAGTGTCGCACTGTCGGAGGGTCAGTGCTGAGGGAGTGGGCACTGTCGGAGGGTCAGTGCTGAGGGAGTGCCACACTGTTGGAGGGTTAGTGCTGAGGAAGTGGGCACTGTCGGAGGGTCAGTGCTGAGGAAGTGGGCACTGTCGGAGGGTCAGTGCTGAGGAAGTGCCGCACTGTCGGAGGGTCAGTGCTGAGGAAGTGGGCACTGTCGGAGGGTCAGTGCTGAGGGAGCGCCGCACTGTCGGAGGGTCAGTGCTGAGGGAGTGGGCACTGTTGGTGGGTTAGTACTGAGGGAGTGCTGCACTGTCGGAGGGTCAGTGCTGAGGGAGTGCCGCACTGTCGGAGGGTCAGTGCTGAGGGAGTGCCGCACCGTCGGAGGGTCAGTGCTGAGGGAGTGGGCACTGTTGGTGGGTTAGTACTGAGGGAGTGCTGCACTGTCGGAGGGTCAGTGCTGAGGGAGTGCCGCACTGTCGGAGGGTCAGTGCTGAGGGAGTGCCGCACTGTCGGAGGGTCAGTGCTGAGGGAGTGCTGCACTGTCGGAGGGTCAGTGCTGAGGGAGTGCCGCACTGTAGGAGGGTCAGTGCTGAGAGAGTGCCGCACTGTCGGAGGGTCAGTGCTGAGGGAGCGCCGCACCGGCGGAGGGTCAGTGCTGAGGGAGTGCCGCACTGTCGGAGGGTCAGTTCTGAGGGAGTGCCGCACTGTCGGAGGGTCAGTGCTGAGGGAGTGCCGCACTGTGGGAAGGTCAGTGCTGAGGGAGTGCCGCACTGTCGGAGGGTCAGTGCTGAGGGAGTGGGCACTGTGGGAGGGTCAGTGCTGAGGGAGTGCCGCACTGTGGGAGGGTCAGTGCTGAGGGAGTGCCGCACTGTCGGAGGGTCAGTGCTGAGGGAGTGCCGCACTGTGGGAGGGTCAGTGCTGAGGGAGTGCCGCACTGTCGGAGGGTCAGTGCTGAGGGAGTGCCGCACTGTCGGAGGGTCAGTGCTGAGGGAGTGGGCACTGTCGGAGGGTCAGTGCTGAGGGAGTGCCGCACTGTCGGAGGGTCAGTGCTGAGGTAGTGGGCACTGTCGGAGGGTCAGTGCTGAGGGAGTGGGCACTGTCGGAGGGTCAGTGCTGAGGGAGTGCCGCACTGTCGGAGGGTCAGTGCTGAGGGAGTGCCGCACTGTCGGAGGGTCAGTACTGAGGGAGTGGGCACTGTCGGAGGGTCAGTGCTGAGGGAGTGCCGCACTGTCGGAGGGTCAGTGCTGAGGGAGTGGGCACTGTCGGAGGGTCAGTGCTGAGGGAGTGGGCACTGTCGGAGGGTCAGTGCTGAGGGAGTGGGCACTGTTGGAGGGTTAGTGCTGAGGGAGTGCCGCACTGTCAGAGGGTCAGTGCTGAGGGAGTGCCGCACCGTGGGAGGGTCAGTGCTGAGGGAGTGGGCACTGTCGGAGGGTCAGTGCTGAGGGAGTGCCGCACTGTCGGAGGGTCAGTGCTGAGGGAGTGCCGCACTGTCGGAGGGTCAGTGCTGAGGGAGTGGGCACTGTCGGAGGGTCAGTGCTGAGGGAGTGCCGCACTGTCGGAGGGTCAGTGCTGAGGGAGTGCCGCACTGTCGGAGGGTCAGTGCTGAGGGAGTGCCGCACTGTCGGAGGGTCAGTGCTGAGGGAGTGCCGCACTGTCGGAGGGTCAGTGCTGAGGGAGTGCCGCACTGTCGGAGGGTCAGTGCTGAGGGAGTGCCGCACCGTGGGAGGGTCAGTGCTGAGGGAGTGGGCACTGTCGGAGGGTCAGTGCTGAGGGAGTGCTGCACTGTCGGAGGGTCAGTGCTGAGGTAGTGGGCACTGTCGGAGGGTCAGTGCTGAGGGAGTGGGCACTGTCGGAGGGTCAGTGCTGAGGGAGTGCCGCACTGTCGGAGGGTCAGTGCTGAGGGAGTGCCGCACTGTCGGAGGGTCAGTGCTGAGGTAGTGGGGACTGTCGGAGGGTCAGTGCTGAGGGAGTGGGCACTGTCGGAGGGTCCGTGCTGAGGGAGTCCCGCACTGTCGGAGGGTCAGTGCTGAGGTAGTGGGCACTGTCGGAGGGTCAGTGCTGAGGGAGTGGGCACTGTCGGAGGGTCAGTGCTGAGGGAGTGCCGCACTGTCGGAGGGTCAGTGCTGAGGTAGTGGGCACTGTCGGAGGGTCAGTGCTGAGGGAGTGCCGCACAGTCGGAGGGTCAGTGCTGAGGTAGTGGGCACTGTCGGAGGGTCAGTGCTGAGGGAGTGCCGCACTGTCGGACGGTCAGTGCTGAGGGAGCGCCGCACTGTCGGAGGGTCAGTACTGAGGGAGCGCCGCACTGTCGGAGGGTCAGTGCTGAGGGAGTGCCGCACTGTCGGAGGGTCAGTGCTGAGGGAGTGGGCACTGTCGGAGGGTCAGTGCTGAGGGAGTGCCGCAATGTCGGAGGGTCAGTGCTGAGGGAGTGCTGCACTGTCGGAGGGTCAGTGCTGAGGGAGTGCCGCACTGTAGGAGGGTCAGTGCTGAGGGAGTGCCGCACTGTCGGAGGGTCAGTGCTGAGGGAGTGGGCACTGTCGGAGGGTCAGTGGTGAGGGAGTGCCGCACTGTCGGAGGGTCAGTGCTGAGGGAGTGCTGCACTGTCGGAGGGTCAGTGCTGAGGGAGTGCCGCACTGTAGGAGGGTCAGTGCTGAGGGAGTGCCGCACTGTCGGAGGGTCAGTGCTGAGGGAGTGCCGCACTGTCGGAGGGTCAGTGCTGAGGGAGTGCCGCACTGTCGGAGGGTCAGTGCTGAGGGAGTGCTGCACTGTCGGAGGGTCAGTGCTGAGGGAGTGGGCACTGTCGGAGGGTCAGTGCTGAGGGAGTGCCGCACTGTGGGAGGGTCAGTGCTGAGGGAGCGGGCACTGTCGGAGGGTCAGTGCTGAGGGAGTGCCGCACTGTCGGAGGGTCAGTGCTGAGGGAGTGCCGCACTGTCGGAGGGTCAGTGCTGAGGGAGCGGGCACTGTCGGAGGGTCAGTGCTGAGGGAGTGGGCACTGTCGGAGGGTCAGTGCTGAGGGAGTGTCGCACTGTCGGACGGTCAGTGCTGAGGGAGTGGGCACTGTCGGAGGGTCAGTGCTGAGGGAGTGCCACACTGTTGGAGGGTTAGTGCTGAGGAAGTGGGCACTGTCGGAGGGTCAGTGCTGAGGAAGTGGGCACTGTCGGAGGGTGTGTGCTGAGGAAGTGCCGCACTGTCGGAGGGTCAGTGCTGAGGAAGTGGGCACTGTCGGAGGGTCAGTGCTGAGGGAGTGCTGCACTGTCAGAGGGTCAGTGCTGAGGGAGTGGGCACTGTTGGTGGGTTAGTACTGAGGGAGTGCCGCACTGTCGGAGGGTCAGTGCTGAGGGAGTGGGCACTGTTGGTGGGTTAGTACTGAGGGAGTGCTGCACTGTCGGAGGGTCAGTGCTGAGGGAGTGCCGCACTGTCGGAGGGTCAGTGCTGAGGGAGTGCCGCACCGTCGGAGGGTCAGTGCTGAGGGAGTGGGCACTGTTGGTGGGTTAGTACTGAGGGAGTGCTGCACTGTCGGAGGGTCAGTGCTGAGGGAGTGCCGCACTGTCGGAGGGTCAGTGCTGAGGGAGTGCCGCACTGTCGGAGGGTCAGTGCTGAGGGAGTGCTGCACTGTCGGAGGGTCAGTGCTGAGGGAGTGCCGCACTGTAGGAGGGTCAGTGCTGAGGGAGTGCCGCACTGTCGGAGGGTCAGTGCTGAGGGAGTGCCGCACTGTCGGAGGGTCAGTGCTGAGGGAGCGCCGCACCGGCGGAGGGTCAGTGCTGAGGGAGTGCCGCACTGTCGGAGGGTCAGTTCTGAGGGAGTGCCGCACTGTCGGAGGGTCAGTGCTGAGGGAGTGCCGCACTGTGGGAAGGTCAGTGCTGAGGGAGTGCCGCACTGTCGGAGGGTCAGTGCTGAGGGAGTGGGCACTGTGGGAGGGTCAGTGCTGAGGGAGTGCCGCACTGTGGGAGGGTCAGTGCTGAGGGAGTGCCGCACTGTCGGAGGGTCAGTGCTGAGGGAGTGCCGCACTGTGGGAGGGTCAGTGCTGAGGGAGTGCCGCACTGTCGGAGGGTCAGTGCTGAGGGAGTGCCGCACTGTCGGAGGGTCAGTGCTGAGGGAGTGCCGCACTGTCGGAGGGTCAGTGCTGAGGGAGTGCTGCACTGTCGGAGGGTCAGTGCTGAGGGAGTGGGCACTGTCGGAGGGTCAGTGCTGAGGGAGTGCCGCACTGTCGGAGGGTCAGTGCTGAGGGAGCGGGCACTGTCGGAGGGTCAGTGCTGAGGGAGTGCCGCACTGTCGGAGGGTCAGTGCTGAGGGAGTGCCGCACTGTCGGAGGGTCAGTGCTGAGGGAGCGGGCACTGTCGGAGGGTCAGTGCTGAGGGAGTGGGCACTGTCGGAGGGTCAGTGCTGAGGGAGTGTCGCACTGTCGGAGGGTCAGTGCTGAGGGAGTGGGCACTGTCGGAGGGTCAGTGCTGAGGGAGTGCCACACTGTTGGAGGGTTAGTGCTGAGAAAGTGGGCACTGTCGGAGGGTCAGTGCTGAGGAAGTGGGCACTGTCGGAGGGTCAGTGCTGAGGAAGTGCCGCACTGTCGGAGGGTCAGTGCTGAGGAAGTGGGCACTGTCGAAGGGTCAGTGCTGAGGAAGTGGGCACTGTCGGAGGGTCAGTGCTGAGGAAGTGCCGCACTGTCGGAGGGTCAGTGCTGAGGAAGTGGGCACTGTCGGAGGGTCAGTGCTGAGGGAGTGCCGCACTGTGGGAAGGTCAGTGCTGAGGGAGTGCCGCACTGTCGGAGGGTCAGTGCTGAGGGAGTGCCGCACTGTGGGAAGGTCAGTGCTGAGGGAGTGCCGCACTGTCGGAGGGTCAGTGCTGAGGGAGTGGGCACTGTGGGAGGGTCAGTGCTGAGGGAGTGCCGCACTGTGGGAGGGTCAGTGCTGAGGGAGTGCCGCACTGTCGGAGGGTCAGTGCTGAGGGAGCGCTGCACTGTCGGAGGGTCAGTGCTGAGGGAGTGGGCACTGTTGGTGGGTTAGTACTGAGGGAGTGCTGCACTGTCGGAGGGTCAGTGCTGAGGGAGTGCCGCACTGTCGGAGGGTCAGTGCTGAGGGAGTGCCGCACCGTCGGAGGGTCAGTGCTGAGGGAGTGGGCACTGTTGGTGGGTTAGTACTGAGGGAATGCTGCACTGTCGGAGGGTCAGTGCTGAGGGAGTGCCGCACTGTCGGAGGGTCAGTGCTGAGGGAGTGCCGCACTGTCGGAGGGTCAGTGCTGAGGGAGTGCTGCACTGTCGGAGGGTCAGTGCTGAGGGAGTGCCGCACTGTAGGAGGGTCAGTGCTGAGGGAGTGCCGCACTGTCGGAGGGTCAGTGCTGAGGGAGTGCCGCACTGTCGGAGGGTCAGTGCTGAGGGAGCGCCGCACCGGCGGAGGGTCAGTGCTGAGGGAGTGCCGCACTGTCGGAGGGTCAGTTCTGAGGGAGTGCCGCACTGTCGGAGGGTCAGTGCTGAGGGAGTGCCGCACTGTGGGAAGGTCAGTGCTGAGGGAGTGCCGCACTGTCGGAGGGTCAGTGCTGTGGGAGTGGGCACTGTGGGAGGGTCAGTGCTGAGGGAGTGCCGCACTGTGGGAGGGTCAGTGCTGAGGGAGTGCCGCACTGTCGGAGGGTCAGTGCTGAGGGAGTGCCGCACTGTGGGAGGGTCAGTGCTGAGGGAGTGCCGCACTGTCGGAGGGTCAGTGCTGAGGGAGTGGGCACTGTCGGAGGGTCAGTGCTGAGGGAGTGGGCACTGTCGGAGGGTCAGTGCTGAGGGAGTGGGCACTGTTGGAGGGTCAGTGCTGAGGGAGTGCCGCACTGTCAGAGGGTCAGTGCTGAGGGAGTGCCGCACCGTGGGAGGGTCAGTGCTGAGGGAGTGGGCATTGTCGGAGGGTCAGTGCTGAGGGAGTGCCGCACTGTCGGAGGGTCAGTGCTGAGGGAGTGCCGCACTGTCGGAGGGTCAGTGCTGAGGGAGTGCCGCACTGTCGGAGGGTCAGTGCTGAGGGAGCGGGCACTGTCGGAGGGTCAGTGCTGAGGGAGTGCCGCACTGTCGGAGGGTCAGTGCTGAGGGATTGGGCACTGTCGGAGGGTCAGTGCTGAGGGAGTGTCGCACTGTCGGAGGGTCAGTGCTGAGGGAGTGCCGCACTGTCGAAGGGTCAGTGCTGAGGGAGTGCCGCACTGTGGGAGGGTCAGTGCTGAGGGAGTGCCGCACTGTCGGAGGGTCAGTGCTGAGGTAGTGGGCACTGTCGGAGGGTCAGTGCTGAGGCAGTGGGCACTGTCGGAGGGTCAGTGCTGAGGGAGTGGGCACTGTCGGAGGGTCAGTGCTGAGGGAGCGGGCACTGTCGGAGGGTCAGTGCTGAGGGAGTGCCGCACTGTCGGAGAGTCAGTGCTGAGGGAGTGCCGCACTGTCGGAGGGTCAGTGCTGAGGGAGTGGGCACTGTCGGAGGGTCAGTGCTGAGGGAGCGGGCACTGTCGGAGGGTCAGTGCTGAGGGAGTGGGCACTGTCGGAGGGTCAGTGCTGAGGGAGCGGGCACTGTGGGAGGGTCAGTGCTGAGGGAGTGCCGCACTGTCGGAGGGTCAGTGCTGAGGGAGTGCCGCACTGTCGGAGGGTCAGTGCTGAGGGAGTGCCGCACTGTCGGAGGGTCAGTGCTGAGGGAGTGCCGCACCGTGGGAGGGTCAGTGCTGAGGGAGTGGGCACTGTCGGAGGGTCAGTGCTGAGGGAGTGCCGCACTGTCGGAGGGTCAGTGCTGAGGGAGTGCCGCACTGTCGGAGGGTCAGTGCTGAGGGAGTGCCGCACTGTCGGAGGGTCAGTGCTGAGGGAGTGCCGCACTGTCGGAGGGTCAGTGCTGAGGGAGTGCCGCACTGTCGGAGGGTCAGTGCTGAGGGAGTGCCGCACTGTGGGAGGGTCAGTGCTGAGGGAGCGGGCACTGTCGGAGGGTCAGTGCTGAGGGAGTGCCGCACTGTCGGAGGGTCAGTGCTGAGGGAGTGGGCACTGTCGGAGGGTCAGTGCTGAGGGAGTGCCGCACTGTCGGAGGGTCAGTGCTGAGGGAGCGCCGCACCGGCGGAGGGTCAGTGCTGAGGGAGTGCCGCACTGTCGGAGGGTCAGTTCTGAGGGAGTGCCGCACTGTCGGAGGGTCAGTGCTGAGGGAGTGCCGCACTGTGGGAAGGTCAGTGCTGAGGGAGTGCCGCACTGTCGGAGGGTCAGTGCTGAGGGAGTGGGCACTGTGGGAGGGTCAGTGCTGAGGGAGTGCCGCACTGTGGGAGGGTCAGTGCTGAGGGAGTGGGCACTGTCGGAGGGTCAGTGCTGAGGGAGTGCCGCACTGTCGGAGGGTCAGTGCTGAGGGAGTGCCGCACTGTCGGAGGGTCAGTGCTGAGGGAGTGGGCACTGTCGGAGGGTCAGTGCTGAGGGAGTGGGCACTGTCGGAGGGTCAGTGCTGAGGGAGTGGGCACTGTTGGAGGGTCAGTGCTGAGGGAGTGCCGCACTGTCAGAGGGTCAGTGCTGAGGGAGTGCCGCACCGTGGGAGGGTCAGTGCTGAGGGAGTGGGCATTGTCGGAGGGTCAGTGCTGAGGGAGTGCCGCACTGTCGGAGGGTCAGTGCTGAGGGAGTGCCGCACTGTCGGAGGGTCAGTGCTGAGGGAGTGCCGCACTGTCAGAGGGTCAGTGCTGAGGGAGCGGGCACTGTCGGAGGGTCAGTGCTGAGGGAGTGCCGCACTGTCGGAGGGTCAGTGCTGAGGGAGTGGGCACTGTCGGAGGGTCAGTGCTGAGGGAGTGTCGCACTGTCGGAGGGTCAGTGCTGAGGGAGTGCCGCACTGTCGGAGGGTCAGTGCTGAGGGAGTGCCGCACTGTGGGAGGGTCAGTGCTGAGGGAGTGCCGCACTGTCGGAGGGTCAGTGCTGAGGTAGTGGGCACTGTCGGAGGGTCAGTGCTGAGGCAGTGGGCACTGTCGGAGGGTCAGTGCTGAGGGAGTGCCGCACTGTCGGAGAGTCAGTGCTGAGGGAGTGCCGCACTGTCGGAGGGTCAGTGCTGAGGGAGTGGGCACTGTCGGAGTGTCAGTGCTGAGGGAGCGGGCACTGTCGGAGGGTCAGTGCTGAGGGAGTGGGCACTGTCGGAGGGTCAGTGCTGAGGGAGCGGGCACTGTGGGAGGGTCAGTGCTGAGGGAGTGCCGCACTGTCGGAGGGTCAGTGCTGAGGGAGTGCCGCACTGTCGGAGGGTCAGTGCTGAGGGAGTGCCGCACTGTCGGAGGGTCAGTGCTGAGGGAGTGCCGCACCGTGGGAGGGTCAGTGCTGAGGGAGTGGGCACTGTCGGAGGGTCAGTGCTGAGGGAGTGCCGCACTGTCGGAGGGTCAGTGCTGAGGGAGTGCCGCACTGTCGGAGGGTCAGTGCTGAGGGAGTGCTGCACTGTCGGAGGGTCAGTGCTGAGGGAGTGCCGCACTGTCGGAGGGTCAGTGCTGAGGGAGTGCCGCACTGTCGGAGGGTCAGTGCTGAGGGAGTGCCGCACTGTGGGAGGGTCAGTGCTGAGGGAGCGGGCACTGTCGGAGGGTCAGTGCTGAGGGAGTGCCGCACTGTCGGAGGGTCAGTGCTGAGGGAGTGGGCACTGTCGGAGGGTCAGTGCTGAGGGAGTGTCGCACTGTCGGAGGGTCAGTGCTGAGGGAGTGCCGCACTGTCGGAGGGTCACTGCTGAGGGAGTGCCGCACTGTGGAAGGGTCAGTGCTGAGGGAGTGCCGCACTGTCGGAGGGTCAGTGCTGAGGTAGTGGGCACTGTCGGAGGGTCAGTGCTGAGGGAGTGGGCACTGTCGGAGGGTCAGTGCTGAGGGAGTGCCGCACTGTCGGAGGGTCAGTGCTGAGGTAGTGGGCACTGTCGGAGGGTCAGTGCTGAGGGAGTGGGCACTGTCGGAGGGTCAGTGCTGAGGGAGTGCCGCACTGTCGGAGGGTCAGTGCTGAGGTAGTGAGCACTGTCGGAGGGTCAGTGCTGAGGGAGTGGGCACTGTCGGAGGGTCAGTGCTGAGGGAGTGCCGCACTGTCGGAGGGTCAGTGCTGAGGTAGTGGGCACTGTCGGAGGGTCAGTGCTGAGGGAGTGCCGCACTGTCGGAGGGTCAGTGCTGAGGTAGTGGGCACTGTCGGAGGGTCAGTGCTGAGGGAGTGCCGCACTGTCGGAGGGTCAGTGCTGAGGGAGTGCCGCACTGTCGGAGGGTCAGTGCTGAGGGAGTGCCGCACTGTTGGAGGGTCAGTGCTGAGGGAGTGCCGCACTGTCAGAGGGTCAGTGCTGAGGGAGTGCCGCACTGTCGGAGGGTCAGTGCTGGGGGAGTGCCGCACTGTCGGAGGGTCAGTACTGAGGGAGTGCTGCACTGTCGGAGGGTCAATGCTGAGGGAGTGCTGCACTGTCGGAGTGTCAGTGCTGAGGGAGTGGGGACTGTCGGAGGATCAGTGCTGAGGGAGTGCCGCACTGTCGGAGTGTCAGTGCTGAGGGAGTGCCGCACTGTCGGAGGGTCAGTGCTGAGGGAGTGTCGCACTGTCGGAGGGTCAGTGCTGAGGGAGTGCCACACTGTCGGAGGGTCAGTGCTGAGGGAGTGCCACACTGTTGGAGGGTTAGTGCTGAGGAAGTGGGCACTGTCGGAGGGTTAGTGCTGAGGAAGTGGGCACTGTCGGAGGGTCAGTGCTGAGGAAGTGGGCACTGTCGGAGGGTCAGTGCTGAGGAAGTGCCGCACTGTCGGAGGGTCAGTGCTGAGGGAGTGCCGCACTGTCGGAGGGTCAGTGCTGAGGGAGTGCCGCACTGTGGGAGGGTCAGTGCTGAGGGAGTGCCGCACTGTCGGAGGGTCAGTGCTGAGGTAGTGGGCACTGTCGGAGGGTCAGTGCTGAGGCAGTGGGCACTGTCGGAGGGTCAGTGCTGAGGGAGTGGGCACTGTCGGAGGGTCAGTGCTGAGGGAGCGGGCACTGTCGGAGGGTCAGTGCTGAGGGAGTGCCGCACTGTCGGAGAGTCAGTGCTGAGGGAGTGCCGCACTGTCGGAGGGTCAGTGCTGAGGGAGTGGGCACTGTCGGAGGGTCAGTGCTGAGGGAGCGGGCACTGTCGGAGGGTCAGTGCTGAGGGAGTGGGCACTGTCGGAGGGTCAGTGCTGAGGGAGCGGGCACTGTGGGAGGGTCAGTGCTGAGGGAGTGCCGCACTGTCGGAGGGTCAGTGCTGAGGGAGTGCCGCACTGTCGGAGGGTCAGTGCTGAGGGAGTGCCGCACTGTCGGAGGGTCAGTGCTGAGGGAGTGCCGCACCGTGGGAGGGTCAGTGCTGAGGGAGTGGGCACTGTCGGAGGGTCAGTGCTGAGGGAGTGCCGCACTGTCGTAGGGTCAGTGCTGAGGGAGTGCCGCACTGTCGGAGGGTCAGTGCTGAGGGAGTGCCGCACTGTCGGAGGGTCAGTGCTGAGGGAGTGCCGCACTGTCGGAGGGTCAGTGCTGAGGGAGTGCCGCACTGTCGGAGGGTCAGTGCTGAGGGAGTGCCGCACTGTGGGAGGGTCAGTGCTGAGGGAGCGGGCACTGTCGGAGGGTCAGTGCTGAGGGAGTGCCGCACTGTCGGAGGGTCAGTGCTGAGGGAATGGGCACTGTCGGAGGGTCAGTGCTGAGGGAGTGTCGCACTGTCGGAGGGTCAGTGCTGAGGGAGTGCCGCACTGTCGGAGGGTCACTGCTGAGGGAGTGCCGCACTGTGGGAGGGTCAGTGCTGAGGGAGTGCCGCACTGTCGGAGGGTCAGTGCTGAGGTAGTGGGCACTGTCGGAGGGTCAGTGCTGAGGGAGTGGGCACTGTCGGAGGGTCAGTGCTGAGGGAGTGCCGCACTGTCGGAGGGTCAGTGCTGAGGTAGTGGGCACTGTCGGAGGGTCAGTGCTGAGGGAGTGGGCACTGTCGGAGGGTCAGTGCTGAGGGAGTGCCGCACTGTCGGAGGGTCAGTGCTGAGGTAGTGAGCACTGTCGGAGGGTCAGTGCTGAGGGAGTGGGCACTGTCGGAGGGTCAGTGCTGAGGGAGTGCCGCACTGTCGGAGGGTCAGTGCTGAGGTAGTGGGCACTGTCGGAGGGTCAGTGCTGAGGGAGTGCCGCACTGTCGGAGGGTCAGTGCTGAGGTAGTGGGCACTGTCGGAGGGTCAGTGCTGAGGGAGTGCCGCACTGTCGGAGGGTCAGTGCTGAGGGAGTGCCGCACTGTCGGAGGGTCAGTGCTGAGGGAGTGCCGCACTGTTGGAGGGTCAGTGCTGAGGGAGTGCCGCACTGTCAGAGGGTCAGTGCTGAGGGAGTGCCGCACTGTCGGAGGGTCAGTGCTGGGGGAGTGCCGCACTGTCGGAGGGTCAGTACTGAGGGAGTGCTGCACTGTCGGAGGGTCAATGCTGAGGGAGTGCTGCACTGTCGGAGTGTCAGTGCTGAGGGAGTGGGGACTGTCGGAGGGTCAGTGCTGAGGGAGTGCCGCACTGTCGGAGTGTCAGTGCTGAGGGAGTGCCGCACTGTCGGAGGGTCAGTGCTGAGGGAGTGCCGCACTGTCGGAGGGTCAGTGCTGAGGGAGTGTCGCACTGTCGGAGGGTAAGTGCTGAGGGAGTGCCACACTGTCGGAGGGTCAGTGCTGAGGGAGTGCCACACTGTCGGAGGGTCAGTGCTGAGGGAGTGCCACACTGTTGGAGGGTTAGTGCTGAGGAAGTGGGCACTGTCGGAGGGTTAGTGCTGAGGAAGTGGGCACTGTCGGAGGGTCAGTGCTGAGGAAGTGGGCACTGTCGGAGGGTCAGTGCTGAGGAAGTGCCGCACTGTCGGAGGGTCAGTGCTGAGGGAGTGCTGCACTGTCGGAGGGTCAGTGCTGAGGGAGTGGGCACTGTTGGTGGGTTAGTACTGAGGGAGTGCCGCACTGTCGGAGGGTCAGTGCTGAGGGAGCGCCGCACTGTCGGAGGGTCAGTGCTGAGGGAGTGGGCACTGTTGGTGGGTTAGTACTGAGGGAGTGCCGCACTGTCGGAGGGTCAGTGCTGAGGGAGTGCCGCACTGTCGGAGGGTCAGTGCTGAGGGAGTGCCGCACCGTCGGAGGGTCAGTGCTGAGGGAGTGGGCACTGTTGGTGGGTTAGTACTCAGGGAGTGCCGCACTGTCGGAGGGTCAGTGCTGAGGGAGCGCCGCACCGGCGGAGGGTCAGTGCTGAGGGAGTGCCGCACTGTCGGAGGGTCAGTTCTGAGGGAGTGCCGCACTGTCGGAGGGTCAGTGCTGAGGGAGTGCCGCACTGTCGGAGGGTCAGTGCTGAGGGAGTGCCGCACTGTCGGAGGGTCAGTGCTGAGGGAGTGCCGCACTGTGGGAGGGTCAGTGCTGAGGGAGTGCCGCACTGTCGGAGGGTCAGTGCTGAGGGAGTGCCGCACTGTGGGAGGGTCAGTGCTGAGGGAGTGGGCACTGTCGGAGGGTCAGTGCTGAGGGAGTGCCGCACTGTCGGAGGGTCAGTGCTGAGGGAGTGGGCACTGTCGGAGGGTCAGTGCTGAGGGAGTGCCGCACTGTGGGAGGGTCAGTGCTGAGGGTGTGCCGCACTGTCGGAGGGTCAGTGCTGAGGGAGTGCCGCACTGTCGGAGGGTCAGTGCTGAGGGAGTGGGCACTGTCGGAGGGTCAGTGCTGAGGGAGTGGGTACTGTCGGAGGGTCAGTGCTGAGGGAGTGGGCACTGTTGGAGGGTCAGTGCTGAGGGAGTGCCGCACTGTCAGAGGGTCAGTGCTGAGGGAGTGCCGCACCGTGGGAGGGTCAGTGCTGAGGGAGTGGGCACTGTCGGAGGGTCAGTGCTGAGGGAGTGCCGCACTGTCGGAGGGTCAGTGCTGAGGGAGTGGGCACTGTCGGAGGGTCAGTGCTCAGGGAGTGTCGCACTGTCGGAGGGTCAGTGCTGAGGGAGTGCCGCACTGTCGGAGGGTCACTGCTGAGGGAGTGCCGCACTGTGGGAGTGTCAGTGCTGAGGGAGTGGGCACTGTCGGAGGGTCAGTGCTGAGGGAGTGTCGCACTGTCGGAGGGTCAGTGCTGAGGGAGTGCCGCAATGTCGGAGGGTCAGTGCTGAGGGAGTGCCGCACTGTGGGAGGGTCAGTGCTGAGGGAGTGCCGCACTGTCGGAGGGTCAGTGCTGAGGGAGTGGGCACTGTCGGAGGGTCAGTGCTGAGGGAGTGGGCACTGTCGGAGGGTCAGTGCTGAGGGAGTGCCGCACTGTCGGAGGGTCAGTGCTGAGGTAGTGGGCACTGTCGGAGGGTCAGTGCTGAGGGAGTGGGCACTGTCGGAGGGTCAGTGCTGAGGGAGTGCCGCACTGTCGGAGGGTCAGTGCTGAGGGAGTGCCGCACTGTCGGAGGGTCAGTACTGAGGGAGTGGGGAATGTCGGAGGGTCAGTGCTGAGGGAGTGCTGCACTGTCGGAGGGTCAGTGCTGAGGGAGTGGGCACTGTCGGAGGGTCAGTGCTGAGGGAGTGGGCACTGTTGGAGGGTCAGTGCTGAGGGAGTGCCGCACTGTCAGAGGGTCAGTGCTGAGGGAGTGCCGCACCGTGGGAGGGTCAGTGCTGAGGGAGTGGGCACTGTCGGAGGGTCAGTGCTGAGGGAGTGCCGCACTGTCGGAGGGTCAGTGCTGAGGAGTGCCGCACTGTCGGAGGGTCAGTGCTGAGGGAGTGGGCACTGTCGGAGGGTCAGTGCTGAGGGAGTGCCGCACTGTCGGAGGGTCAGTGCTGAGGGAGTGCCGCACTGTCGGAGGGTCAGTGCTGAGGGAGTGCCGCACTGTCGGAGGGTCAGTGCTGAGGGAGTGCCGCACTGTCGGAGGGTCAGTGCTGAGGGAGTGCCGCACCGTGGGAGGGTCAGTGCTGAGGGAGTGGGCACTGTCGGAGGGTCAGTGCTGAGGGAGTGCCGCACTGTCGGAGGGTCAGTGCTGAGGTAGTGGGCACTGTCGGAGGGTCAGTGCTGAGGGAGTGGGCACTGTCGGAGGGTCAGTGCTGAGGGAGTGCCGCACTGTCGGAGGGTCAGTGCTGAGGGAGTGCCGCACTGTCGGAGGGTCAGTGCTGAGGTAGTGGGGACTGTCGGAGGGTCAGTGCTGAGGGAGTGGGCACTGTCGGAGGGTCAGTGCTGAGGGAGTGCCGCACTGTCGGAGGGTCAGTGCTGAGGTAGTGGGCACTGTCGGAGGGTCAGTGCTGAGGGAGTGGGCACTGTCGGAGGGTCAGTGCTGAGGGAGTGCCGCACTGTCGGAGGGTCAGTGCTGAGGTAGTGGGCACTGTCGGAGGGTCAGTGCTGAGGGAGTGCCGCACTGTCGGAGGGTCAGTGCTGAGGTAGTGGGCACTGTCGGAGGGTCAGTGCTGAGGGAGTGCCGCACTGTCGGACGGTCAGTGCTGAGGGAGCGCCGCACTGTCGGAGGGTCAGTACTGAGGGAGCGCCGCACTGTCGGAGGGTCAGTGCTGAGGGAGTGCCGCACTGTCGGAGGGTCAGTGCTGAGGGAGTGGGCACTGTCGGAGGGTCAGTGCTGAGGGAGTGCCGCAATGTCGGAGGGTCAGTGCTGAGGGAGTGCCGCACTGTCGGAGGGTCAGTGCTGAGGGAGTGCCGCACTGTCGGAGGGTCAGTGCTGAGGTAGTCGGCACTGTCGGAGGGTCAGTGGTGAGGGAGTGCCGCACTGTCGGAGGGTCAGTGCTGAGGGAGTGCTGCACTGTCGGAGGGTCAGTGCTGAGGGAGTGCCGCACTCTAGGAGGGTCAGTGCTGAGGGAGTGCCGCACTGTCGGAGGGTCAGTGCTGAGGGAGTGCCGCACTGTCGGAGGGTCAGTGCTGAGGGAGTGCCGCACTGTCGGAGGGTCAGTGCTGAGGGAGTGCTGCACTGTCGGAGGGTCAGTGCTGAGGGAGTGGGCACTGTCGGAGGGTCAGTGCTGAGGGAGTGCCGCACTGTCGGAGGGTCAGTGCTGAGGGAGTGCCGCACTGTCGGAGGGTCAGTGCTGAGGGAGTGCCGCACTGTCGGAGGGTCAGTGCTGAGGGAGTGCCGCACTGTCGGAGGGTCAGTGCTGAGGGAGCGGGCACTGTCGGAGGGTCAGTGCTGAGGGAGTGGGCACTGTCGGAGGGTCAGTGCTGAGGGAGTGTCGCACTGTCGGAGGGTCAGTGCTGAGGGAGTGGGCACTGTCGGAGGGTCAGTGCTGAGGGAGTGCCACACTGTTGGAGGGTTAGTGCTGAGGAAGTGGGCACTGTCGGAGGGTCAGTGCTGAGGGAGTGCCGCACTGTCGGAGGGTCAGTGCTGAGGAAGTGGGCACTGTCGGAGGGTCAGTGCTGAGGAAGTGGGCACTGTCGGAGGGTCAGTGCTGAGGAAGTGCCGCACTGTCGGAGGGTCAGTGCTGAGGAAGTGGGCACTGTCGGAGGGTCAGTGCTGAGGGAGTGCTGCACTGTCGGAGGGTCAGTGCTGAGGGAGTGGGCACTGTTGGTGGGTTAGTACTGAGGGAGTGCCGCACTGTCGGAGGGTCAGTGCTGAGGGAGCGCCGCACTGTCGGAGGGTCAGTGCTGAGGGAGTGGGCACTGTTGGTGGGTTAGTACTGAGGGAGTGCTGCACTGTCGGAGGGTCAGTGCTGAGGGAGTGGGCACTGTCGGAGGGTCAGTGCTGAGGGAGTGGGCACTGTCGGAGGGTCAGTGCTGAGGGAGTGCCGCACTGTCGGAGGGTCAGTGCTGAGGTAGTGGGCACTGTCGGAGGGTCAGTGCTGAGGGAGTGGGCACTGTCGGAGGGTCAGTGCTGAGGGAGTGCCGCACTGTCGGAGGGTCAGTGCTGAGGGAGTGCCGCACTGTCGGAGGGTCAGTACTGAGGGAGTGGGGAATGTCGGAGGGTCAGTGCTGAGGGAGTGCTGCACTGTCGGAGGGTCAGTGCTGAGGGAGTGGGCACTGTCGGAGGGTCAGTGCTGAGGGAGTGGGCACTGTTGGAGGGTCAGTGCTGAGGGAGTGCCGCACTGTCAGAGGGTCAGTGCTGAGGGAGTGCCGCACCGTGGGAGGGTCAGTGCTGAGGGAGTGGGCACTGTCGGAGGGTCAGTGCTGAGGGAGTGCCGCACTGTCGGAGGGTCAGTGCTGAGGGAGTGCCGCACTGTCGGAGGGTCAGTGCTGAGGGAGTGGGCACTGTCGGAGGGTCAGTGCTGAGGGAGTGCCGCACTGTCGGAGGGTCAGTGCTGAGGGAGTGCCGCACTGTCGGAGGGTCAGTGCTGAGGGAGTGCCGCACTGTCGGAGGGTCAGTGCTGAGGGAGTGCCGCACTGTCGGAGGGTCAGTGCTGAGGGAGTGCCGCACCGTGGGAGGGTCAGTGCTGAGGGAGTGGGCACTGTCGGAGGGTCAGTGCTGAGGGAGTGCCGCACTGTCGGAGGGTCAGTGCTGAGGTAGTGGGCACTGTCGGAGGGTCAGTGCTGAGGGAGTGGGCACTGTCGGAGGGTCAGTGCTGAGGGAGTGCCGCACTGTCGGAGGGTCAGTGCTGAGGGAGTGCCGCACTGTCGGAGGGTCAGTGCTGAGGTAGTGGGGACTGTCGGAGGGTCAGTGCTGAGGGAGTGGGCACTGTCGGAGGGTCAGTGCTGAGGGAGTGCCGCACTGTCGGAGGGTCAGTGCTGAGGTAGTGGGCACTGTCGGAGGGTCAGTGCTGAGGGAGTGGGCACTGTCGGAGGGTCAGTGCTGAGGGAGTGCCGCACTGTCGGAGGGTCAGTACTGAGGGAGTGCCGCACTGTCGGACGGTCAGTGCTGAGGGAGCGCCGCACTGTCGGAGGGTCAGTACTGAGGGAGCGCCGCACTGTCGGAGGGTCAGTGCTGAGGGAGTGCCGCACTGTCGGAGGGTCAGTGCTGAGGGAGTGGGCACTGTCGGAGGGTCAGTGCTGAGGGAGTGCCGCAATGTCGGAGGGTCAGTGCTGAGGGAGTGCCGCACTGTCGGAGGGTCAGTGCTGAGGGAGTGCCGCACTGTCGGAGGGTCAGTGCTGAGGTAGTCGGCACTGTCGGAGGGTCAGTGGTGAGGGAGTGCCGCACTGTCGGAGGGTCAGTGCTGAGGGAGTGCTGCACTGTCGGAGGGTCAGTGCTGAGGGAGTGCCGCACTCTAGGAGGGTCAGTGCTGAGGGAGTGCCGCACTGTCGGAGGGTCAGTGCTGAGGGAGTGCCGCACTGTCGGAGGGTCAGTGCTGAGGGAGTGCCGCACTGTCGGAGGGTCAGTGCTGAGGGAGTGCTGCACTGTCGGAGGGTCAGTGCTGAGGGAGTGGGCACTGTCGGAGGGTCAGTGCTGAGGGAGTGCCGCACTGTCGGAGGGTCAGTGCTGAGGGAGTGCCGCACTGTCGGAGGGTCAGTGCTGAGGGAGTGCCGCACTGTCGGAGGGTCAGTGCTGAGGGAGCGGGCACTGTCGGAGGGTCAGTGCTGAGGGAGTGGGCACTGTCGGAGGGTCAGTGCTGAGGGAGTGTCGCACTGTCGGAGGGTCAGTGCTGAGGGAGTGGGCACTGTCGGAGGGTCAGTGCTGAGGGAGTGCCACACTGTTGGAGGGTTAGTGCTGAGGAAGTGGGCACTGTCGGAGGGTCAGTGCTGAGGGAGTGCCGCACTGTCGGAGGGTCAGTGCTGAGGAAGTGGGCACTGTCGGAGGGTCAGTGCTGAGGAAGTGGGCACTGTCGGAGGGTCAGTGGTGAGGAAGTGCCGCACTGTCGGAGGGTCAGTGCTGAGGAAGTGGGCACTGTCGGAGGGTCAGTGCTGAGGGAGTGCTGCACTGTCGGAGGGTCAGTGCTGAGGGAGTGGGCACTGTTGGTGGGTTAGTACTGAGGGAGTGCCGCACTGTCGGAGGGTCAGTGCTGAGGGAGCGCCGCACTGTCGGAGGGTCAGTGCTGAGGGAGTGGGCACTGTTGGTGGGTTAGTACTGAGGGAGTGCTGCACTGTCGGAGGGTCAGTGCTGAGGGAGTGCCGCACTGTCGGAGGGTCAGTGCTGAGGGAGTGCCGCACTGTCGGAGGGTCAGTGCTGAGGGAGTGGGCACTGTTGGTGGGTTAGTACTGAGGGAGTGCTGCACTGTCGGAGGGTCAGTGCTGAGGGAGTGCCGCACTGTCGGAGGGTCAGTGCTGAGGGAGTGCCGCACTGTCGGAGGGTCAGTGCTGAGGGAGTGCTGCACTGTCGGAGGGTCAGTGCTGAGGGAGTGCCGCACTGTAGGAGGGTCAGTGCTGAGGGAGTGCCGCACTGTCGGAGGGTCAGTGCTGAGGGAGTGCCGCACTGTCGGAGGGTCAGTGCTGAGGGAGCGCCGCACCGGCGGAGGGTCAGTGCTGAGGGAGTGCCGCACTGTCGGAGGGTCAGTTCTGAGGGAGTGCCGCACTGTCGGAGGGTCAGTGCTGAGGGAGTGCCGCACTGTGGGAAGGTCAGTGCTGAGGGAGTGCCGCACTGTGGGATGGTCAGTGCTGAGGGAGTGCCGCACTGTCGGAGGGTCAGTGCTGAGGGAGTGCCGCACTGTGGGAGGGTCAGTGCTGAGGGAGTGCCGCACTGTCGGAGGGTCAGTGCTGAGGGAGTGGGCACTGTCGGAGGGTCAGTGCTGAGGGAGTGGGCACTGTCGGAAGGTCAGTGCTGAGGGAGTGGGCACTGTTGGAGGGTCAGTGCTGAGGGAGTGCCGCACTGTCAGAGGGTCAGTGCTGAGGGAGTGCCGCACTGTCGGAGGGTCAGTGCTGAGGTAGTGGGCACTGTCGGAGGGTCAGTGGTGAGGGAGTGCCGCACTGTCAGAGGGTCAGTGCTGAGGGAGTGCCGCACCGTGGGAGGGTCAGTGCTGAGGGAGTGGGCACTGTCGGAGGGTCAGTGCTGAGGGAGTGCCGCACTGTCGGAGGGTCAGTGCTGAGGGAGTGCCGCACTGTCGGAGGGTCAGTGCTGAGGGAGTGGGCACTGTCGGAGGGTCAGTGCTGAGGGAGTGCCGCACTGTCGGAGGGTCAGTGCTGAGGGAGTGCCGCACTGTCGGAGGGTCAGTGCTGAGGGAGTGCCGCACTGTCGGAGGGTCAGTGCTGAGGGAGTGCCGCACTGTCGGAGGGTCAGTGCTGAGGGAGTGCCGCACCGTGGGAGGGTCAGTGCTGAGGGAGTGGGCACTGTCGGAGGGTCAGTGCTGAGGGAGTGCCGCACTGTCGGAGGGTCAGTGCTGAGGTAGTGGGCACTGTCGGAGGATCAGTGCTGAGGGAGTGGGCACTGTCGGAGGGTCAGTGCTGAGGGAGTGCCGCACTGTCGGAGGGTCAGTGCTGAGGGAGTGCCGCACTGTCGGAGGGTCAGTGCTGAGGTAGTGGGGACTGTCGGAGGGTCAGTGCTGAGGGAGTGGGCACTGTCGGAGGGTCAGTGCTGAGGGAGTGCCGCACTGTCGGAGGGTCAGTGCTGAGGTAGTGGGCACTGTCGGAGGGTCAGTGCTGAGGGAGTGGGCACTGTCGGAGGGTCAGTGCTGAGGGAGTGCCGCACTGTCGGAGGGTCAGTGCTGAGGTAGTGGGCACTGTCGGAGGGTCAGTGCTGAGGGAGTGCCGCACTGTCGGAGGGTCAGTGCTGAGGTAGTGGGCACTGTCGGAGGGTCAGTGCTGAGGGAGTGCCGCACTGTCGGACGGTCAGTGCTGAGGGAGCGCCGCACTGTCGGAGGGTCAGTATTGAGGGAGCGCCGCACTGTCGGAGGGTCAGTGCTGAGGGAGTGCCGCACTGTCGGAGGGTCAGTGCTGAGGGAGTGGGCACTGTCGGAGGGTCAGTGCTGAGGGAGTGCCGCAATGTCGGAGGGTCAGTGCTGAGGGAGTGGGCACTGTCGGAGGGTCAGTGCTGAGGGAGTGCCGCACTGTCGGAGGGTCAGTGCTGAGGTAGTGGGCACTGTCGGAGGGTCAGTGGTGAGGGAGTGCCGCACTGTCGGAGGGTCAGTGCTGAGGGAGTGCTGCACTGTCGGAGGGTCAGTGCTGAGGGAGTGCCGCACTCTAGGAGGGTCAGTGCTGAGGGAGTGCCGCACTGTCGGAGGGTCAGTGCTGAGGGAGTGCCGCACTGTCGGAGGGTCAGTGCTGAGGGAGTGCCGCACTGTCGGAGGGTCAGTGCTGAGGGAGTGCTGCACTGTCGGAGGGTCAGTGCTGAGGGAGTGGGCACTGTCGGAGGGTCAGTGCTGAGGGAGTGCCGCACTGTCGGAGGGTCAGTGCTGAGGGAGTGCCGCACTGTCGGAGGGTCAGTGCTGAGGGAGTGCCGCACTGTCGGAGGGTCAGTGCTGAGGGAGTGCCGCACTGTCGGAGGGTCAGTGCTGAGGGAGCGGGCACTGTCGGAGGGTCAGTGCTGAGGGAGTGGGCACTGTCGGAGGGTCAGTGCTGAGGGAGTGTCGCACTGTCGGAGGGTCAGTGCTGAGGGAGTGGGCACTGTCGGAGGGTCAGTGCTGAGGGAGTGCCACACTGTTGGAGGGTTAGTGCTGAGGAAGTGGGCACTGTCGGAGGGTCAGTGCTGAGGAAGTGGGCACTGTCGGAGGGTCAGTGCTGAGGAAGCGGGCACTGTCGGAGGGTCAGTGCTGAGGAAGTGCCGCACTGTCGGAGGGTCAGTGCTGAGGAAGTGGGCACTCTCGGAGGGTCAGTGCTGAGGGAGTGCTGCACTGTCGGAGGGTCAGTGCTGAGGGAGTGGGCACTGTTGGTGGGTTAGTACTGAGGGAGTGGGCACTGTCGGAGGGTCAGTGCTGAGGGAGTGCCGCACTGTCGGAGGGTCAGTGCTGAGGGAGCGCCGCACTGTCGGAGGGTCAGTGCTGAGGGAGTGGGCACTGTTGGTGGGTTAGTACTGAGGGAGTGCTGCACTGTCGGAGGGTCAGTGCTGAGGGAGTGCCGCACTGTCGGAGGGTCAGTGCTGAGGGAGTGCCGCACTGTCGGAGGGTCAGTGCTGAGGGAGTGGGCACTGTTGGTGGGTTAGTACTGAGGGAGTGCTGCACTGTCGGAGGGTCAGTGCTGAGGGAGTGCCGCACTGTCGGAGGGTCAGTGCTGAGGGAGTGCCGCACTGTCGGAGGGTCAGTGCTGAGGGAGTGCTGCACTGTCGGAGGGTCAGTGCTGAGGGAGTGCCGCACTGTAGGAGGGTCAGTGCTGAGGGAGTGCCGCACTGTCGGAGGGTCAGTGCTGAGGGAGTGCCGCACTGTCGGAGGGTCAGTGCTGAGGGAGCGCCGCACCGGCGGAGGGTCAGTGCTGAGGGAGTGCCGCACTGTCGGAGGGTCAGTTCTGAGGGAGTGCCGCACTGTCGGAGGGTCAGTGCTGAGGGAGTGCCGCACTGTGGGAAGGTCAGTGCTGAGGGAGTGCCGCACTGTGGGATGGTCAGTGCTGAGGGAGTGCCGCACTGTCGGAGGGTCAGTGCTGAGGGAGTGCCGCACTGTGGGAGGGTCAGTGCTGAGGGAGTGCCGCACTGTCGGAGGGTCAGTGCTGAGGGAGTGGGCACTGTCGGAGGGTCAGTGCTGAGGGAGTGGGCACTGTCGGAGGGTCAGTGCTGAGGGAGTGGGCACTGTTGGAGGGTCAGTGCTGAGGGAGTGCCGCACTGTCAGAGGGTCAGTGCTGAGGGAGTGCCGCACCGTGGGAGGGTCAGTGCTGAGGGAGTGGGCACTGTCGGAGGGTCAGTGCTGAGGGAGTGCCGCACTGTCGGAGGGTCAGTGCTGAGGGAGTGCCGCACTGTCGGAGGGTCAGTGCTGAGGGAGTGCCGCACTGTCGGAGGGTCAGTGCTGAGGGAGCGGGCACTGTCGGAGGGTCAGTGCTGAGGGAGTGCCGCACTGTCGGAGGGTTAGCGCTGAGGGAGTGGGCACTGTCGGAGGGTCAGTGCAGAGGGAGTGTCGCACTGTCGGAGGGTCAGTGCTGAGGGAGTGCCGCACTGTCGGAGGGTCAGTGCTGAGGGAGTGCCGCACTGTGGGAGGGTCAGTGCTGAGGGAGTGCCGCACTGTCGGAGGGTCAGTGCTGAGGTAGTGGGCACTGTCGGAGGGTCAGTGCTGAGGCAGTGGGCACTGTCGGAGGGTCAGTGCTGAGGGAGTGCCGCACTGTCGGAGGGTCAGTGCTGAGGTAGTGGGCACTGTCGGAGGGTCAGTGCTGAGGGAGTGGGCACTGTCGGAGGGTCAGTGCTGAGGGAGTGCCGCACTGTCGGAGGGTCAGTGCTGAGTGAGTGCCGCACTGTCGGAGGGTCAGTACTGAGGGAGTGGGCACTGTCGGAGGGTCAGTGCTGAGGGAGTGCCGCACTGTCGGAGGGTCAGTGCTGAGGGAGTGCCGCACTGTGGGAGGGTCAGTGCTGAGGGAGTACCGCACTGTCGGAGGGTCAGTGCTGAGGGAGTGCCGCACTGTCGGAGGGTCAGTGCTGAGGGAGTGCCGCATTGTCGGAGGGTCAGTGCTGAGGGAGTGCCGCACTGTCAGAGGGTCAGTGCTGAGGGAGTGCCGCACTGTGGGAGGGTCAGTGCTGAGGGAGTGCCGCACTGTCGGAGGGTCAGTGCTGAGGGAGTGCCGCACTGTCGGAGGGTCAGTGCTGAGGGAGTGCCGCACTGTCGGAGGGTCAGTGCTGAGGGAGTGGGCACTGTCGGAGGGTCAGTGCTGAGGGAGTGCCGCACTGTCGGAGGGTCAGTGCTGAGGGAGTACTGCACTGTCGGAGGGTCAGTGCTGAGGGAGTGCCGCACTGTAGGAGGGTCAGTGCTGAGGGAGTGCCGCACTGTCGGAGGGTCAGTGCTGAGGGAGTGCCGCACTGTCGGAGGGTCAGTGCTGAGGGAGTGGGCACTGTCGGAGGGTCAGTGCTGAGGGAGTGCCGCACTGTCGGAGGGTCAGTGCTGAGGGAGTGCCGCACTGTCGGAGGGTCAGTGCTGAGGGAGTGCCGCACTGTCGGAGGGTCAGTGCTGAGGGAGTGCCGCACTGTCGGAGGGTCAGTGCTGAGGGAGCGGGCACTGTCGGAGGGTCAGTGCTGAGGGAGTGCCGCACTGTCGGAGGGTCAGTGCTGAGGGAGTGGGCACTGTCGGAGGGTCAGTGCTGAGGGAGTGTCGCACTGTCGGAGGGTCAGTGCTGAGGGAGTGCCGCACTGTCGGAGGGTCACTGCTGAGGGTGTGCCGCACTGTGGGAGGGTCAGTGCTGAGGTAGTGGGCACTGTCGGAGGGTCAGTGCTGAGGGAGTGCCGCACTGTCGGAGGGTCAGTGCTGAGGGAGTGCCGCACTGTCGGAGGGTCAGTGCTGAGGTAGTGGGCACTGTCGGAGCGTCAGTGCTGAGGGAGTGGGCACTGTCGGAGGGTCAGTGCTGAGGGAGTGCCGCACTGTCGGAGGGTCAGTGCTGAGGTAGTGGGCACTGTCGGAGGGTCAGTGCTGAGGAAGTGGGCACTGTCGGAGGGTCAGTGCTGAGGGAGTGCCGCACTGTCGGAGGGTCAGTGCTGAGGTAGTGGGCACTGTCGGAGGGTCAGTGCTGAGGGAGTGCCGCACTGTCGGAGGGTCAGTGCTGAGGTAGTGGGCACTGTCGGAGGGTCAGTGCTGAGGGACTGCCGCACTGTCGGACGGTCAGTGCTGAGGGAGCGCCGCACTGTCGGAGGGTCAGTACTGAGGGAGCGCCGCACTGTCGGAGGGTCAGTGCTGAGGGAGTGCCGCACTGTCGGAGGGTCAGTGCTGAGGGAGTGGGCACTGTCGGAGGGTCAGTGCTGAGGGAGTGCCGCATTGTCGGAGGGTCAGTGCTGAGGGAGTGCCGCACTGGCAGAGGGTCAGTGCTGAGGGAGTGCCGCACTGTGGGAGGGTCAGTGCTGAGGGAGTGCCGCACTGTCGGAGGGTCAGTGCTGAGGGAGTGCCGCACTGTCGGAGGGTAGGTGCTGAGGGAGTGCCGCACTGTCGGAGGGTCAGTGCTGAGGGAGTGGGCACTGTCGGAGGGTCAGTGCTGAGGGAGTGCCGCACTGTCGGAGGGTCAGTGCTGAGGGAGTGCTGCACTGTCGGAGGGTCAGTGCTGAGGGAGTGCCGCACTGTAGGAGGGTCAGTGCTGAGGGACTGCCGCACTGTCGGAGGGTCAGTGCTGAGGGAGTGCCGCACTGTCGGAGGGTCAGTGCTGAGGGAGTGCCGCACTGTCGGAGGGTCAGTGCTGAGGGAGTGCTGCACTGTCGGAGGGTCAGTGCTGAGGGAGTGGGCACTGTCGGAGGGTCAGTGCTGAGGGAGTGCCGCACTGTCGGAGGGTCAGTGCTGAGGGAGTGCCGCACTGTCGGAGGGTCAGTGCTGAGGGAGTGCCGCACTGTCGGAGGGTCAGTGCTGAGGGAGCGCCGCACTGTCGGAGGGTCAGTGCTGAGGGAGCGGGCACTGTCGGAGGGTCAGTGCTGAGGGAGTGCCTCACTGTCGGAGGGTCAGTGCTGAGGGAGCGGGCACTGTCGGAGGGTCAGTGCTGAGGGAGTGCCTCACTGTCGGAGGGTCAGTGCTGAGGGAGTGCCGCACTGTCGGAGGGTCAGTGCTGAGGGAGTGCCGCACTGTCGGAGGGTCAGTGCTGAGGGAGTGCCGCACTGTCAGAGGGTCAGTGCTGAGGGAGTGCCGCACTGTCAGAGGGTCAGTGCTGAGGGAGTGCCGCACTGTCAGAGGGTCAGTGCTGAGGGAGTGCCGCACTGTCAGAGGGTCAGTGCTGAGGGAGTGCCGCACTGTCAGAGGGTCAGTGCTGAGGGAGTGCCGCACTGTCGGAGGGTCAGTGCTGAGGGAGCGCCGCACTGTCGGAGGGTCAGTGCTGAGGGAGCGGGCACTGTCGGAGGGTCAGTGCTGAGGGAGTGCCTCACTGTCGGAGGGTCAGTGCTGAGGGAGCGGGCACTGTCGGAGGGTCAGTGCTGAGGGAGTGCCTCACTGTCGGAGGGTCAGTGCTGAGGGAGTGCCGCACTGTCGGAGGGTCAGTGCTGAGGGAGTGCCGCACTGTCGGAGGGTCAGTGCTGAGGGAGCGCCGCACTGTCGGAGGGTCAGTGCTGAGGGAGTGCCGCACTGTCGGAGGGTCAGTGCTGAGGGAGTGCCGCACTGTCGGAGGGTCAGTGCTGAGGGAGCGCCGCACTGTCGGAGGGTCAGTGCTGAGGGAGCGGGCACTGTCGGAGGGTCAGTGCTGAGGGAGTGCCTCACTGTCGGAGGGTCAGTGCTGAGGGAGCGGGCACTGTCGGAGGGTCAGTGCTGAGGGAGTGCCTCACTGTCGGAGGGTCAGTGCTGAGGGAGTGCCGCACTGTCGGAGGGTCAGTGCTGAGGGAGTGGGCACTGTTGGTGGGTTAGTACTGAGGGAGTGCCGCACTGTCGGAGGGTCAGTGCTGAGGGAGTGGGCACTGTTGGTGGGTTAGTACTGAGGGAGTGCCGCACTGTCGGAGGGTCAGTGCTGAGGGAGCGCCGCACTGTCGGAGGGTCAGTGCTGAGGGAGTGGGCACTGTTGGTGGGTTAGTACTGAGGGAGTGCTGCACTGTCGGAGGGTCAGTGCTGAGGGAGTGCCGCACTGTCGGAGGGTCAGTGCTGAGGGAGTGCCGCACTGTCGGAGGGTCAGTGCTGAGGGAGTGGGCACTGTTGGTGGGTTAGTACTGAGGGAGTGCTGCACTGTCGGAGGGTCAGTGCTGAGGGAGTGCCGCACTGTCGGAGGGTCAGTGCTGAGGGAGTGCCGCACTGTCGGAGGGTCAGTGCTGAGGGAGTGCTGCACTGTCGGAGGGTCAGTGCTGAGGGAGTGCCGCACTGTAGGAGGGTCAGTGCTGTGGGAGTGCCGCACTGTCGGAGGGTCAGTGCTGAGGGAGTGCCGCACTGTCGGAGGGTCAGTGCTGAGGGAGCGCCGCACCGGCGGAGGGTCAGTGCTGAGGGAGTGCCGCACTGTCGGAGGGTCAGTTCTGAGGGAGTGCCGCACTGTCGGAGGGTCAGTGCTGAGGGAGTGCCGCACTGTGGGAAGGTCAGTGCTGAGGGAGTGCCGCACTGTGGGATGGTCAGTGCTGAGGGAGTGCCGCACTGTCGGAGGGTCAGTGCTGAGGGAGTGCCGCACTGTGGGAGGGTCAGTGCTGAGGGAGTGCCGCACTGTCGGAGGGTCAGTGCTGAGGGAGTGGGCACTGTCGGAGGGTCAGTGCTGAGGGAGTGGGCACTGTCGGAGGGTCAGTGCTGAGGGAGTGGGCACTGTTGGAGGGTCAGTGCTGAGGGAGTGCCGCACTGTCAGAGGGTCAGTGCTGAGGGAGTGCCGCACCGTGGGAGGGTCAGTGCTGAGGGAGTGGGCACTGTCGGAGGGTCAGTGCTGAGGGAGTGCCGCACTGTCGGAGGGTCAGTGCTGAGGGAGTGCCGCACTGTCGGAGGGTCAGTGCTGAGGGAGTGCCGCACTGTCGGAGGGTCAGTGCTGAGGGAGCGGGCACTGTCGGAGGGTCAGTGCTGAGGGAATGCCGCACTGTCGGAGGGTTAGTGCTGAGGGAGTGGGCACTGTCGGAGGGTCAGTGCAGAGGGAGTGTCGCACTGTCGGAGGGTCAGTGCTGAGGGAGTGCCGCAGTGTCGGAGGGTCAGTGCTGAGGGAGTGCCGCACTGTGGGAGGGTCAGTGCTGAGGGAGTGCCGCACTGTCGGAGGGTCAGTGCTGAGGTAGTGGGCACTGTCGGAGGGTCAGTGCTGAGGCAGTGGGCACTGTCGGAGGGTCAGTGCTGAGGGAGTGGGCACTGTCGGAGGGTCAGTGCTGAGGTAGTGGGCACTGTCGGAGGGTCAGTGCTGAGGGAGTGGGCACTGTCGGAGGGTCAGTGCTGAGGGAGTGCCGCACTGTCGGAGGGTCAGTGCTGAGGGAGTGCCGCACTGTCGGAGGGTCAGTACTGAGGGAGTGGGCACTGTCGGAGGGTCAGTGCTGAGGGAGTGCCGCACTGTCGGAGGGTCAGTGCTGAGGGAGTGCCGCACTGTGGGAGGGTCAGTGCTGAGGGAGTACCGCACTGTCGGAGGGTCAGTGCTGAGGGAGTGCCGCACTGTCGGAGGGTCAGTGCTGAGGGAGTGCCGCATTGTCGGAGGGTCAGTGCTGAGGGAGTGCCGCACTGTCAGAGGGTCAGTGCTGAGGGAGTGCCGCACTGTGGGAGGGTCAGTGCTGAGGGAGTGCCGCACTGTCGGAGGGTCAGTGCTGAGGGAGTGCCGCACTGTCGGAGGGTCAGTGCTGAGGGAGTGCCGCACTGTCGGAGGGTCAGTGCTGAGGGAGTGGGCACTGTCGGAGGGTCAGTGCTGAGGGAGTGCCGCACTGTCGGAGGGTCAGTGCTGAGGGAGTACTGCACTGTCGGAGGGTCAGTGCTGAGGGAGTGCCGCACTGTAGGAGGGTCAGTGCTGAGGGAGTGCCGCACTGTCGGAGGGTCAGTGCTGAGGGAGTGCCGCACTGTCGGAGGGTCAGTGCTGAGGGAGTGCCGCACTGTCGGAGGGTCAGTGCTGAGGGAGTGGGCACTGTCGGAGGGTCAGTGCTGAGGGAGTGCCGCACTGTCGGAGGGTCAGTGCTGAGGGAGTGCCGCACTGTCGGAGGGTCAGTGCTGAGGGAGTGCCGCACTGTCGGAGGGTCAGTGCTGAGGGAGTGCCGCACTGTCGGAGGGTCAGTGCTGAGGGAGCGGGCACTGTCGGAGGGTCAGTGCTGAGGGAGTGCCGCACTGTCGGAGGGTCAGTGCTGAGGGAGTGGGCACTGTCGGAGGGTCAGTGCTGAGGGAGTGTCGCACTGTCGGAGGGTCAGTGCTGAGGGAGTGCCGCACTGTCGGAGGGTCACTGCTGAGGGTGTGCCGCACTGTGGGAGGGTCAGTGCTGAGGTAGTGGGCACTGTCGGAGGGTCAGTGCTGAGGGAGTGCCGCACTGTCGGAGGGTCAGTGCTGAGGGAGTGCCGCACTGTCGGAGGGTCAGTGCTGAGGTAGTGGGCACTGTCGGAGCGTCAGTGCTGAGGGAGTGGGCACTGTCGGAGGGTCAGTGCTGAGGGAGTGCCGCACTGTCGGAGGGTCAGTGCTGAGGTAGTGGGCACTGTCGGAGGGTCAGTGCTGAGGAAGTGGGCACTGTCGGAGGGTCAGTGCTGAGGGAGTGCCGCACTGTCGGAGGGTCAGTGCTGAGGTAGTGGGCACTGTCGGAGGGTCAGTGCTGAGGGAGTGCCGCACTGTCGGAGGGTCAGTGCTGAGGTAGTGGGCACTGTCGGAGGGTCAGTGCTGAGGGACTGCCGCACTGTCGGACGGTCAGTGCTGAGGGAGCGCCGCACTGTCGGAGGGTCAGTACTGAGGGAGCGCCGCACTGTCGGAGGGTCAGTGCTGAGGGAGTGCCGCACTGTCGGAGGGTCAGTGCTGAGGGAGTGGGCACTGTCGGAGGGTCAGTGCTGAGGGAGTGCCGCATTGTCGGAGGGTCAGTGCTGAGGGAGTGCCGCACTGGCAGAGGGTCAGTGCTGAGGGAGTGCCGCACTGTGGGAGGGTCAGTGCTGAGGGAGTGCCGCACTGTCGGAGGGTCAGTGCTGAGGGAGTGCCGCACTGTCGGAGGGTAGGTGCTGAGGGAGTGCCGCACTGTCGGAGGGTCAGTGCTGAGGGAGTGGGCACTGTCGGAGGGTCAGTGCTGAGGGAGTGCCGCACTGTCGGAGGGTCAGTGCTGAGGGAGTGCTGCACTGTCGGAGGGTCAGTGCTGAGGGAGTGCCGCACTGTAGGAGGGTCAGTGCTGAGGGACTGCCGCACTGTCGGAGGGTCAGTGCTGAGGGAGTGCCGCACTGTCGGAGGGTCAGTGCTGAGGGAGTGCCGCACTGTCGGAGGGTCAGTGCTGAGGGAGTGCTGCACTGTCGGAGGGTCAGTGCTGAGGGAGTGGGCACTGTCGGAGGGTCAGTGCTGAGGGAGTGCCGCACTGTCGGAGGGTCAGTGCTGAGGGAGTGCCGCACTGTCGGAGGGTCAGTGCTGAGGGAGTGCCGCACTGTCGGAGGGTCAGTGCTGAGGGAGCGCCGCACTGTCGGAGGGTCAGTGCTGAGGGAGCGGGCACTGTCGGAGGGTCAGTGCTGAGGGAGTGCCTCACTGTCGGAGGGTCAGTGCTGAGGGAGCGGGCACTGTCGGAGGGTCAGTGCTGAGGGAGTGCCTCACTGTCGGAGGGTCAGTGCTGAGGGAGTGCCGCACTGTCGGAGGGTCAGTGCTGAGGGAGTGCCGCACTGTCGGAGGGTCAGTGCTGAGGGAGTGCCGCACTGTCAGAGGGTCAGTGCTGAGGGAGTGCCGCACTGTCAGAGGGTCAGTGCTGAGGGAGTGCCGCACTGTCAGAGGGTCAGTGCTGAGGGAGTGCCGCACTGTCAGAGGGTCAGTGCTGAGGGAGTGCCGCACTGTCAGAGGGTCAGTGCTGAGGGAGTGCCGCACTGTCGGAGGGTCAGTGCTGAGGGAGCGCCGCACTGTCGGAGGGTCAGTGCTGAGGGAGCGGGCACTGTCGGAGGGTCAGTGCTGAGGGAGTGCCTCACTGTCGGAGGGTCAGTGCTGAGGGAGTGCCTCACTGTCGGAGGGTCAGTGCTGAGGGAGTGCCGCACTGTCGGAGGGTCAGTGCTGAGGGAGTGCCGCACTGTCGGAGGGTCAGTGCTGAGGGAGCGCCGCACTGTCGGAGGGTCAGTGCTGAGGGAGTGCCGCACTGTCGGAGGGTCAGTGCTGAGGGAGTGCCGCACTGTCGGAGGGTCAGTGCTGAGGGAGCGCCGCACTGTCGGAGGGTCAGTGCTGAGGGAGCGGGCACTGTCGGAGGGTCAGTGCTGAGGGAGTGCCTCACTGTCGGAGGGTCAGTGCTGAGGGAGCGGGCACTGTCGGAGGGTCAGTGCTGAGGGAGTGCCTCACTGTCGGAGGGTCAGTGCTGAGGGAGTGCCGCACTGTCGGAGGGTCAGTGCTGAGG
Organism: Chiloscyllium plagiosum; assembly: GCF_037043375.1. Lineage (NCBI taxonomy): Eukaryota > Metazoa > Chordata > Chondrichthyes > Orectolobiformes > Hemiscylliidae > Chiloscyllium > Chiloscyllium plagiosum. Next base: position 157,521,454 of record NW_028270140.1, on the reverse strand, counting down.
GAGTGGGCACTGTTGGTGGGTTAGTGCTGAGGGAGTGCCGCACTGTCGGAGGGTCAGTGCTGAGGGAGTACTGCACTGTCGGAGGGTCAGTGCTGAGGGAGTGCCGCACTGTAGGAGGGTCAGTGCTGAGGGAGTGCCGCACTGTCGGAGGGTCAGTGCTGAGGGAGTGCCGCACTGTCGGAGGGTCAGTGCTGAGGGAGTGCCGCACTGTCGGAGGGTCAGTGCTGAGGGAGTGGGCACTGTCGGAGGGTCAGTGCTGAGGGAGTGCCGCACTGTCGGAGGGTCAGTGCTGAGGGAGTGCCGCACTGTCGGAGGGTCAGTGCTGAGGGAGTGCCGCACTGTCGGAGGGTCAGTGCTGAGGGAGTGCCGCACTGTCGGAGGGTCAGTGCTGAGGGAGCGGGCACTGTCGGAGGGTCAGTGCTGAGGGAGTGCCGCACTGTCGGAGGGTCAGTGCTGAGGGAGTGGGCACTGTCGGAGGGTCAGTGCTGAGGGAGTGTCGCACTGTCGGAGGGTCAGTGCTGAGGGAGTGCCGCACTGTCGGAGGGTCACTGCTGAGGGTGTGCCGCACTGTGGGAGGGTCAGTGCTGAGGTAGTGGGCACTGTCGGAGGGTCAGTGCTGAGGGAGTGCCGCACTGTCGGAGGGTCAGTGCTGAGGGAGTGCCGCACTGTCGGAGGGTCAGTGCTGAGGTAGTGGGCACTGTCGGAGCGTCAGTGCTGAGGGAGTGGGCACTGTCGGAGGGTCAGTGCTGAGGGAGTGCCGCACTGTCGGAGGGTCAGTGCTGAGGTAGTGGGCACTGTCGGAGGGTCAGTGCTGAGGAAGTGGGCACTGTCGGAGGGTCAGTGCTGAGGGAGTGCCGCACTGTCGGAGGGTCAGTGCTGAGGTAGTGGGCACTGTCGGAGGGTCAGTGCTGAGGGAGTGCCGCACTGTCGGAGGGTCAGTGCTGAGGTAGTGGGCACTGTCGGAGGGTCAGTGCTGAGGGACTGCCGCACTGTCGGACGGTCAGTGCTGAGGGAGCGCCGCACTGTCGGAGGGTCAGTACTGAGGGAGCGCCGCACTGTCGGAGGGTCAGTGCTGAGGGAGTGCCGCACTGTCGGAGGGTCAGTGCTGAGGGAGTGGGCACTGTCGGAGGGTCAGTGCTGAGGGAGTGCCGCATTGTCGGAGGGTCAGTGCTGAGGGAGTGCCGCACTGGCAGAGGGTCAGTGCTGAGGGAGTGCCGCACTGTGGGAGGGTCAGTGCTGAGGGAGTGCCGCACTGTCGGAGGGTCAGTGCTGAGGGAGTGCCGCACTGTCGGAGGGTAGGTGCTGAGGGAGTGCCGCACTGTCGGAGGGTCAGTGCTGAGGGAGTGGGCACTGTCGGAGGGTCAGTGCTGAGGGAGTGCCGCACTGTCGGAGGGTCAGTGCTGAGGGAGTGCTGCACTGTCGGAGGGTCAGTGCTGAGGGAGTGCCGCACTGTAGGAGGGTCAGTGCTGAGGGACTGCCGCACTGTCGGAGGGTCAGTGCTGAGGGAGTGCCGCACTGTCGGAGGGTCAGTGCTGAGGGAGTGCCGCACTGTCGGAGGGTCAGTGCTGAGGGAGTGCTGCACTGTCGGAGGGTCAGTGCTGAGGGAGTGGGCACTGTCGGAGGGTCAGTGCTGAGGGAGTGCCGCACTGTCGGAGGGTCAGTGCTGAGGGAGTGCCGCACTGTCGGAGGGTCAGTGCTGAGGGAGTGCCGCACTGTCGGAGGGTCAGTGCTGAGGGAGCGCCGCACTGTCGGAGGGTCAGTGCTGAGGGAGCGGGCACTGTCGGAGGGTCAGTGCTGAGGGAGTGCCTCACTGTCGGAGGGTCAGTGCTGAGGGAGCGGGCACTGTCGGAGGGTCAGTGCTGAGGGAGTGCCTCACTGTCGGAGGGTCAGTGCTGAGGGAGTGCCGCACTGTCGGAGGGTCAGTGCTGAGGGAGTGCCGCACTGTCGGAGGGTCAGTGCTGAGGGAGTGCCGCACTGTCAGAGGGTCAGTGCTGAGGGAGTGCCGCACTGTCAGAGGGTCAGTGCTGAGGGAGTGCCGCACTGTCAGAGGGTCAGTGCTGAGGGAGTGCCGCACTGTCAGAGGGTCAGTGCTGAGGGAGTGCCGCACTGTCAGAGGGTCAGTGCTGAGGGAGTGCCGCACTGTCGGAGGGTCAGTGCTGAGGGAGCGCCGCACTGTCGGAGGGTCAGTGCTGAGGGAGCGGGCACTGTCGGAGGGTCAGTGCTGAGGGAGTGCCTCACTGTCGGAGGGTCAGTGCTGAGGGAGTGCCTCACTGTCGGAGGGTCAGTGCTGAGGGAGTGCCGCACTGTCGGAGGGTCAGTGCTGAGGGAGTGCCGCACTGTCGGAGGGTCAGTGCTGAGGGAGCGCCGCACTGTCGGAGGGTCAGTGCTGAGGGAGTGCCGCACTGTCGGAGGGTCAGTGCTGAGGGAGTGCCGCACTGTCGGAGGGTCAGTGCTGAGGGAGCGCCGCACTGTCGGAGGGTCAGTGCTGAGGGAGCGGGCACTGTCGGAGGGTCAGTGCTGAGGGAGTGCCTCACTGTCGGAGGGTCAGTGCTGAGGGAGCGGGCACTGTCGGAGGGTCAGTGCTGAGGGAGTGCCTCACTGTCGGAGGGTCAGTGCTGAGGGAGTGCCGCACTGTCGGAGGGTCAGTGCTGAGGGAGTGCCGCACTGTCGGAGGGTCAGTGCTGAGGGAGCGCCGCACTGTCGGAGGGTCAGTGCTGAGGGAGTGCCGCACTGTCAGAGGGTCAGTGCTGAGGGAGTGCCGCACTGTCAGAGGGTCAGTGCTGAGGGAGTGCCGCACTGTCAGAGGGTCAGTGCTGAGGGAGTGCCGCACTGTCAGAGGGTCAGTGCTGAGGGAGTGCCGCACTGTCAGAGGGTCAGTGCTGAGGGAGTGCCGCACTGTCAGAGGGTCAGTGCTGAGGGAGTGCCGCACTGTCGGAGGGTCAGTGCTGAGGGAGTGCCGCACTGTCAGAGGGTCAGTGCTGAGGGAGTGCCGCACTGTCGGAGGGTCAGTGCTGAGGGAGTGCCGCACTGTCAGAGGGTCAGTGCTGAGGGAGTGCCGCACTGTCAGAGGGTCAGTGCTGAGGGAGTGCCGCACTGTCAGAGGGTCAGTGCTGAGGGAGTGCCGCACTGTCGGAGGGTCAGTGCTGAGGGAGTGCCGCACTGTCAGAGGGTCAGTGCTGAGGGAGTGCCGCACTGTCGGAGGGTCAGTGCTGAGGGAGTGCCGCACTGTCGGAGGGTCAGTGCTGAGGGAGTGCCGCACTGTCGGAGGGTCAGTGCTGAGGGAGTGCCGCACTGTCGGAGGGTCAGTGCTGAGGGAGTGCCGCACTGTCAGAGGGTCAGTGCTGAGGGAGTGCCGCACTGTCAGAGGGTCAGTGCTGAGGGAGTGCCGCACTGTCAGAGGGTCAGTGCTGAGGGAGTGCCGCACTGTCGGAGGGTCAGTGCTGAGGGAGCGGGCACTGTCGGAGGGTCAGTGCTGAGGGAGTGCCGCACTGTCGGAGGGTCAGTGCTGAGGGAGCGGGCACTGTCGGAGGGTCAGTGCTGAGGGAGTGCCGCACTGTCGGAGGGTCAGTGCTGAGGGAGCGGGCACTGTCGGAGGGTCAGTGCTGAGGGAGCGGGCGCTGTCGGAGGGTCAGTACTGAGGGAGCGGGCACTGTCGGAGGGTCAGTACTGACGGAGCGGGCACTGTCGGAGGGTCAGTACTGAGGGAGCGGGCACTGTCGGAGGGTCAGTGCTGAGGGAGTGGGCACTGTCGGAGGGTCAGTGCTGAGGGAGTGCCGCACTGTCGGAGGGTCAGTGCTGAGGGAGCGGGCACTGTCGGAGGGTCAGTGCTGAGGGAGCGGGCGCTGTCGGAGGGTCAGTACTGAGGGAGCGGGCACTGTCGGAGGGTCAGTACTGACGGAGCGGGCACTGTCGGAGGGTCAGTGCTGAGGAAGTGGGCACTGTCGGAGGGTCAGTGCTGAGGGAGCGGGCACTGTCGGAGGGTCAGTGCTGAGGGAGTGGGCACTGTCGGAGGGTCAGTGCTGAGGGAGTGCCGCACTGTCGGAGGGTCAGTGCTGAGGGAGCGGGCACTGTCGGAGGGTCAGTGCTGAGGGAGCGGGCGCTGTCGGAGGGTCAGTACTGAGGGAGTGCCGCACTGTCGGAGGGTCAGTGCTGAGGGAGTGCCGCACTGTCGGAGGGTCAGTGCTGAGGGAGTGCCGCACTGTCAGAGGGTCAGTGCTGAGGGAGTGCCGCACTGTCAGAGGGTCAGTGCTGAGGGAGTGCCGCACTGTCAGAGGGTCAGTGCTGAGGGAGTGCCGCACTGTCGGAGGGTCAGTGCTGAGGGAGCGGGCACTGTCGGAGGGTCAGTGCTGAGGGAGTGCCGCACTGTCGGAGGGTCAGTGCTGAGGGAGCGGGCACTGTCGGAGGGTCAGTGCTGAGGGAGTGCCGCACTGTCGGAGGGTCAGTGCTGAGGGAGCGGGCGCTGTCGGAGGGTCAGTACTGAGGGAGCGGGCACTGTCGGAGGGTCAGTACTGACGGAGCGGGCACTGTCGGAGGGTCAGTACTGAGGGAGCGGGCACTGTCGGAGGGTCAGTGCTGAGGGAGTGGGCACTGTCGGAGGGTCAGTGCTGAGGGAGTGCCGCACTGTCGGAGGGTCAGTGCTGAGGGAGCGGGCACTGTCGGAGGGTCAGTGCTGAGGGAGCGGGCGCTGTCGGAGGGTCAGTACTGAGGGAGCGGGCACTGTCGGAGGGTCAGTACTGACGGAGCGGGCACTGTCGGAGGGTCAGTGCTGAGGAAGTGGGCACTGTCGGAGGGTCAGTGCTGAGGGAGCGGGCACTGTCGGAGGGTCAGTGCTGAGGGAGTGGGCACTGTCGGAGGGTCAGTGCTGAGGGAGTGCCGCACTGTCGGAGGGTCAGTGCTGAGGGAGTGGGCACTGTCGGAGGGTCAGTGCTGAGGGAGCGGGCACTGTCGGAGGGTCAGTGCTGAGGGAGTGCCGCACTGTCGGAGGGTCAGTGCTGAGGGAGCGGGCACTGTCGGAGGGTCAGTGCTGAGGGAGTGGGCAATGTCGGAGGGTCAGTGCTGAGGGAGTGCCGCACTGTCGGAGGGTCAGTGCTGAGGGAGCGGGCACTGTCGGAGGGTCAGTGCTGAGGGAGTGGGCAATGTCGGAGGGTCAGTGCTGAGGGAGTGCCGCACTGTCGGAGGGTCAGTGCTGAGGGAGTGCTGCACTGTCGGAGGGTCAGTGCTGAGGGAGTGCCGCACTGTCGGAGGGTCAGTGCTGAGGGAGTGCCGCACTGTCGGAGGGTCAATTATCCTTCTTGACCACTTTATCCACTTGCTGGGAACTGTGGACCAATCCGCCCAGATCTCTGTGTGTGGATGTTTCCCAGTGTTCGGTCATGTGGTTGTTATAAAGCAGAGGTCGATCCCCTCCTGAGACCTGAACCTGAATCCCCCAAAGGGGAGCACTCCGCCCTGTCCCCCCACCCCGACCATCCATTGTTTCCCCGCGGCTTCTAGTGGCTCAGTCAGATAACCCCGACTGTCATTTTCCAATCAACAAGTGACAATTTATTTATCTAACTGTAACAGTGAACATCTGAACTAAACTATTAACTATTAACAAACTATTAACTATAAACTGTTAAGACAACCGCCGGCAGATCCGCGACCCCCGCGGCTCTGGGGAATAACTCTGTCTCTGCGGCCGCCGCAGCCACTTCCGCCCCCCACTGACGTCACCGACCTACACGCCCACCACGCCGCATGGGTCTCCGCCCCCACGCCTTGCCCCGCCCCCCTCTCCCCGGCGAGTTACGTCACCACGCCTAGCCCCGCCCCCCCACCCGGCGAGTTCCGTCACCACGCCTAACCCCGCCCCCCCCGGCGAGTTCCGTCACCTCGCCTAACCCCGCCCCCCCGGCGAAGGTCCGTCACCATGCCTAACCCCGCCCCCACGCCCATATCCGTCACCACGTCTAACCCCGCCCCCACGCCTATCGCCGTCACCACGCCCGCCCCCACGCCCATCTCCGTCACCACGTCTAACCCCGCCCCCACGCCCATCTCCGTCACCACGTCTAACCCTGCCCCCACGTCGATCCCCGTCCCCGCCCCCAGGCCTAACCCCGCCCCCACATCCAGCTCCAGCCCCACACCAGGTCCTAGCTCCCCGCCCTGCCGTGTGTTCACCATCCCTCCGGACCTGCCCCTCTCTGAGGATGAGAGATCAGTCCTCAGGAGGGGTCTCACCTTCGTTCCCACACGTTCTCGGGTCAATGAATTCAATACACGGAGTGACATTGAACAATTCTTCCGCCGCCTTCGCCTCCGTGCCTTCTTCTTCAACCAAGACTCTCGCCCACCCTCTGACGACCCCTTCTCCCACCTCCAACACACCCCGTCCACCTGGACACCCCGTGCTGGCCTCCTACCTGCCCTCGACCTCTTCATAGCAAACTGCCGCCGCGACATTAACCACCTCAACTCCCCCACCCCTCCCACCCACTCCAACCTCTCACCCTCGGAATGTGCAGCCCTCCACTCCCTCCGTTCCAACCCCAACCTCACCATCAAACCAGCTGACAAGGGAGGCGCGGTAGAGGTTTGGCGCACTGACCTTTACACCGCTGAGGCCAAACGCCAGCTCGCAGATACCTCCTCCTACTGCCCCCTTGACCATGACCCCACCCCCCACCACCAAACCATCATCTCCCAGACCATCCATAACCTCATCACCTCAGGGGACCTCCCATCCACCGCCTCCAACCTCATAGTCCCACAACCCCGCACCTCCCGTTTCTACCTCCTGCCCAAAATCCACAAACCTGACTGCCCCGGACGACCCATTGTCTCCGCCTGCTCCTGCCCAACCGAACTCATCTCGGCATACCTCGACACCGTCCTGTCCCCCTTAGTCCAAAAACTCCCCACCTACGTTCGGGACACCACCCATGCCCTCCACCTCCTCCATGATTTTCGCTTCCCCAGTCCCCAACGCGTTATTTTCACCATGGACATCCAGTCCCTGTACACCTCCATCCCCCATCACGAAGGATCAAAGCCCTCCGCTTCTTCCTTTCCTGCCGTACCGACCAGTACCCTTCCACTGACACCCTCCTTCAACTGACTGAACTGGTCCTCACCCTGAATAACTTCTCTTTCCAATCCTCCCACTTCCTCCAAACCAAAGGAGTAGCCATAGGCACCCGCATGGGCCCCAGCTATGCCTTCCTCTTCGTAGGATATGTGGAACAATCCATCTTCCGCAACTACACTGGCCCCACCCCCCACCTTTTCCTCTGCTACATCGATGACTGTATCGGCGCCGCCTCGTGCTCCCACGAGGAAGTTGAACAGTTCATCCACTTCACCAACACCTTCCACCCCGACCTCAAACTCACCTGGACAGTCTCAGACTCCTCCCTCCCCTTCCTAGACCTTTCTGTTTCTATCTCAGGCGACCGAATTAACACGGACATCTACTACAAACCGACCGACTCCCACAGCTACCTGGACTACACCTCCTCCCACCCTGCCCCCTGTAAAAACACCATCCCATTCTCCCAATTCCTTCGACTCCGCCACATCTGCTCCCAGGAGGACCAATTCCAAAAACGCACAACCCAGATGGCCTCCTTCTTCAAGGACCGCAATTTCCCCCCCGACGTGGTCGACGATGCCCTCCACCGCATCTCTTCCACTTCCCGCTCCTCCGCCCTTGAACCCCGCCCCTCCAACCGCCACCAGGACAGAACCCCACTGGTCCTCACCTACCACCCCACCAATCTCCATGTACAGCGCATCATCCGCCGTCATTTCCGCTACCTCCAAACGGACCCCACCACCAAGGTTATATTTCCCTCCCCTCCCCTATCAGCATTCCGTAAAGACCACTCCCTCCGTGACTCCCTTGTCAGATCCACACCCCCCACCAACCCAACCTCCACTCCCGGCACCTTCCCCTGCAACCGCAGGAGGTGCAAGATTTGCGCCCACACCTCCCCCCTCACCTCCCTCCAAGGCCCCAAAGGAAACTTCCATATCCGCCACAGATTCACCTGCACCCCCACACATATCATCTATTGCATCCTCTGCACCCGATGTGGCCTCCTCTATATTGGGGAGACAGGCCGGCTACTTGCGGAGCATTTCAGAGAACACCTCTGGGACACCCGGACCAACCAACCCAACCACCCTGTAGCTCAACATTTCAATTCCCCCTCCCACTCCACCAAGGATATGCAGGTCTTTGGACTCCTCCATCGTCAGACCACAACAAAACGACGGTTGGAGGAAGAACGCCTCATCTTCCGGCTAGGAACCCTCCAACCACAAGGGATGAACTCGGATTTCACCAGTTTCCTCATTTCCCCTCCCCCCACCTTGTCTCAGTAAAATCCATTAAACTCAGCACCGCCTTCCTAACCTGCAATCTTCTTCCCGACCTCTCCGCCCCCCACCCCAGTCTGACCTATCACCCTCACCTTGACCTCTTTCCACCTATCACGTTTCCGACGTCCCTCCCCCAAGTCCCTCCTCCCTACCTTTTATCTTAGCCTGCTGGACAAACTTTCCCCATTCCTGAAGAAGGGCTTATGCCCGAAACGTCGATTCTCCTGCTCCCTGGATGCTGCCTGACCTGCTGCGCTTTTCCAGCAACACATTTCCAGCTCTGATCTCCAGCATCTGCAGACCTCATTTTCTCCCTAAACTATTAACAAACTAAACAATTCCCCTCTAACTACTAACTGTTCCCAAATAGCACAAGATTCTAATGGTCTGCTGTTCCAATAAATACAAGTCTCACTTATATATCAAAACAATAGAATTTAGTCTCAAAATTACATCCAGGTTTCGTCTTCTGGAATTTTCTGTGTCTTCTCCACTGATCCTTCTGTCAGGAATGTTTGCTCTGTCGATTCTTCTGTCACGAATTTCGATGGAATGCTGTGGTACTATGGTAAATGGATGGTGCTTCCTTCTGTCTAATGGCAGTTAACTCCCTTCTTTTATACCCTTGATGATCTATCAATATTTTTACAATCAAACTGGTCCTAGGTTGTCATAACCATCCAATTTAAATTTAATAGGTTTTTAGTGCTTCAGTTAAATTGTTCGGCTAAGTTTGAAAGGACGTGTTGTCTTGGTAAAAATGCTGCTTGACCATGTTTCAATTCGGGCACTCTCTGTACCTGCACATTAAGGCTGCTGTTCGGATATCCATTTTACCTCTCAGTACTGAGAAAACACCATCTTTTAAAAGGACCACACAATGCTTTCCCCGAAGTCTCCATCCTATCTACATCTCGCTGTATCCTCTGACAATCCTCCTCACTATCTGCAGCTCCCCCAATCTTTGTGTCATCCACAAACTTACCCATCAGAACACTTACATTCTCCTCCAAATCATTTCTATATATTACAAACAACAAAGGTCCCAGCACTGATCCCTGCAGAACACCACTAGTCAGAGACTTCCAGTCAGAAAAAGACCCTTCCACTACCACTGTGTATGACTAAGTCAGTTCTGTATATATCTTACCAGCTCACTGCAGATACCATGTGACTTCACTATAAGACATAGGAGCAGAAATTAGGCCATTCAGTCTGCTCCACCATTCAATTATGGCCGATAAATTTCTCAACTAGGCTAAAGTGAGGACTGAAGCTGTTGGAGATCAGAGTCAAGATTATAGTGGTGCTGGAAAGCACAGCAGGTCAGGCAACATCCGAGGAGCAGGAAAATCAACGTTTCGAACAAAATCAGGATCGGTTTCTCAACCTCATTCTCCCACTTTCTCCCTGTGACTCTTGATCCCCTTGGTACTCAACAACCTATCTATCTCAGTCTTAAATATACTCAATGACCTGTCCCCCACAGCCTTCCATGGCAATGACTTCCATAGATTCCCCACTCTCTGGCTGAGGAAGCTTCTCCTTATCTCCATTGTAAACGGTCTTCCCTTTACCAGAAGGCTGTGCCCTCGGGTCCTAGCCTCTCCTACCAATGGAAATATCTACCCAACACACACTCTGGCCAGGCCATTCAGTATTCTGGAAGATTCATTTCTATTTCTCCCCCCTCATCCTTCTAACCTCCATCGAGTATAATTCCAGAGTCCTCAAATTTTCCTCATTTGTTCAGTCTTTCAATCCTGGGATTACTCTCATGAACTTCCTCTGGACCTGCTCCAGGGTCAGAACATCCTTCCTGAGATATGGAACCCAACATTGCTCACAATACTCTGAATGTGGTCTGACTAGACCCTTATAAACTATCGGAGAAATTTGCCCAATAAATTAGAGATCACAAAGCACGGTTTGATGTGAAATTGGCAAATAGTTTATCAGTACGGCGATATCGCGGAAGAGAAACTGACTAAGCTCCGACAGCACAGACAGTCTGTCCACATGGCTGAGAATTTCTCTTCCCAGAGCTGAGGAGGAAGCCAGTTTTTATAATAATCCTGTAAAATGAGGCTAATTAGAAATGGGGAAAATACGATGTATCTGGAGATGGAGTAATCTAGTTACAAAGATGCTTATTGAAAAACAGTTATCGGAGGAGTGTCCTGATTCTCTGTACAGTGCAACATCCTGACAATATCATGCTTCTAGTCCCCTTCGCAGGTCGGTGCTAACGTCTCCTCTGAAGCGGTGAGGTGCTTCCATTGTCCTGTTCCTGGGAGCAATGTCCTTGCTGGTGCCTCACTGTCTGACCTGCTCTTTGTGTGGCCTTGGTATTGCTGGGTTGTGAAACTGCCCTTGGGGCTTTGGGACAGCTGTGGTGCTCTGCCATTGTCAGTGGGTGCTGGGAAGTGTATTCCCTTGTCTGTGAGTGCTGTCTAGTCTTGGTCCCTGCTGAGGCATTCTGGGTGTTTTTGGTACAGTTTGGCCAAGTTTGCTTTTGTGGGCCCATTGTGGGTTGGCAGGGGGGCACATCTTTTCTGAAATAAAGCCTCAGAAGTACTTCCCTACTTTTATATTCTAGTCTTCTGATACCTTTTGTATCAGCCTGCCATAATGGACCTTGTTAAAGGCTTTGCTACAGTCTACCTCAATAGCATCCATTACTCTGTGTCATGTTACAGCACAGTACAGGCCCTTCAGCCAAGATGTTGTGCCGACCTTTTATCTTACTCTAAGATCAGACTAAACTACATCCCCTTCATTGTACTATCTTCCATGCGCTGATCCAAGAGTCACTTAAATGTCCCTAATGTCTCTGACTCTACTCCCACCGCTGGCAGTGCATTCCTCACACCCACCACTCTCTGTGTAAAGATCCTACCTCTGACATCTCCCCTAAACCTTCCTCCAATTACCTTAAAATTATGCCTGTTCGTGATAGACATTTCCACCCTGGGAAAACGTCTCTGTCTATCCACTCTATCTGTGCCTCTCATCATCTTGTACAGCTCTATCAAGTCACCTCTCGTCCTTCTTTGCTTCAATGATAAAAGGCCCAGCTCTCTTAACCTTTCTTCATAACACATGCCCCCCCAGTGCAGGCAGCATCCTGGGAAATCTCCTCTGCACCCTCTCTAAAGTCTCCACATCTTTCCTATAATGAGGTGACCCGAACTGTACACAATATTCCAAGTGTGGTCTAACCAGTGCCCTATAGAGCTGCAGCATAACCTCGCGGCTCTTAAACTCAATCCCCGTGCTAATGAAAGCTAACACACCGTACGCCTTCTTAACAACCCTATCAACTTGGGTGGCAACTTTGAGGGATCCATGTACATGGACCCCAATATCCCTCTGTTCCTCCACACTGCCAGGAACCCTGTCTTTAACCTGTATTCTGCATTCAAATTCGACCTTCCAAAGTGAATCACTTCACATTTTTCCAGTTTGAATTCCATCTGCCACTTATCAGCCCAGGTCTGCATCCTGTCAATGTCCTGTTGCAACCTGCAAACTGGATATTGATGCCCCTCCAGTTCAGGTGCAACCCGTCCTCCTTTTACAGGTCCCACCTTCCCCAGAAGGTATCCCAGTGATCCATATATCTGAAGGCCTCCCTCCTACACCAGCCCCTGCAGCCACGACTTCATCTGCACTCGCTCTCTGTTCCTCATCTCACTAGCACGTGGCACTGATAGCAATCCTGAGATTACTGCTCTGTTTGTCTTGCTTTTAAGCTGAAACTTTATTGCTGGAACAGCACAGCAGGTCAGGCAGCATCCAGGGAACAGGAGATTCAACGTTTCGGGCACAGGCCCTTCTTCAGGAATGCTTTTAAGCTTCCAACCTAGCTCCCTATATTCACTTTTCAGGTCCTCCTACTTTCCCTGGCTTTGTCATTGGGACTGATGTATACCATGACTACTGGCTGCCCACCCTCCCCCTGAAGAATCCAGAGGACTCGATCCACGACATCCCTGACCCTGGCACCTGGGAGGCAACATCCCATCTGGGAGTCTCACTCACAACCACAGGATCTCCTGTCTGTTTCTCTCACGATTGAATTTCCTATCACTATTGCTCCCCTATTCACCCCCCTTCCCTTCTGAACCACAGAGCCAGGCTGAGTGCCAGACACCTCCATTAGCCGCAGCAGGCTTGGAGAGAGAGAGAGAGAGCAGACCAGGGGGCTGCTGGGAAGGGAATTTCCCTCTGAAAGACTTACCTCATGAATAGGAGTGAAGGCTGAACAGGAGTGATTGTGGACATGGGGATTGCTGGGTATGTGACCTGATAAACTCGGGCTGTGGCTAAACCCGAAACTCTGCACGTGTAGCATCTCCCACCTGTGCCCCTCCTCCTTCAACCAAAATTAAGATCCTGTATGTACGGTTGGTACGGTAAGGATTTTTTTGTTATTTTTTATTTATTTAATCTCTCTTGGTAATTTCGAGCGGAGGGGATTGAGGCGAGGGCAGGTACATGCTCCTCTTGCAGGATGTGGGACGTAAGGGTCACCACTGGTGACCCGCTCACTTCCCCTGGGAGATCTGCACCCAACTCCAGATCCTCACAGACCGTGTTAGGGAGCTGGAGCTGGAGCTGGATGAACTTCGGATCATTCGGGAGGCTGAGGGGGTGATAGAGAGGGGTTATAGGGAGATAGTCCCACCTACGTTACAGGATAAAGGTAGCTGGGTGACCATCAGGAGAGGGAAAGGGAACAGGCAGACAGTGCAGGGATCCCCAACAATGAATACTGTTGGGGGGATGACCGACCAGGGGAAAGGTACAGCCTTATCTTTGTCACTTTCTCAAAAAGCATGTTCTGTATGTACCAGAGAGGATAAGGAAGTTATCTTTTGGCAGAATCTTTTCCTGGGAGACTGGACCATCTGTGCTGGCAATTCAGTGGCCTCCAGCAGTGTGTAAGGTAATGTCACGTGTTTCAGTGTCTGAAGACAATATGAGAGTGTGTGGGTTTGTCACAGTCCCCAAACGTATCACTGTGATAGTGTCGGTTTATCACAGTCCCCAAACGTTGCACTGTGATAGTGTGGGTTTGTCACAGACCCCAAACATATCACTGTGATAGTGTGGGTTTGTCACAGTCCCCAAACATATCACTGTGATAGAATCGGTTTGTCACAGTCCCCAAACATATCACTGTGATAGTGTGGGTTTGTCACAGTCCCCAAACATATCACTGTGATAGTGTCGGTTTATCACAGTCCCCAAACGTTGCACTGTGATAGTGTGGGTTTGTCACAGTCCCCAAACATATCACTGTGATAGTGAGGGTTTGTCACAGTCCCCAAACGTATCACTGTGATAGTGTGGGTTTGTCACAGTCCCTAAACATATCACTGTGATAGTGTGGGTTTATCACAGTCCCCAAACATATCACTGTGATAGTGTGGGTTTATCACAGTTCCCAAACATATCACTGTGATAGTGTGGGTTTGTCACAGTCCCCAAACATATCACTGTGATCGTGTGGGTTTGTCACAGTCCCCAAACATATCACTGTGATAGTGTGGGTTTGTCACAGTTCCCAAACATATCACTGTGATAGTGTGGGTTTGTCACAGTTCCCAAACATATCACTGTGATAGTGTCGGTTTATCACAGTCCCCAAACATATCACTGTGATAGTGTGGGTTTGTCACAGTCCCCAAACATATCACTGTGATAGTGTGGGTTTATCACAGTCCCCAAACATATCACTGTGATAGTGTGGGTTTATCACAGTCCCCAAACATATCACTGTGATAGTGTCGGTTTATCACAGTCCCCAAACATATCACTGTGATAGTGTCGGTTTATCACAGTTCCCAAACATATCACTGTGATAGTGTCGGTTTATCACAGTCCCCAAACATATCACTGTGATAGTGTGGGTTTATCACAGTCCCCAAACATATCACTGTGATAGTGTGGGTTTATCACAGTTCCCAAACATATCACTGTGATAGTGTCGGTTTATCACAGTCCCCAAACATATCACTGTGATAGTGTGGGTTTGTCACAGTCCCCAAACATATCACTGTGATAGTGTGGGTTTGTCACAGTCCCCAAACATATCACTGTGATAGTGTGGGTTTATCACAGTTCCCAAACATATCACTGTGATAGTGTCGGTTTATCACAGTCCCCAAACATATCACTGTGATAGTGAGGGTTTATCACAGTCCCCAAACGTATCACTGTGATAGTGTGGGTTTATCACAGTCCCCAAACATGTCACTGGGATAGTGAGGGTTTATCACAGTCCCCAAACATATCACTGTGATAGTGTGGGATTATCACAGTCCCCAAACGTTTCACTGTGATAGTGTGGGTTTGTCACAGTCCCCAAACATGTCACTGGGATAGTGAGGGTTTATCACAGTCCCCAAACATATCACTGTGATAGTGTGGGATAATCACAGTCCCCAAACATATCACTGTGATAGTGTGGGATTATCACAGTCCCCAAACGTTTCACTGTGATAGTGTGGGTTTGTCACAGTCCCCAAACATGTCACTGGGATAGTGAGGGTTTATCACAGTCCCCAAACATATCACTGTGATAGTGTGGGATTATCACAGTCCCCAAACATATCACTGTGATAGTGTGGGTTTGTCACAGTCCGCAAACATGTCACTGTGATAGTGAGGGTTTATCACAGTCCCCAAACATATCACTGTGATAGTGTGGGTTTATCACAGTCCCCAAACGTTTCATTGTGATAGTGTGGGTTTGTCACAGTCCGCAAACATGTCACTGTGATAGTGAGGGTTTATCACAGTCCCCAAACATATCACTGTGATAGTGTGGGTTTATCACAGTCCCCAAACGTTTCACTGTGATAGTGAGGGTTTATCACAGTCCCCAAACATATCACTGTGATAGTGTGGGTTTATCACAGTCCCCAAATGTTTCACTGTGATAGTGTGGGTTTGTCACAGTTCCCAAACATATCACTGTGATAGTGTGGGTTTGTCACAGTCCCTAAACATATCACTGTGATAGTGTGGGTTTATCACAGTCCCCAAACATATCACTGTGATAGTGTGGGTTTATCACAGTTCCCAAACATATCACTGTGATAGTGTCGGTTTATCACAGTCCCCAAACATATCACTGTGATAGTGTGGGTTTGTCACAGTCCCCAAACATATCACTGTGATAGTGTCGGATTATCACAGTCCCCAAACGTTGCACTGTGATAGTGTGGGTTTGTCACAGTCCCCAAACATATCACTGTGATAGTGTCGGTTTATCACAGTTCCCAAACATATCACTGTGATAGTGTGGGTTTGTCACAGTCCCCAAACATATCACTGTGATAGTGTGGGTTTATCACAGTTCCCAAACATATCACTGTGATAGTGTCGGTTTATCACAGTCCCCAAACATATCACTGTGATAGTGTGGGTTTGTCACAGTCCCCAAACATATCACTGTGATAGTGTGGGTTTATCACAGTCCCCAAACGTATCACTGTGATAGTGTGGGTTTGTCACAGTCCCCAAGCATATCACTGTGATAGTGTGGGTTTATCACAGTTCCCAAACATATCACTGTGATAGTGTCGGTTTATCACAGTCCCCAAACATATCACTGTGATAGTGTCGGTTTGTCACAGTCCCCAAACGTTGCACTGTGATAGTGTGGGTTTGTCACAGTCCCCAAACATATCACTGTGATAGTGTGGGTTTATCACAGTTCCCAAACATATCACTGTGATAGTGTGGGTTTATCACAGTTCCCAAACATATCACTGTGATAGTGTCGGTTTATCACAGTCCCCAAACATATCACTGTGATAGTGTCGGATTATCACAGTCCCCAAACATATCACTGTGATAGTGTGGGATTATCACAGTCCCCAAACGTTTCACTGTGATAGTGTGGGTTTATCACAGTCCCCAAACATATCACTGTGAAAGTGTGGGTATGTCACAGTCCCCAAACATATCACTGTGATACTGAGGGTTTATCACAGTCCCCAAACATATCACTGTGATAGTGAGGGTTTATCACAGTCCCCAAACGTATCACTGTGATAGTGTGGGTTTATCACAGTCCCCAAACATGTCACTGGGATAGTGAGAGTTTATCACAGTCCCCAAACATATCACTGTGATAGTGTGGGATTATCACAGTCCCCAAACGTTTCACTGTGATAGTGTGGGTTTGTCACAGTCCCCAAACATGTCACTGGGATAGTGAGGGTTTATCACAGTCCCCAAACATATCACTGTGATAGTGTGGGATTATCACAGTCCCCAAACGTTTCACTGTGATAGTGTGGGTTTATCACAGTCCCCAAACATATCACTGTGATAGTGTGGGTTTGTCACAGTCCCCAAACATATCACTGTGATAGTGTGGGTTTATCACAGTCCCCAAACGTTTCACTGTGATAGTGAGGGTTTATCACAGTCCCCAAACATATCACTGTGATAGTGAGGGTTTATCACAGTCCCCAAACGTTACACTGTGATAGTGAGGGTTTATCACAGTCCCCAAACATATCACTGTGATAGTGTGGGTTTATCACAGTCCCCAAACGTTTCACTGTGATAGTGAGGGTTTATCACAGTCCCCAAACATATCACTGTGATAGTGTGGGTTTATCACAGTCCCCAAACATATCACTGTGATAGTGTGGGTTTAACTCAGTCCCCAAACATATCACTGTGATAGTGTGGGTTTGTCACAGTCCTCAAACGTATCACTGTGATAGTGTGGGTATGTCACAGTCCCCAAACATATCACTGTGATACTGAGGGTTTATCACAGTCCCCAAACATATCACTGTGATAGTGAGGGTTTATCACAGTCCCCAAACGTATCACTGTGATAGTGTGGGTTTGTCACAGTCCCCAAACGTATCACTGTGATCGTGTGGGTTTGTCACAGTCCCCAAACGTATCACTGTGATAGTGTGGGTTTGTCACAGTCCCCAAACATATCACTGTGATAGTGTGGGTTTATCACAGTCCCCAAACATATCACTGTGATAGTGTGGGTTTGTCACAGTCCCCAAACGTATCACTGTGATAGTGCGGGTTTGTCACAGTCCCCAAACATATCACTGTGATAGTGTGGGTTTGTCACAGTCCCCAAACGTTTCACTGTGATAGTGTGGGTTTCTCACAGTCCCCAAACATATCACTGTGATAGTGAGGGTTTCTCACAGTCCCCAAACATATCACTGTGATAGTGAGGATTTGTCACAGTCCCCAAAGATATCACTGTGATACTGAGGGTTTATCACAGTCCCCAAACGTATCACTGTGATAGTGTGGGTTTATCACAGTCCCCAAACGTTTCACTGTGATAGTGAGGGTTTATCACAGTTCCCAAACGTATCACTGTGATAGTGTGGGTTTATCACAGTTCCCAAACATATCACTGTGATAGTGTCGGTTTATCACAGTCCCCAAACATATCACTGTGATAGTGTGGGTTTGTCACAGTCCCCAAACATATCACTGTGATAGTGTCGGTTTATCACAGTCCCCAAACATATCACTGTGATAGTGTGGGTTTGTCACAGTCCCCAAACATATCACTGTGATAGTGTCGGTTTATCACAGTCCCCAAACGTTGCACTGTGATAGTGTGGGTTTGTCACAGTCCCCAAACATATCACTGTGATAGTGTCGGTTTATCACAGTCCCCAAACGTTTCACTGTGATAGTGAGGGTTTATCACAGTTCCCAAACGTATCACTGTGATAGTGTGGGTTTATCACAGTTCCCAAACATATCACTGTGATAGTGTGGGTTTATCACAGTCCCCAAACGTATCACTGTGATAGTGTGGGTTTGTCACAGTCCCCAAACATATCACTGTGATAGTGTGGGTTTATCACAGTTCCCAAACATATCACTGTGATAGTGCCGGTTTATCACAGTCCCCAAACATATCACTGTGATAGTGTGGGTTTGTCACAGTCCCCAAACATATCACTGTGATAGTGTGGGTTTATCACAGTTCCCAAACATATCACTGTGATAGTGTGGGTTTATCACAGTTCCCAAACATATCACTGTGATAGTGTGGGTTTATCACAGTTCCCAAACATATCACTGTGATAGTGTGGGTTTATCACAGTCCCCAAACATATCACTGTGATAGTGTCGGATTATCACAGTCCCCAAACGTATCACTGTGATAGTGTGGGTTTGTCACAGTCCCCAAACATATCACTGTGATAGTGTCGGTTTGTCACAGTCCCCAAACGTATCACTGTGATAGTGTGGGTTTGTCACAGTCCGGAAACATATCACTGTGATAGTGAGGGTTTATCACAGTCCCCAAACGTTTCACTGTGATAGTGTGGGTTTGCCACAGTCCCCAAACATATCACTGTGATAGTGAGGGTTTATCACAGTCCCCAAAAGTTTCACTGTGATAGTGAGGGTTTATCACAGTCCCCAAACATATCACTGTGATAGTGTGGGTTTGCCACAGTCCCCAAACATATCACTGTGATAGTGAGGGTTTATCACAGTCCCCAAACATATCACTGTGATAGTGTGGGTTTGTCACAGTCCCCAAACATATCACTGTGATAGTGAGGGTTTATCACAGTCCCCAAAAGTTTCACTGTGATAGTGAGGGTTTATCACAGTCCCCAAACATATCACTGTGATAATGAGGGTTTATCACAGTCCCCAAACATATCACTGTGATAGTGTGGGTTTGTCACAGTCCCCAAACATATCACTGTGATAGTGTCGGTTTGTCACAGTCCCCAAACGTATCACTGTGATAGTGTGGGTTTGTCACAGTCCGGAAACATATCACTGTGATAGTGAGGGTTTATCACAGTCCCCAAACGTTTCACTGTGATAGTGTGGGTTTGCCACAGTCCCCAAACATATCACTGTGATAGTGAGGGTTTATCACAGTCCCCAAAAGTTTCACTGTGATAGTGAGGGTTTATCACAGTCCCCAAACATATCACTGTGATAATGAGGGTTTATCACAGTCCCCAAAAGTTTCACTGTGATAGTGAGGGTTTATCACAGTCCCCAAACATATCACTGTGATAGTGAGGGTTTATCACAGTCCCCAAAAGTTTCACTGTGATAGTGAGGGTTTATCACAGTCCCCAAACATATCACTGTGATAGTGTGGGTTTGCCACAGTCCCCAAACATATCACTGTGATAGTGAGGGTTTATCACAGTCCCCAAAAGTTTCACTGTGATAGTGAGGGTTTATCACAGTCCCCAAACATATCACTGTGATAATGAGGGTTTATCACAGTCCCCAAACGTATCACTGTGATAGTGTGGGTTTATCACAGTCCCCAAACATATCACTGTGATAGTGTGGGTTTGTCACAGTCCCCAAACATATCACTGTGATAGTGTGGGTTTATCACAGTCCCCAAACGTTTCACTGTGATAGTGAGGGTTTATCACAGTCCCCAAACATATCACTGTGATAGTGAGGGTTTATCACAGTCCCCAAACGTTACACTGTGATAGTGAGGGTTTATCACAGTCCCCAAACATATCACTGTGATAGTGTGGGTTTATCACAGTCCCCAAAGGTTTCACTGTGATAGTGAGGGTTTATCACAGTCCCCAAACATATCACTGTGATAGTGTGGGTTTATCACAGTCCCCAAACATATCACTGTGATAGTGTGGGTTTAACTCAGTCCCCAAACATATCACTGTGATAGTGTGGGTTTGTCACAGTCCTCAAACGTATCACTGTGATAGTGTGGGTATGTCACAGTCCCCAAACATATCACTGTGATACTGAGGGTTTATCACAGTCCCCAAACATATCACTGTGATAGTGAGGGTTTATCACAGTCCCCAAACGTATCACTGTGATAGTGTGGGTTTGTCACAGTCCCCAAACGTATCACTGTGATCGTGTGGGTTTGTCACAGTCCCCAAACGTATCACTGTGATAGTGTGGGTTTGTCACAGTCCCCAAACATATCACTGTGATAGTGTGGGTTTATCACAGTCCCCAAACATATCACTGTGATAGTGTGGGTTTGTCACAGTCCCCAAACGTATCACTGTGATAGTGCGGGTTTGTCACAGTCCCCAAACATATCACTGTGATAGTGTGGGTTTGTCACAGTCCCCAAACGTATCACTGTGATAGTGTGGGTTTCTCACAGTCCCCAAACATATCACTGTGATAGTGAGGGTTTGTCACAGTCCCCAAAGATATCACTGTGATACTGAGGGTTTATCACAGTCCCCAAACGTATCACTGTGATAGTGTGGGTTTATCACAGTCCCCAAACGTTTCACTGTGATAGTGAGGGTTTATCACAGTTCCCAAACGTATCACTGTGATAGTGTGGGTTTATCACAGTTCCCAAACATATCACTGTGATAGTGTCGGTTTATCACAGTCCCCAAACATATCACTGTGATAGTGTGGGTTTGTCACAGTCCCCAAACATATCACTGTGATAGTGTCGGTTTATCACAGTCCCCAAACATATCACTGTGATAGTGTCGGTTTATCACAGTCCCCAAACGTTGCACTGTGATAGTGTGGGTTTGTCACAGTCCCCAAACATATCACTGTGATAGTGTCGGTTTATCACAGTTCCCAAACATATCACTGTGATAGTGTGGGTTTGTCACAGTCCCCAAACATATCACTGTGATAGTGTCGGTTTATCACAGTCCCCAAACATATCACTGTGATAGTGTGGGTTTGTCACAGTCCCCAAACATATCACTGTGATAGTGTCGGTTTATCACAGTCCCCAAACGTTGCACTGTGATAGTGTGGGTTTGTCACAGTCCCCAAACATATCACTGTGATAGTGTCGGTTTATCACAGTTCCCAAACATATCACTGTGATAGTGTGGGTTTGTCACAGTCCCCAAACATATCACTGTGATAGTGTGGGTTTATCACAGTCCCCAAACGTATCACTGTGATAGTGTGGGTTTGTCACAGTCCCCAAACATATCACTGTGATAGTGTGGGTTTATCACAGTTCCCAAACATATCACTGTGATAGTGCCGGTTTATCACAGTCCCCAAACATATCACTGTGATAGTGTGGGTTTGTCACAGTCCCCAAACATATCACTGTGATAGTGTGGGTTTATCACAGTTCCCAAACATATCACTGTGATAGTGTGGGTTTATCACAGTTCCCAAACATATCACTGTGATAGTGTGGGTTTATCACAGTTCCCAAACATATCACTGTGATAGTGTGGGTTTATCACAGTCCCCAAACATATCACTGTGATAGTGTCGGATTATCACAGTCCCCAAACGTATCACTGTGATAGTGTGGGTTTGTCACAGTCCCCAAACATATCACTGTGATAGTGTCGGTTTGTCACAGTCCCCAAACGTATCACTGTGATAGTGTGGGTTTGTCACAGTCCGGAAACATATCACTGTGATAGTGAGGGTTTATCACAGTCCCCAAACGTTTCACTGTGATAGTGTGGGTTTGCCACAGTCCCCAAACATATCACTGTGATAGTGAGGGTTTATCACAGTCCCCAAACGTATCACTGTGATAGTGTGGGTTTATCACAGTCCCCAAACGTATCACTGTGATAGTGAGGGTTTATCACAGTCCCCAAAAGTTTCACTGTGATAGTGAGGGTTTATCACAGTCCCCAAACATATCACTGTGATAGTGAGGGTTTATCACAGTCCCCAAACATATCACTGTGATAGTGTGGGTTTATCACAGTCCCCAAACATATCACTGTGATAGTGTGGGTTTGTCACAGTCCCCAAACATATCACTGTGATAGTGAGGGTTTATCACTGTCCCCAAACGTTTCACTGTGATAGTGTGGATTTGTCACAGTCCCCAAACATATCACTGTGATAGTGTAGGTTTATCACAGTCCCCAAACGTATCACTGTGATAGTGAGGGTTTATCACAGTCCCCAAACATATCACTGTGATAGTGTGGGTTTGTCACAGTCCCCAAACATATCACTGTGATAGTGTGGATTTGTCACAGTCCCCAAACATATCACTGTGATAGTGTAGGTTTATCACAGTCCCCAAACGTATCACTGTGATAGTGAGGGTTTATCACAGTCCCCAAACATATCACTGTGATAGTGTGGGTTTATCACAGTCCCCAAACGTATCACTGTGATAGTGTAGGTTTATCACAGTCCCCAAACGTATCACTGTGATAGTGAGGGTTTATCACAGTCCCCAAACGTTTCACTGTGATAGTGAGGGTTTATCACAGTCCCCAAACATATCACTGTGATAGTGAGGGTTTATCACAGTCCCCAAACGTTTCACTGTGATAGTGAGGGTTTATCACAGTCCCCAAACGTTTCACTGTGATAGTGTGGGTTTGTCACAGTCCCCAAACGTTTCACTGTGATAGTGAGGGTTTATCACTGTCCCCAAACATATCACTGTGATAGTGAGGGTTTATCACAGTCCCCAAACATATCACTGTGATAGTGTGGGTTTATCACAGTCCCCAAACGTTTCACTGTGATAGTGTGGGTTTATCACAGTCCCCAAACATATCACTGTGATAGTGTGGGTTTATCACAGTCCCCAAACATATCACTGTGATAGTGTGGGTTTATCACTGTCCCCAAACATATCACTGTGATAGTGTGGGTTTATCACAGTCCCCAAACATATCACTGTGATAGTGTGGGTTTATCACTGTCCCCAAACATATCACTGTGATAGTGAGGGTTTATCACAGTCCCCAAACATATCACTGAGATAGTGTGGGTTTATCACAGTCCCCAAACATATCACTGTGATAGTGAGGGTTTATCACAGTCCCCAAACGTTTCACTGTGATAGTGTGGGTTTGTCACAGTCCCTAAACATATCACTGTGATAGTGAGGGTTTATCACAGTCCCCAAACGTATCACTGTGATAGTGAGGGTTTATCACAGTCCCCAAACATATCACTGTGATAGTGTGGGTTTGTCACAGTCCCCAAACATATCACTGTGATAGTGAGGGTTTATCAGAGTGCCCAAATGTTTCACTGTGATAGTGTGGGTTTGTCACAGTCCCCAAACATATCACTGTGATAGTGTGGGTTTGCCACAGTCCCCAAACGTATCACTGTGATAGTGTGGGTTTATCACAGTCCCCAAACGTATCACTGTGATAGTGTGGGTTTATCACAGTCCCCAAACGTTTCACTGTGATAGTGAAGTTTTATCACAGTCCCCAAACATATCACTGTGATAGTGAGGGTTTATCACTGTCCCCAAACATATCACTGTGATAGTGTGGGTTTATCACAGTCCCCAAACATATCACTGTGATAGTGTGGGTTTATCACAGTCCCCAAACATATAACTGTGATAGTGAGGGTTTATCACAGTCCCCAAACATATCACTGTGATAGTGAGGGTTTATCACAGTCCCCAAACATATCACTGTGATAGTGTGGGTTTGTCACAGTCCCCAAACATATCACTGTGATAGTGAGGGTTTATCACAGTCCCCAAACATTTCACTGTGATAGTGTGGGTTTGTCACAGTCCCCAAACATATCACTGTGATAGTGTGGGTTTATCACAGTCCCCAAACGTTTCACTGTGATAGTGTGGGTTTATCACAGTCCCCAAACATATCACTGAGATAGTGAGGGTTTATCACAGTCCCCAAACGTTTCACTGTAATAGTGTGGGTTTGTCACAGTCCCTAAACATATCACTGTGATAGTGAGGGTTTATCACAGTCCCCAAACGTATCACTGTGATAGTGTAGGTTTATCACAGTCCCCAAACGTATCACTGTGATAGTGAGGGTTTATCACAGTCCCCAAACGTTTCACTGTGATAGTGAGGGTTTATCACAGTCCCCAAACATATCACTGTGATAGTGAGGGTTTATCACAGTCCCCAAACATATCACTGTGATAGTGTGGGTTTATCACAGTCCCCAAACATATCACTGTGATAGTGTGGGTTTATCACAGTCCCCAAACATATCACTGTGATAGTGAGGGTTTATCACTGTCCCCAAACATATCACTGTGATAGTGAGGGTTTATCACAGTCCCCAAACGTTTCACTGTGATAGTGTGGGTTTGTCACAGTCCCCAAACATATCACTGTGATAGTGTGGGTTTATCACAGTCCCCAAACGTTTCACTGTGATAGTGTGGGTTTATCACAGTCCCCAAACATATCACTGTGATAGTGTGTGTTTATCACAGTCCCCAAACATATCACTGTGATAGTGAGGGTTTATCACAGTCCCCAAACGTTTCACTGTGATAGTGTGGGTTTGTCACAGTCCCTAAACATATCACTGTGATAGTGAGGGTTTATCACAGTCCCCAAACGTATCACTGTGATAGTGAGGGTTTATCACAGTCCCCAAACATATCACTGTGATAGTGTGGGTTTGTCACAGTCCCCAAACATATCACTGTGATAGTGAGGGTTTATCAGAGTGCCCAAACGTTTCACTGTGATAGTGTGGGTTTGTCACAGTCCCCAAACATATCACTGTGATAGTGTGGGTTTGCCACAGTCCCCAAACGTATCACTGTGATAGTGTGGGTTTATCACAGTCCCCAAACGTATCACTGTGATAGTGTGGGTTTATCACAGTCCCCAAACGTTTCACTGTGATAGTGAAGTTTTATCACAGTCCCCAAACATATCACTGTGATAGTGTGGGTTTATCACTGTCCCCAAACATATCACTGTGATAGTGTGGGTTTATCACAGTCCCCAAACATATCACTGTGATAGTGAGGGTTTATCACTGTCCCCAAACATATCACTGTGATAGTGTGGGTTTATCACAGTCCCCAAACATATCACTGTGATAGTGTGGGTTTATCACAGTCCCCAAACATATCACTGTGATAGTGAGGGTTTATCACAGTCCCCAAACATATCACTGTGATAGTGAGGGTTTATCACAGTCCCCAAACATATCACTGTGATAGTGTGGGTTTGTCACAGTCCCCAAACATATCACTGTGATAGTGAGGGTTTATCACAGTCCCCAAACATTTCACTGTGATAGTGTGGGTTTGTCACAGTCCCCAAACATATCACTGTGATAGTGTGGGTTTATCACAGTCCCCAAACGTTTCACTGTGATAGTGTGGGTTTATCACAGTCCCCAAACATATCACTGAGATAGTGAGGGTTTATCACAGTCCCCAAACGTTTCACTGTAATAGTGTGGGTTTGTCACAGTCCCTAAACATATCACTGTGATAGTGAGGGTTTATCACAGTCCCCAAACGTATCACTGTGATAGTGTAGGTTTATCACAGTCCCCAAACGTATCACTGTGATAGTGAGGGTTTATCACAGTCCCCAAACGTTTCACTGTGATAGTGAGGGTTTATCACAGTCCCCAAACATATCACTGTGATAGTGAGGGTTTATCACAGTCCCCAAACATATCACTGTGATAGTGTGGGTTTATCACAGTCCCCAAACATATCACTGTGATAGTGAGGGTTTATCACAGTCCCCAAACATATCACTGTGATAGTGAGGGTTTATCACAGTCCCCAAACATATCACTGTGATAGTGTGGGTTTGTCACAGTCCCCAAACATATCACTGTGATAGTGAGGGTTTATCACAGTTCCCAAACGTATCACTGTGATAGTGTGGGTTTATCACAGTCCCCAAACATTTCACTGTGATAGTGTGGGTTCGTCACAGTCCCCAAACATATCACTCTGATAGTGTGGGTTTATCACAGTCCCCAAACGTTTCACTGTGATAGTGTGGGTTTATCACAGTCCCCAAACATATCACTGAGATAGTGAGGGTTTATCACAGTCCCCAAACGTTTCACTGTGATAGTGTGGGTTTGTCACAGTCCCTAAACATATCACTGTGATAGTGAGGGTTACTCACAGTCCCCAAACGTATCACTGTGATAGTGTAGGTTTATCACAGTCCCCAAACGTATCACTGTGATAGTGAGGGTTTATCACAGTCCCCAAACGTTTCACTGTGATAGTGAGGGTTTATCACAGTCCCCAAACATATCACTGTGATAGTGAGGGTTTATCACAGTCCCCAAACATATCACTGTGATAGTGTGGGTTTATCACAGTCCCCAAACATATCACTGTGATAGTGTGGGTTTATCACAGTCCCCAAACATATCACTGTGATAGTGAGGGTTTATCACTGTCCCCAAACATATCACTGTGATAGTGTGGGTTTATCACAGTCCCCAAACATATCACTGTGATAGTGAGGGTTTATCACAGTCCCCAAACATATCACTGTGATAGTGAGGGTTTATCACAGTCCCCAAACATATCACTGTGATAGTGTGGGTTTGTCACAGTCCCCAAACATATCACTGTGATAGTGAGGGTTTATCACAGTCCCCAAACGTTTCACTGTGATAGTGTGGGTTTGTCACAGTCCACAAACATATCACTCTGATAGTGTGGGTTTATCACAGTCCCCAAACGTTTCACTGTGATAGTGTGGATTTATCACAGTCCCCAAACATATCACTGAGATAGTGTGGGTTTACCACAGTCCCCAAACATATCACTGAGATAGTGTGGGTTTGTCACAATCCCCAAACGTATCAATGTGATAGTGTGGGTTTGTCACACTCCCCAAACATATCACTGTGATAGTGTGGGTTTATCACAGTCCCCAAACATATCACTGTGATAGTGTGGGTTTGTCACAGTCCCCAAACGTTTCACTGTGATAGTGTGGGTTTGTCACAGTCCCCAAACATATCACTGTGATAATGTGGGTTTATCACAGTCCCCAAACGTTTCACTGTGATAGTGTGGGTTTGTCACAGTCCCCAAACATATCACTGTGACAGTGAGGGTTTATCACAGTCCCCAAACATATCACTGTGATAGTGTGGGTTTATCACAGTCCCCAAACGTTTCACTGTCATAGTGTGGGTTTGTCACAGTCCCCAAACGTATCACTGTGATAGTGTGGGTTTGTCACAGTCCCCAAACTTATCACTGTGATAGTGTGGGTTTATCACAGTCCCCAAACATATCACTGTGATAGTGTGGGTTTATCACAGTCCCCAAACGTTTCACTGTGATAGTGAGGGTTAATCACAGTCCCCAAACATATCACTGTGATAGTGTGGGATTGTCACCGTCCCCAAACATATCACTGTGATAGTGAGGGTTTATCACAGTCCCCAAACATATCACTGTGATAGTGAGGATTTATCACAGTCCCCAAACGTATCACTGTGATAGTGTGGGTTTGTCACAGTCCCCAAACATATCACTGTGATAGTGTGGGTTTGTCACAGTCCCCAAACGTATCACTGTGATAGTGTGGGTTTATCACAGTCCCCAAACATATCACTGTGATAGTCAGGGATTATCACAGTCCCCAAACGTTTCACTGTGATAGTGTGGGTTTGTCCCAGTCCCCAAACATATCACTGTGATAGTGTGGGTTTGTCACAGTCCCCAAACGTATCACTGTGATAGTGTGGGTTTGTCACAGTCCCCAAACTTATCACTGTGATAGTGTGGGTTTGTCACAGTCCCCAAACATATCACTGTGATAGTGTGGGTTTGTCACAGTCCCCAAACGTATCACTGTGATAGTGTGGGTTTGTCCCAGTCCCCAAACATATCACTGTGATAGTGTGGGTTTGTCACAGTCCCCAAACATATCACTGTGATAGTGTGGGTTTGTCATAGTCCCCAAACATATCACTGTGATACTGTGGGTTTGTCACAGTCCCCAAACGTATCACTGTGATAGTGTGGGTTTGTCACAGTCCCCAAACATATCACTGTGATAGTGAGGTTTTATCACAGTCCCCAAACATATCACTGTGATAGTGTGGGTTTATCACAGTCCCCAAACATATCACTGTGATAGTGAGGGTTTATCACAGTCCCTAAACATATCACTGTGATAGTGTGGGTTTGTCACAGTCCCCAAACATATCACTGTGATAGTGTGGGTTTATCACAGTCCCCAAACGTTTCACTGTGATAGTGAGGGTTTGTCACAGTCCCCAAACGTATCACTGTGATAGTGTGGGTTTGTCACAGTCCCCAAACATATCACTGTGATAGTGTGGGTTTGTCACAGTCCCCAAACATATCACTGTGATAGTGTGGGTTTATCACAGTCCCCAAACATATCACTGTGATAGTGTGGGTTTATCACAGTCCCCAAACATATCACTGTGATAGTGAGGGTTTATCACAGTCCCTAAACATATCACTGTGATAGTGTGGGTTTGTCACAGTCCCCAAACATGTCACTGTGATAGTGTGGGTTTATCACAGTCCCCAAACGTTTCACTGTGATAGTGAGGGTTTATCACAGTCCCCAAACATATCACTGTGATAGTGTGGGTTTTTCACAGTCCCCAAACATATCACTGTGATAGTGAGGGTTTATCACTGTCCCCAAACGTATCACTGAGAGAGTGTGGGTTTGTCACAGTCCCCAAACATATCACTGTGATAGTGTGGGTTTGTCCCAGTCCCCAAACATATCACTGTGATAGTGAGGGTTTATCACAGTCCCCAAACATATCACTGTGATAGTGTGGGTTTATCACAGTCCCCAAACATATCACTGTGATAGTGTGGGTTTATCACAGTCCCCAAACATATCACTGTGATAGTGAGGGTTTATCACTGTCCCCAAACATATCACTGTGATAGTGTGGGTTTATCACAGTCCCCAAACATATCACTGTGATAGTGAGGGTTTATCACAGTCCCCAAACATATCACTGTGATAGTGAGGGTTTATCACAGTCCCCAAACATATCACTGTGATAGTGTGGGTTTGTCACAGTCCCCAAACATATCACTGTGATAGTGAGGGTTTATCACAGTCCCCAAACGTTTCACTGTGATAGTGTGGGTTTGTCACAGTCCACAAACATATCACTCTGATAGTGTGGGTTTATCACAGTCCCCAAACCTTTCACTGTGATAGTGTGGATTTATCACAGTCCCCAAACATATCACTGAGATAGTGTGGGTTTACCACAGTCCCCAAACATATCACTGTGATAGTGTGGGTTTGTCACAATCCCCAAACATATCAATGTGATAGTGTGGGTTTGTCACACTCCCCAAACATATCACTGTGATAGTGTGGGTTTGTCACAGTCCCCAAACATATCACTGTGATAGTGTGGGTTTGTCACAGTCCCCAAACGTTTCACTGTGATAGTGTGGGTTTGTCACAGTCCCCAAACGTATCACTGTGATAGCGTGGGTTTGTCACAGTCCCCAAACATATCACTGTGATAATGTGGGTTTATCACAGTCCCCAAACGTTTCACTGTGATAGTGTGGGTTTGTCACAGTCCCCAAACATATCACTGTGACAGTGAGGGTTTATCACAGTCCCCAAACATATCACTGTGATAGTGTGGGTTTATCACAGTCCCCAAACGTTTCACTGTGATAGTGAGGGTTAATCACAGTCCCCAAACATATCACTGTGATAGTGTGGGTTTGTCACAGTCCCCAAACTTATCACTGTGATAGTGTGGGTTTATCACAGTCCCCAAACATATCACTGTGATAGTGTGGGTTTGTCACAGTCCCCAAACATATCACTGTGATAGTGTGGGTTTGTCACAGTCCCCAAACATATCACTGTGATAGTGTGGGTTTGTCACAGTCCCCAAACATATCACTGTGATAGTGTGGGTTTGTCACAGTCCCCAAACGTTTCACTGTGATAGTGTGGGTTTGTCACAGTCCCCAAACATATCACTGTGATAATGTGGGTTTATCACAGTCCCCAAACGTTTCACTGTGATAGTGTGGGTTTGTCACAGTCCCCAAACATATCACTGTGATAGTGTGGGTTTGTCACAGTCCCCAAACATATCACTGTGATAGTGTGGGTTTGTCACAGTCCCCAAACATATCACTGTGATAGTGTGGGTTTGTCACAGTCCCCAAACGTTTCACTGTGATAGTGTGGGTTTGTCACAGTCCCCAAACATATCACTGTGATAATGTGGGTTTATCACAGTCCCCAAACGTTTCACTGTGATAGTGTGGGTTTGTCACAGTCCCCAAACATATCACTGTGACAGTGAGGGTTTATCACAGTCCCCAAACATATCACTGTGATAGTGTGGGTTTATCACAGTCCCCAAACGTTTCACTGTGATAGTGAGGGTTAATCACAGTCCCCAAACATATCACTGTGATAGTGTGGGTTTGTCACAGTCCCCAAACATATCACTGTGATAGTGTGGGTTTATGACAGTCCCCAAACGTTTCACTGTGATAGTGAGGGTTAATCACAGTCCCCAAACATATCACTGTGATTGTGTGGGTTTGTCACCGTCCCCAAACATATCACTGTGATAGTGTGGGTTTGTCACAGTCCCCAAACATATCACTGTGATAGTGTGGGTTTGTCACAGTCCCCAAACGTATCACTGTGATAGTGAGGGTTTATCACAGTCCCCAAACGTATCACTGAGATAGTGTGGGTTTGTCACAGTCTCCAAACATATCACTGTGATAGTGTGGGTTTGTCACAGTCCCCAAATATATCACTGTGATAGTGAGGGTTTATCACAGTCCCCAAACGTATCACTGTGATAGTGTGTGTTTGTCACAGTCCCCAAATATATCACTGTGATAGTGTGTGTTTGTCACAGTCCCCAAACGTATCACTGTGATAGTGTGGGTTTGTCACAGTCCGGAAACATATCACTGTGATAGTGTGGGTTTGTCACAGTCCCCAAACATATCACTGTGATAGTCAGGGTTTATCACAGTCCCCAAACGTTTCACTGTGATAGTGTGGGTTTGCCACAGTCCCCAAACGCATCACTGTGATAGTGAGGGTTTATCACAGTCCCCAAACATATCACTGTGATAGTCAGGATTATCACAGTCCCCAAACGTATCACTGTGATAGTGTGGGTTGTCCCAGTCCCCAAACATATCACTGTGATAGTGTGGGTTTGTCACAGTCCCCAAACGTATCACTGTGATAGTGTGGGTTTGTCATAGTCCCCAAACATATCACTGTGATACTGTGGGTTTGTCACAGTCCCCAAACGTATCACTGTGATAGTGTGGGTTTGTCACAGTCCCCAAACATATCACTGTGATAGTGAGGTTTTATCACAGTCCCCAAACATATCACTGTGATAGTGTGGGTTTATCACAGTCCCCAAACATATCACTGTGATAGTGAGGGTTTATCACAGTCCCTAAACATATCACTGTGATAGTGTGGGTTTGTCACAGTCCCCAAACATATCACTGTGATAGTGTGGGTTTATCACAGTCCCCAAACGTTTCACTGTGATAGTGAGGGTTTATCACAGTCCCCAAACATATCACTGTGATAGTGTGGGTTTTTCACAGTCCCCAAACATATCACTGTGATAGTGAGGGTTTATCACTGTCCCCAAACGTATCACTGAGAGAGTGTGGGTTTGTCACAGTCCCCAAACATATCACTGTGATAGTGTGGGTTTGTCCCAGTCCCCAAACATATCACTGTGATAGTGAGGGTTTATCACAGTCCCCAAACATATCACTGTGATAGTGTGGGTTTATCACAGTCCCCAAACATATCACTGAGATAGTGAGGGTTTATCACAGTCCCCAAACGTATCACTGTGATAGTGTGGGTTTGTCACAGTCCCCAAACATATCACTGTGATAGTGTGGGTTTGTCACAGTCCCCAAACATATCACTGTGATAGTGTGGGTTTGTCACAGTCCGGAAACATATCACTGTGATAGTGTGGGTTTGTCACAGTCCCCAAACATATCACTGTGATAGTGAGGGTTTATCACAGTCCCCAAACATTTCACTGTGATAGTGAGGGTTTATCACAGTCCCCAAACATATCACTGTGATAGTGTGGGTTTATCACAGTCCCCAAACATATCACTGTGATAGTGAGGGTTTATCACTGTCCCCAAACGTTTCACTGTGATAGTGTGGATTTGTCACAGTCCCGAAACATATCACTGTGATAGTGTGGGTTTGCCACAGTCCCCAAACGTATCACTGTGATAGTGTGGGTTTATCACAGTCCCCAAAAGTATCACTGTGATAGTGAGGGATAATCACAGTCCCCAAACATATCACTGTGATAGTGTGGGTTTGTCACAGTCCCCAAACATATCACTGTGATAGTGTGGGATTATCACAGTCCCCAAACATGTCACTGTGATAGTGAGGGTTTATCACAGTCCCCAAACATATCACTGTGATAGTGTGGGATTATCACAGTCCCCAAACATATCACTGTGATAGTGTGGGATTATCACAGTCCCCAAACATGTCACTGTGATAGTGAGGGTTTATCACAGTCCCCAAACATATCACTGTGATAGTGTGGGTTTATCACAGTCCCCAAACGTTTCATTGTGATAGTGTGGGTTTGTCACAGTCCGCAAACATGTCACTGTGATAGTGAGGGTTTATCACAGTCCCCAAACATATCACTGTGATAGTGTGGGTTTATCACAGTCCCCAAACGTTTCACTGTGATAGTGAGGGTTTATCACAGTCCCCAAACATATCACTGTGATAGTGTGGGTTTATCACAGTCCCCAAATGTTTCACTGTGATAGTGTGGGTTTGTCACAGTTCCCAAACATATCACTGTGATAGTGTGGGTTTGTCACAGTCCCTAAACATATCACTGTGATAGTGTGGGTTTATCACAGTCCCCAAACATATCACTGTGATAGTGTGGGTTTATCACAGTTCCCAAACATATCACTGTGATAGTGTCGGTTTATCACAGTCCCCAAACATATCACTGTGATAGTGTGGGTTTGTCACAGTCCCCAAACATATCACTGTGATAGTGTCGGATTATCACAGTCCCCAAACGTTGCACTGTGATAGTGTGGGTTTGTCACAGTCCCCAAACATATCACTGTGATAGTGTCGGTTTATCACAGTTCCCAAACATATCACTGTGATAGTGTGGGTTTGTCACAGTCCCCAAACATATCACTGTGATAGTGTGGGTTTATCACAGTTCCCAAACATATCACTGTGATAGTGTCGGTTTATCACAGTCCCCAAACATATCACTGTGATAGTGTGGGTTTGTCACAGTCCCCAAACATATCACTGTGATAGTGTGGGTTTATCACAGTCCCCAAACGTATCACTGTGATAGTCTGGGTTTGTCACAGTCCCCAAGCATATCACTGTGATAGTGTGGGTTTATCACAGTTCCCAAACATATCACTGTGATAGTGTCGGTTTATCACAGTCCCCAAACATATCACTGTGATAGTGTCGGTTTGTCACAGTCCCCAAACGTTGCACTGTGATAGTGTGGGTTTGTCACAGTCCCCAAACATATCACTGTGATAGTGTGGGTTTATCACAGTTCCCAAACATATCACTGTGATAGTGTGGGTTTATCACAGTTCCCAAACATATCACTGTGATAGTGTCGGTTTATCACAGTCCCCAAACATATCACTGTGATAGTGTCGGATTATCACAGTCCCCAAACATATCACTGTGATAGTGTGGGATTATCACAGTCCCCAAACGTTTCACTGTGATAGTGTGGGTTTATCACAGTCCCCAAACATATCACTGTGAAAGTGTGGGTATGTCACAGTCCCCAAACATATCACTGTGATACTGAGGGTTTATCACAGTCCCCAAACATATCACTGTGATAGTGAGGGTTTATCACAGTCCCCAAACGTATCACTGTGATAGTGTGGGTTTATCACAGTCCCCAAACATGTCACTGGGATAGTGAGAGTTTATCACAGTCCCCAAACATATCACTGTGATAGTGTGGGATTATCACAGTCCCCAAACGTTTCACTGTGATAGTGTGGGTTTGTCACAGTCCCCAAACATGTCACTGGGATAGTGAGGGTTTATCACAGTCCCCAAACATATCACTGTGATAGTGTGGGATTATCACAGTCCCCAAACGTTTCACTGTGATAGTGTGGGTTTATCACAGTCCCCAAACATATCACTGTGATAGTGTGGTTTTGTCACAGTCCCCAAACATATCACTGTGATAGTGTGGGTTTATCACAGTCCCCAAACGTTTCACTGTGATAGTGAGGGTTTATCACAGTCCCCAAACATATCACTGTGATAGTGAGGGTTTATCACAGTCCCCAAACGTTACACTGTGATAGTGAGGGTTTATCACAGTCCCCAAACATATCACTGTGATAGTGTGGGTTTATCACAGTCCCCAAACGTTTCACTGTGATAGTGAGGGTTTATCACAGTCCCCAAACATATCACTGTGATAGTGTGGGTTTATCACAGTCCCCAAACATATCACTGTGATAGTGTGGGTTTAACTCAGTCCCCAAACATATCACTGTGATAGTGTGGGTTTGTCACAGTCCTCAAACGTATCACTGTGATAGTGTGGGTATGTCACAGTCCCCAAACATATCACTGTGATACTGAGGGTTTATCACAGTCCCCAAACATATCACTGTGATAGTGAGGGTTTATCACAGTCCCCAAACGTATCACTGTGATAGTGTGGGTTTGTCACAGTCCCCAAACGTATCACTGTGATCGTGTGGGTTTGTCACAGTCCCCAAACGTATCACTGTGATAGTGTGGGTTTGTCACAGTCCCCAAACATATCACTGTGATAGTGTGGGTTTATCACAGTCCCCAAACATATCACTGTGATAGTGTGGGTTTGTCACAGTCCCCAAACGTATCACTGTGATAGTGCGGGTTTGTCACAGTCCCCAAACATATCACTGTGATAGTGTGGGTTTGTCACAGTCCCCAAACGTTTCACTGTGATAGTGTGGGTTTCTCACAGTCCCCAAACATATCACTGTGATAGTGAGGGTTTCTCACAGTCCCCAAACATATCACTGTGATAGTGAGGGTTTGTCACAGTCCCCAAAGATATCACTGTGATACTGAGGGTTTATCACAGTCCCCAAACGTATCACTGTGATAGTGTGGGTTTATCACAGTCCCCAAACGTTTCACTGTGATAGTGAGGGTTTATCACAGTTCCCAAACGTATCACTGTGATAGTGTGGGTTTATCACAGTTCCCAAACATATCACTGTGATAGTGTCGGTTTATCACAGTCCCCAAACATATCACTGTGATAGTGTGGGTTTGTCACAGTCCCCAAACATATCACTGTGATAGTGTCGGTTTATCACAGTCCCCAAACATATCACTGTGATAGTGTGGGTTTGTCACAGTCCCCAAACATATCACTGTGATAGTGTCGGTTTATCACAGTCCCCAAACGTTGCACTGTGATAGTGTGGGTTTGTCACAGTCCCCAAACATATCACTGTGATAGTGTCGGTTTATCACAGTTCCCAAACATATCACTGTGATAGTGTGGGTTTGTCACAGTCCCCAAACATATCACTGTGATAGTGTGGGTTTATCACAGTCCCCAAACGTATCACTGTGATAGTGTGGGTTTGTCACAGTCCCCAAACATATCACTGTGATAGTGTGGGTTTATCACAGTTCCCAAACATATCACTGTGATAGTGCCGGTTTATCACAGTCCCCAAACATATCACTGTGATAGTGTGGGTTTGTCACAGTCCCCAAACATATCACTGTGATAGTGTGGGTTTATCACAGTTCCCAAACATATCACTGTGATAGTGTGGGTTTATCACAGTTCCCAAACATATCACTGTGATAGTGTGGGTTTGTCACAGTCCCCAAACATATCACTGTGATAGTGTGGGTTTATCACAGTTCCCAAACATATCACTGTGATAGTGTGGGTTTGTCACAGTCCCCAAACGTATCACTGTGATAGTGTGGGTTTATCACAGTTCCCAAACATATCACTGTGATAGTGTGGGTTTATCACAGTCCCCAAACATATCACTGTGATAGTGTCGGATTATCACAGTCCCCAAACGTATCACTGTGATAGTGTGGGTTTGTCACAGTCCCCAAACATATCACTGTGATAGTGTCGGTTTGTCACAGTCCCCAAACGTATCACTGTGATAGTGTGGGTTTGTCACAGTCCGGAAACATATCACTGTGATAGTGAGGGTTTATCACAGTCCCCAAACGTTTCACTGTGATAGTGTGGGTTTGCCACAGTCCCCAAACATATCACTGTGATAGTGAGGGTTTATCACAGTCCCCAAAAGTTTCACTGTGATAGTGAGGGTTTATCACAGTCCCCAAACATATCACTGTGATAGTGTGGGTTTGCCACAGTCCCCAAACATATCACTGTGATAGTGAGGGTTTATCACAGTCCCCAAAAGTTTCACTGTGATAGTGAGGGTTTATCACAGTCCCCAAACATATCACTGTGATAATGAGGGTTTATCACAGTCCCCAAACATATCACTGTGATAGTGTGGGTTTGTCACAGTCCCCAAACATATCACTGTGATAGTGTCGGTTTGTCACAGTCCCCAAACGTATCACTGTGATAGTGTGGGTTTGTCACAGTCCGGAAACATATCACTGTGATAGTGAGGGTTTATCACAGTCCCCAAACGTTTCACTGTGATAGTGTGGGTTTGCCACAGTCCCCAAACATATCACTGTGATAGTGAGGGTTTATCACAGTCCCCAAAAGTTTCACTGTGATAGTGAGGGTTTATCACAGTCCCCAAACATATCACTGTGATAATGAGGGTTTATCACAGTCCCCAAAAGTTTCACTGTGATAGTGAGGGTTTATCACAGTCCCCAAACATATCACTGTGATAGTGAGGGTTTATCACAGTCCCCAAAAGTTTCACTGTGATAGTGAGGGTTTATCACAGTCCCCAAACATATCACTGTGATAATGAGGGTTTATCACAGTCCCCAAACGTATCACTGTGATAGTGTGGGTTTATCACAGTCCCCAAACATATCACTGTGATAGTGTGGGTTTGTCACAGTCCCCAAACATATCACTGTGATAGTGTGGGTTTATCACAGTCCCCAAACGTTTCACTGTGATAGTGAGGGTTTATCACAGTCCCCAAACATATCACTGTGATAGTGAGGGTTTATCACAGTCCCCAAACGTTACACTGTGATAGTGAGGGTTTATCACAGTCCCCAAACATATCACTGTGATAGTGTGGGTTTATCACAGTCCCCAAACGTTTCACTGTGATAGTGAGGGTTTATCACAGTCCCCAAACATATCACTGTGATAGTGTGGGTTTATCACAGTCCCCAAACATATCACTGTGATAGTGTGGGTTTAACTCAGTCCCCAAACATATCACTGTGATAGTGTGGGTTTGTCACAGTCCTCAAACGTATCACTGTGATAGTGTGGGTATGTCACAGTCCCCAAACATATCACTGTGATACTGAGGGTTTATCACAGTCCCCAAACATATCACTGTGATAGTGAGGGTTTATCACAGTCCCCAAACGTATCACTGTGATAGTGTGGGTTTGTCACAGTCCCCAAACGTATCACTGTGATCGTGTGGGTTTGTCACAGTCCCCAAACGTATCACTGTGATAGTGTGGGTTTGTCACAGTCCCCAAACATATCACTGTGATAGTGTGGGTTTATCACAGTCCCCAAACATATCACTGTGATAGTGTGGGTTTGTCACAGTCCCCAAACGTATCACTGTGATAGTGCGGGTTTGTCACAGTCCCCAAACATATCACTGTGATAGTGTGGGTTTGTCACAGTCCCCAAACGTATCACTGTGATAGTGTGGGTTTCTCACAGTCCCCAAACATATCACTGTGATAGTGAGGGTTTGTCACAGTCCCCAAAGATATCACTGTGATACTGAGGGTTTATCACAGTCCCCAAACGTATCACTGTGATAGTGTGGGTTTATCACAGTCCCCAAACGTTTCACTGTGATAGTGAGGGTTTATCACAGTTCCCAAACGTATCACTGTGATAGTGTGGGTTTATCACAGTTCCCAAACATATCACTGTGATAGTGTCGGTTTATCACAGTCCCCAAACATATCACTGTGATAGTGTGGGTTTGTCACAGTCCCCAAACATATCACTGTGATAGTGTCGGTTTATCACAGTCCCCAAACATATCACTGTGATAGTGTGGGTTTGTCACAGTCCCCAAACATATCACTGTGATAGTGTCGGTTTATCACAGTCCCCAAACGTTGCACTGTGATAGTGTGGGTTTGTCACAGTCCCCAAACATATCACTGTGATAGTGTCGGTTTATCACAGTTCCCAAACATATCACTGTGATAGTGTGGGTTTGTCACAGTCCCCAAACATATCACTGTGATAGTGTGGGTTTATCACAGTCCCCAAACGTATCACTGTGATAGTGTGGGTTTGTCACAGTCCCCAAACATATCACTGTGATAGTGTGGGTTTATCACAGTTCCCAAACATATCACTGTGATAGTGCCGGTTTATCACAGTCCCCAAACATATCACTGTGATAGTGTGGGTTTGTCACAGTCCCCAAACATATCACTGTGATAGTGTGGGTTTATCACAGTTCCCAAACATATCACTGTGATAGTGTGGGTTTATCACAGTTCCCAAACATATCACTGTGATAGTGTGGGTTTATCACAGTTCCCAAACATATCACTGTGATAGTGTGGGTTTATCACAGTCCCCAAACATATCACTGTGATAGTGTCGGATTATCACAGTCCCCAAACGTATCACTGTGATAGTGTGGGTTTGTCACAGTCCCCAAACATATCACTGTGATAGTGTCGGTTTGTCACAGTCCCCAAACGTATCACTGTGATAGTGTGGGTTTGTCACAGTCCGGAAACATATCACTGTGATAGTGAGGGTTTATCACAGTCCCCAAACGTTTCACTGTGATAGTGTGGGTTTGCCACAGTCCCCAAACATATCACTGTGATAGTGAGGGTTTATCACAGTCCCCAAACGTATCACTGTGATAGTGTGGGTTTATCACAGTCCCCAAACGTATCACTGTGATAGTGAGGGTTTATCACAGTCCCCAAAAGTTTCACTGTGATAGTGAGGGTTTATCACAGTCCCCAAACATATCACTGTGATAGTGAGGGTTTATCACAGTCCCCAAACATATCACTGTGATAGTGTGGGTTTATCACAGTCCCCAAACATATCACTGTGATAGTGTGGGTTTGTCACAGTCCCCAAACATATCACTGTGATAGTGAGGGTTTATCACTGTCCCCAAACGTTTCACTGTGATAGTGTGGATTTGTCACAGTCCCCAAACATATCACTGTGATAGTGTAGGTTTATCACAGTCCCCAAACGTATCACTGTGATAGTGAGGGTTTATCACAGTCCCCAAACATATCACTGTGATAGTGTGGGTTTGTCACAGTCCCCAAACATATCACTGTGATAGTGTGGATTTGTCACAGTCCCCAAACATATCACTGTGATAGTGTAGGTTTATCACAGTCCCCAAACGTATCACTGTGATAGTGAGGGTTTATCACAGTCCCCAAACATATCACTGTGATAGTGTGGGTTTATCACAGTCCCCAAACGTATCACTGTGATAGTGTAGGTTTATCACAGTCCCCAAACGTATCACTGTGATAGTGAGGGTTTATCACAGTCCCCAAACGTTTCACTGTGATAGTGAGGGTTTATCACAGTCCCCAAACATATCACTGTGATAGTGAGGGTTTATCACAGTCCCCAAACGTTTCACTGTGATAGTGAGGGTTTATCACAGTCCCCAAACGTTTCACTGTGATAGTGTGGGTTTGTCACAGTCCCCAAACGTTTCACTGTGATAGTGAGGGTTTATCACTGTCCCCAAACATATCACTGTGATAGTGAGGGTTTATCACAGTCCCCAAACATATCACTGTGATAGTGTGGGTTTATCACAGTCCCCAAACGTTTCACTGTGATAGTGTGGGTTTATCACAGTCCCCAAACATATCACTGTGATAGTGTGGGTTTATCACAGTCCCCAAACATATCACTGTGATAGTGTGGGTTTATCACTGTCCCCAAACATATCACTGTGATAGTGTGGGTTTATCACAGTCCCCAAACATATCACTGTGATAGTGTGGGTTTATCACTGTCCCCAAACATATCACTGTGATAGTGAGGGTTTATCACAGTCCCCAAACATATCACTGAGATAGTGTGGGTTTATCACAGTCCCCAAACATATCACTGTGATAGTGAGGGTTTATCACAGTCCCCAAACGTTTCACTGTGATAGTGTGGGTTTGTCACAGTCCCTAAACATATCACTGTGATAGTGAGGGTTTATCACAGTCCCCAAACGTATCACTGTGATAGTGAGGGTTTATCACAGTCCCCAAACATATCACTGTGATAGTGTGGGTTTGTCACAGTCCCCAAACATATCACTGTGATAGTGAGGGTTTATCAGAGTGCCCAAACGTTTCACTGTGATAGTGTGGGTTTGTCACAGTCCCCAAACATATCACTGTGATAGTGTGGGTTTGCCACAGTCCCCAAACGTATCACTGTGATAGTGTGGGTTTATCACAGTCCCCAAACGTATCACTGTGATAGTGTGGGTTTATCACAGTCCCCAAACGTTTCACTGTGATAGTGAAGTTTTATCACAGTCCCCAAACATATCACTGTGATAGTGAGGGTTTATCACTGTCCCCAAACATATCACTGTGATAGTGTGGGTTTATCACAGTCCCTAAACATATCACTGTGATAGTGTGGGTTTATCACAGTCCCCAAACATATCACTGTGATAGTGAGGGTTTATCACAGTCCCCAAACATATCACTGTGATAGTGAGGGTTTATCACAGTCCCCAAACATATCACTGTGATAGTGTGGGTTTGTCACAGTCCCCAAACATATCACTGTGATAGTGAGGGTTTATCACAGTCCCCAAACATTTCACTGTGATAGTGTGGGTTTGTCACAGTCCCCAAACATATCACTGTGATAGTGTGGGTTTATCACAGTCCCCAAACGTTTCACTGTGATAGTGTGGGTTTATCACAGTCCCCAAACATATCACTGAGATAGTGAGGGTTTATCACAGTCCCCAAACGTTTCACTGTAATAGTGTGGGTTTGTCACAGTCCCTAAACATATCACTGTGATAGTGAGGGTTTATCACAGTCCCCAAACGTATCACTGTGATAGTGTAGGTTTATCACAGTCCCCAAACGTATCACTGTGATAGTGAGGGTTTATCACAGTCCCCAAACGTTTCACTGTGATAGTGAGGGTTTATCACAGTCCCCAAACATATCACTGTGATAGTGAGGGTTTATCACAGTCCCCAAACATATCACTGTGATAGTGTGGGTTTATCACAGTCCCCAAACATATCACTGTGATAGTGTGGGTTTATCACAGTCCCCAAACATATCACTGTGATAGTGAGGGTTTATCACTGTCCCCAAACATATCACTGTGATAGTGAGGGTTTATCACAGTCCCCAAACGTTTCACTGTGATAGTGTGGGTTTGTCACAGTCCCCAAACATATCACTGTGATAGTGTGGGTTTATCACAGTCCCCAAACGTTTCACTGTGATAGTGTGGGTTTATCACAGTCCCCAAACATATCACTGTGATAGTGTGTGTTTATCACAGTCCCCAAACATATCACTGTGATAGTGAGGGTTTATCACAGTCCCCAAACGTTTCACTGTGATAGTGTGGGTTTGTCACAGTCCCTAAACATATCACTGTGATAGTGAGGGTTTATCACAGTCCCCAAACGTATCACTGTGATAGTGAGGGTTTATCACAGTCCCCAAACATATCACTGTGATAGTGTGGGTTTGTCACAGTCCCCAAACATATCACTGTGATAGTGAGGGTTTATCAGAGTGCCCAAACGTTTCACTGTGATAGTGTGGGTTTGTCACAGTCCCCAAACATATCACTGTGATAGTGTGGGTTTGCCACAGTCCCCAAACGTATCACTGTGATAGTGTGGGTTTATCACAGTCCCCAAACGTATCACTGTGATAGTGTGGGTTTATCACAGTCCCCAAACGTTTCACTGTGATAGTGAAGTTTTATCACAGTCCCCAAACATATCACTGTGATAGTGTGGGTTTATCACTGTCCCCAAACATATCACTGTGATAGTGTGGGTTTATCACAGTCCCCAAACATATCACTGTGATAGTGAGGGTTTATCACTGTCCCCAAACATATCACTGTGATAGTGTGGGTTTATCACAGTCCCCAAACATATCACTGTGATAGTGTGGGTTTATCACAGTCCCCAAACATATCACTGTGATAGTGAGGGTTTATCACAGTCCCCAAACATATCACTGTGATAGTGAGGGTTTATCACAGTCCCCAAACATATCACTGTGATAGTGTGGGTTTGTCACAGTCCCCAAACATATCACTGTGATAGTGAGGGTTTATCACAGTCCCCAAACATTTCACTGTGATAGTGTGGGTTTGTCACAGTCCCCAAACATATCACTGTGATAGTGTGGGTTTATCACAGTCCCCAAACGTTTCACTGTGATAGTGTGGGTTTATCACAGTCCCCAAACATATCACTGAGATAGTGAGGGTTTATCACAGTCCCCAAACGTTTCACTGTAATAGTGTGGGTTTGTCACAGTCCCTAAACATATCACTGTGATAGTGAGGGTTTATCACAGTCCCCAAACGTATCACTGTGATAGTGTAGGTTTATCACAGTCCCCAAACATATCACTGTGATAGTGAGGGTTTATCACAGTCCCCAAACGTATCACTGTGATAGTGTAGGTTTATCACAGTCCCTAAACATATCACTGTGATAGTGAGGGTTTATCACAGTCCCCAAACGTATCACTGTGATAGTGTAGGTTTATCACAGTCCCCAAACATATCACTGTGATAGTGAGGGTTTATCACAGTCCCCAAACATATCACTGTGATAGTGAGGGTTTATCACAGTCCCCAAACATATCACTGTGATAGTGTGGGTTTATCACAGTCCCCAAACATATCACTGTGATAGTGAGGGTTTATCACAGTCCCCAAACATATCACTGTGATAGTGAGGGTTTATCACAGTCCCCAAACATATCACTGTGATAGTGTGGGTTTGTCACAGTCCCCAAACATATCACTGTGATAGTGAGGGTTTATCACAGTTCCCAAACGTATCACTGTGATAGTGTGGGTTTATCACAGTCCCCAAACATTTCACTGTGATAGTGTGGGTTCGTCACAGTCCCCAAACATATCACTCTGATAGTGTGGGTTTATCACAGTCCCCAAACGTTTCACTGTGATAGTGTGGGTTTATCACAGTCCCCAAACATATCACTGAGATAGTGAGGGTTTATCACAGTCCCCAAACGTTTCACTGTGATAGTGTGGGTTTGTCACAGTCCCTAAACATATCACTGTGATAGTGAGGGTTACTCACAGTCCCCAAACGTATCACTGTGATAGTGTAGGTTTATCACAGTCCCCAAACGTATCACTGTGATAGTGAGGGTTTATCACAGTCCCCAAACGTTTCACTGTGATAGTGAGGGTTTATCACAGTCCCCAAACATATCACTGTGATAGTGAGGGTTTATCACAGTCCCCAAACATATCACTGTGATAGTGTGGGTTTATCACAGTCCCCAAACATATCACTGTGATAGTGTGGGTTTATCACAGTCCCCAAACATATCACTGTGATAGTGAGGGTTTATCACTGTCCCCAAACATATCACTGTGATAGTGTGGGTTTATCACAGTCCCCAAACATATCACTGTGATAGTGAGGGTTTATCACAGTCCCCAAACATATCACTGTGATAGTGAGGGTTTATCACAGTCCCCAAACATATCACTGTGATAGTGTGGGTTTGTCACAGTCCCCAAACATATCACTGTGATAGTGAGGGTTTATCACAGTCCCCAAACGTTTCACTGTGATAGTGTGGGTTTGTCACAGTCCACAAACATATCACTCTGATAGTGTGGGTTTATCACAGTCCCCAAACGTTTCACTGTGATAGTGTGGATTTATCACAGTCCCCAAACATATCACTGAGATAGTGTGGGTTTACCACAGTCCCCAAACATATCACTGAGATAGTGTGGGTTTGTCACAATCCCCAAACGTATCAATGTGATAGTGTGGGTTTGTCACACTCCCCAAACATATCACTGTGATAGTGTGGGTTTATCACAGTCCCCAAACATATCACTGTGATAGTGTGGGTTTGTCACAGTCCCCAAACGTTTCACTGTGATAGTGTGGGTTTGTCACAGTCCCCAAACGTATCACTGTGATAGTGTGGGTTTGTCACAGTCCCCAAACATATCACTGTGATAATGTGGGTTTATCACAGTCCCCAAACGTTTCACTGTGATAGTGTGGGTTTGTCACAGTCCCCAAACATATCACTGTGACAGTGAGGGTTTATCACA
Source organism: Chiloscyllium plagiosum (assembly GCF_037043375.1). Taxonomy (NCBI): domain Eukaryota; kingdom Metazoa; phylum Chordata; class Chondrichthyes; order Orectolobiformes; family Hemiscylliidae; genus Chiloscyllium; species Chiloscyllium plagiosum. Next base: position 157,476,761 of record NW_028270140.1, on the reverse strand, counting down.
GTCCCCAAACATATCACTGTGATAGTGTGGGTTTATCACAGTCCCCAAACGTTTCACTGTCATAGTGTGGGTTTGTCACAGTCCCCAAACGTATCACTGTGATAGTGTGGGTTTGTCACAGTCCCCAAACTTATCACTGTGATAGTGTGGGTTTATCACAGTCCCCAAACATATCACTGTGATAGTGTGGGTTTATCACAGTCCCCAAACGTTTCACTGTGATAGTGAGGGTTAATCACAGTCCCCAAACATATCACTGTGATAGTGTGGGATTGTCACCGTCCCCAAACATATCACTGTGATAGTGAGGGTTTATCACAGTCCCCAAACATATCACTGTGATAGTGAGGATTTATCACAGTCCCCAAACGTATCACTGTGATAGTGTGGGTTTGTCACAGTCCCCAAACATATCACTGTGATAGTGTGGGTTTGTCACAGTCCCCAAACGTATCACTGTGATAGTGTGGGTTTATCACAGTCCCCAAACATATCACTGTGATAGTCAGGGATTATCACAGTCCCCAAACGTTTCACTGTGATAGTGTGGGTTTGTCCCAGTCCCCAAACATATCACTGTGATAGTGTGGGTTTGTCACAGTCCCCAAACGTATCACTGTGATAGTGTGGGTTTGTCACAGTCCCCAAACTTATCACTGTGATAGTGTGGGTTTGTCACAGTCCCCAAACATATCACTGTGATAGTGTGGGTTTGTCACAGTCCCCAAACGTATCACTGTGATAGTGTGGGTTTGTCCCAGTCCCCAAACATATCACTGTGATAGTGTGGGTTTGTCACAGTCCCCAAACATATCACTGTGATAGTGTGGGTTTGTCATAGTCCCCAAACATATCACTGTGATACTGTGGGTTTGTCACAGTCCCCAAACGTATCACTGTGATAGTGTGGGTTTGTCACAGTCCCCAAACATATCACTGTGATAGTGAGGTTTTATCACAGTCCCCAAACATATCACTGTGATAGTGTGGGTTTATCACAGTCCCCAAACAAATCACTGTGATAGTGAGGGTTTATCACAGTCCCTAAACATATCACTGTGATAGTGTGGGTTTGTCACAGTCCCCAAACATATCACTGTGATAGTGTGGGTTTATCACAGTCCCCAAACGTTTCACTGTGATAGTGAGGGTTTGTCACAGTCCCCAAACGTATCACTGTGATAGTGTGGGTTTGTCACAGTCCCCAAACATATCACTGTGATAGTGTGGGTTTGTCACAGTCCCCAAACATATCACTGTGATAGTGTGGGTTTATCACAGTCCCCAAACATATCACTGTGATAGTGTGGGTTTATCACAGTCCCCAAACATATCACTGTGATAGTGAGGGTTTATCACAGTCCCTAAACATATCACTGTGATAGTGTGGGTTTGTCACAGTCCCCAAACATGTCACTGTGATAGTGTGGGTTTATCACAGTCCCCAAACGTTTCACTGTGATAGTGAGGGTTTATCACAGTCCCCAAACATATCACTGTGATAGTGTGGGTTTTTCACAGTCCCCAAACATATCACTGTGATAGTGAGGGTTTATCACTGTCCCCAAACGTATCACTGAGAGAGTGTGGGTTTGTCACAGTCCCCAAACATATCACTGTGATAGTGTGGGTTTGTCCCAGTCCCCAAACATATCACTGTGATAGTGAGGGTTTATCACAGTCCCCAAACATATCACTGTGATAGTGTGGGTTTATCACAGTCCCCAAACATATCACTGTGATAGTGTGGGTTTATCACAGTCCCCAAACATATCACTGTGATAGTGAGGGTTTATCACTGTCCCCAAACATATCACTGTGATAGTGTGGGTTTATCACAGTCCCCAAACATATCACTGTGATAGTGAGGGTTTATCACAGTCCCCAAACATATCACTGTGATAGTGAGGGTTTATCACAGTCCCCAAACATATCACTGTGATAGTGTGGGTTTGTCACAGTCCCCAAACATATCACTGTGATAGTGAGGGTTTATCACAGTCCCCAAACGTTTCACTGTGATAGTGTGGGTTTGTCACAGTCCACAAACATATCACTCTGATAGTGTGGGTTTATCACAGTCCCCAAACCTGTCACTGTGATAGTGTGGATTTATCACAGTCCCCAAACATATCACTGAGATAGTGTGGGTTTACCACAGTCCCCAAACATATCACTGAGATAGTGTGGGTTTGTCACAATCCCCAAACATATCAATGTGATAGTGTGGGTTTGTCACACTCCCCAAACATATCACTGTGATAGTGTGGGTTTGTCACAGTCCCCAAACATATCACTGTGATAGTGTGGGTTTGTCACAGTCCCCAAACGTTTCACTGTGATAGTGTGGGTTTGTCACAGTCCCCAAACGTATCACTGTGATAGCGTGGGTTTGTCACAGTCCCCAAACATATCACTGTGATAATGTGGGTTTATCACAGTCCCCAAACGTTTCACTGTGATAGTGTGGGTTTGTCACAGTCCCCAAACATATCACTGTGACAGTGAGGGTTTATCACAGTCCCCAAACATATCACTGTGATAGTGTGGGTTTATCACAGTCCCCAAACGTTTCACTGTGATAGTGAGGGTTAATCACAGTCCCCAAACATATCACTGTGATAGTGTGGGTTTGTCACAGTCCCCAAACTTATCACTGTGATAGTGTGGGTTTATCACAGTCCCCAAACATATCACTGTGATAGTGTGGGTTTATGACAGTCCCCAAACGTTTCACTGTGATAGTGAGGGTTAATCACAGTCCCCAAACATATCACTGTGATTGTGTGGGTTTGTCACCGTCCCCAAACATATCACTGTGATAGTGTGGGTTTGTCACAGTCCCCAAACATATCACTGTGATAGTGTGGGTTTGTCACAGTCCCCAAACGTATCACTGTGATAGTGAGGGTTTATCACAGTCCCCAAACGTATCACTGAGATAGTGTGGGTTTGTCACAGTCTCCAAACATATCACTGTGATAGTGTGGGTTTGTCACAGTCCCCAAATATATCACTGTGATAGTGTGGGTTTGTCACAGTCCCCATTCATATCACTGTGATAGTGAGGGTTTATCACAGTCCCCAAACGTATCACTGTGATAGTGTGTGTTTGTCACAGTCCCCAAATATATCACTGTGATAGTGTGGGTTTGTCACAGTCCCCAAACGTATCACTGTGATAGTGTGGGTTTGTCACAGTCCGGAAACATATCACTGTGATAGTGTGGGTTTGTCACAGTCCCCAAACATATCACTGTGATAGTCAGGGTTTATCACAGTCCCCAAACGTTTCACTGTGATAGTGTGGGTTTGCCACAGTCCCCAAACGCATCACTGTGATAGTGAGGGTTTATCACAGTCCCCAAACATATCACTGTGATAGTCAGGGATTATCACAGTCCCCAAACGTTTCACTGTGATAGTGTGGGTTGTCCCAGTCCCCAAACATATCACTGTGATAGTGTGGGTTTGTCACAGTCCCCAAACGTATCACTGTGATAGTGTGGGTTTGTCATAGTCCCCAAACATATCACTGTGATACTGTGGGTTTGTCACAGTCCCCAAACGTATCACTGTGATAGTGTGGGTTTGTCACAGTCCCCAAACATATCACTGTGATAGTGAGGTTTTATCACAGCCCCCAAACATATCACTGTGATAGTGTGGGTTTATCACAGTCCCCAAACATATCACTGTGATAGTGAGGGTTTATCACAGTCCCTAAACATATCACTGTGATAGTGTGGGTTTGTCACAGTCCCCAAACATATCACTGTGATAGTGTGGGTTTATCACAGTCCCCAAACGTTTCACTGTGATAGTGAGGGTTTATCACAGTCCCCAAACATATCACTGTGATAGTGTGGGTTTTTCACAGTCCCCAAACATATCACTGTGATAGTGAGGGTTTATCACTGTCCCCAAACGTATCACTGAGAGAGTGTGGGTTTGTCACAGTCCCCAAACATATCACTGTGATAGTGTGGGTTTGTCCCAGTCCTCAAACATATCACTGTGATAGTGAGGGTTTATCACAGTCCCCAAACATATCACTGTGATAATGTGGGTTTATCACAGTCCCCAAACATATCACTGAGATAGTGAGGGTTTATCACAGTCCCCAAACGTATCACTGTGATAGTGTGGGTTTGTCACAGTCCCCAAACATATCACTGTGATAGTGTGGGTTTGTCACAGTCCCCAAACATATCACTGTGATAGTGTGGGTTTGTCACAGTCCGGAAACATATCACTGTGATAGTGTGGGTTTGTCACAGTCCCCAAACATATCACTGTGATAGTGAGGGTTTATCACAGTCCCCAAACATTTCACTGTGATAGTGAGGGTTTATCACAGTCCCCAAACATATCACTGTGATAGTGTGGGTTTATCACAGTCCCCAAACATATCACTGTGATAGTGAGGGTTTATCACTGTCCCCAAACGTTTCACTGTGATAGTGTGGATTTGTCACAGTCCCGAAACATATCACTGTGATAGTGTGGGTTTGCCACAGTCCCCAAACGTATCACTGTGATAGTGTGGGTTTATCACAGTCCCCAAAAGTATCACTGTGATAGTGAGGGTTTATCACAGTCCCCAAACGTATCACTGTGATAGTGAGGGTTTATCACAGTCCCCAAACATATCACTGTGATAGTGAGGGTTTGTCACAGTCCCCAAACATATCACTGTGATAGTGTGGGTTTGCCACAGTCCCCAAACGTATCACTGTGATAGTGTTGGTTTATCACAGTCCCCAAAAGTATCACTGTGATAGTGAGGGTTTATCACAGTCCCCAAACGTTTCACTGTGATAGTGTGGGTTTATCACAGTCCCCAAACATATCACTGTGATAGTGAGGGTTTATCACAGTCCCCAAACATATCACTGTGATAGTGTGGGTTTATCACAGTCCCCAAACATATCACTGTGATAGTGAGGGTTTATCACTGTCCCCAAACCTATCACTGTGATAGTGAGGGTTTATCACAGTCCCCAAACATATCACTGTGATAGTGTGGGTTTGTCACAGTCCCCAAACATATCACTGTGATAGTGAGGGTTTATCACAGTCCCCAAACATATCACTGTGATAGTGTGGGTTTGTCACAGTCCCCAAACGTATCACTGTGATAGTGAGGGTTTATCACAGTCCCCAAACGTATCACTGAGATAGTGTGGGTTTGTCACAGTCTCCAAACATATCACTGTGATAGTGTGGGTTTGTCACAGTCCTCAAACATATCACTGTGATAGTGTGGGTTTGTCACAGTCCCCATTCATATCACTGTGATAGTGAGGGTTTATCACAGTCCCCAAACGTATCACTGTGATAGTGTGTGTTTGTCACAGTCCCCAAATATATCACTGTGATAGTGTGGGTTTGTCACAGTCCCCAAACGTATCACTGTGATAGTGTGGGTTTGTCACAGTCCGGAAACATATCACTGTGATAGTGTGGGTTTGTCACAGTCCCCAAACATATCACTGTGATAGTCAGGGTTTATCACAGTCCCCAAACGTTTCACTGTGATAGTGTGGGTTTGCCACAGTCCCCAAACGCATCACTGTGATAGTGTGGGTTTATCACAGTCCCCAAACATATCACTGTGATAGTCAGGGATTATCACAGTCCCCAAACGTTTCACTGTGATAGTGTGGGTTTGTCCCAGTCCCCAAACATATCACTGTGATAGTGTGGGTTTGTCACAGTCCCCAAACGTATCACTGTGATAGTGTGGGTTTGTCACAGTCCCCAAACTTATCACTGTGATAGTGTGGGTTTGTCACAGTCCCCAAACATATCACTGTGATAGTGTGGGTTTGTCACAGTCCCCAAACGTATCACTGTGATAGTGTGGGTTTGTCCCAGTCCCCAAACATATCACTGTGATAGTGTGGGTTTATCACAGTCCCCAAACATATCACTGTGATAGTGTGGGTTTGTCACAGTCCCCAAACATATCACTGTGATAGTGTGGGTTTGTCATAGTCCCCAAACATATCACTGTGATACTGTGGGTTTGTCACAGTCCCCAAACGTATCACTGTGATAGTGTGGGTTTGTCACAGTCCCCAAACATATCACTGTGATAGTGAGGTTTTATCACAGTCCCCAAACATATCACTGTGATAGTGTGGGTTTATCACAGTCCCCAAACATATCACTGTGATAGTGAGGGTTTATCACAGTCCCTAAACATATCACTGTGATAGTGTGGGTTTGTCACAGTCCCCAAACATATCACTGTGATTGTGTGGGTTTATCACAGTCCCCAAACGTTTCACTGTGATAGTGAGGGTTTATCACAGTCCCCAAACATATCACTGTGATAGTGTGGGTTTTTCACAGTCCCCAAACATATCACTGTGATAGTGAGGGTTTATCACTGTCCCCAAACGTATCACTGAGAGAGTGTGGGTTTGTCACAGTCCCCAAACATATCACTGTGATAGTGTGGGTTTGTCCCAGTCCCCAAACATATCACTGTGATAGTGAGGGTTTATCACAGTCCCCAAACATATCACTGTGATAGTGTGGGTTTATCACAGTCCCCAAACATATCACTGTGATAGTGTGGGTTTATCACAGTCCCCAAACGTATCACTGTGATAGTGAGGGTTTATCACAGTCCCCAAACGTTTCACTGTGATAGTGAGGGTTTATCACAGTCCCCAAACATATCACTGTGATAGTGAGGGTTTATCACAGTCCCCAAACATATCACTGTGATAGTGTGGGTTTATCACAGTCCCCAAACATATCACTGTGATAGTGTGGGTTTATCACAGTCCCCAAACATATCACTGTGATAGTGAGGGTTTATCACAGTCCCCAAACATATCACTGTGATAGTGAGGGTTTATCACAGTCCCCAAACATATCACTGTGATAGAGTGTGTTTGTCACAGTCCCCAAATATATCACTGTGATAGTGTGGGTTTGTCACAGTCCCCAAACGTATCACTGTGATAGTGTGGGTTTGTCACAGTCCGGAAACATATCACTGTGATAGTGTGGGTTTGTCACAGTCCCCAAACATATCACTGTGATAGTGTGGGTTTGTCACAGTCCCCAAACGTTTCACTGTGATAGTGTGGGTTTGCCACAGTCCCCAAACGCATCACTGTGATAGTGAGGGTTTATCACAGTCCCCAAACATATCACTGTGATAGTCAGGGATTATCACAGTCCCCAAACGTTTCACTGTGATAGTGTGGGTTTGTCCCAGTCCCCAAACATATCACTGTGATAGTGTGGGTTTGTCACAGTCCCCAAACGTATCACTGTGATAGTGTGGGTTTGTCATAGTCCCCAAACATATCACTGTGATACTGTGGGTTTGTCACAGTCCCCAAACGTATCACTGTGATAGTGTGGGTTTGTCACAGTCCCCAAACATATCACTGTGATAGTGAGGTTTTATCACAGTCCCCAAACATATCACTGTGATAGTGTGGGTTTATCACAGTCCCCAAACATATCACTGTGATAGTGAGGGTTTATCACAGTCCCTAAACATATCACTGTGATAGTGTGGGTTTGTCACAGTCCCCAAACATATCACTGTGATAGTGTGGGTTTATCACAGTCCCCAAACGTTTCACTGTGATAGTGAGGGTTTATCACAGTCCCCAAACATATCACTGTGATAGTGTGGGTTTTTCACAGTCCCCAAACATATCACTGTGATAGTGAGGGTTTATCACTGTCCCCAAACGTATCACTGAGAGAGTGTGGGTTTGTCACAGTCCCCAAACATATCACTGTGATAGTGTGGGTTTGTCCCAGTCCCCAAACATATCACTGTGATAGTGAGGGTTTATCACAGTCCCCAAACATATCACTGTGATAGTGTGGGTTTATCACAGTCCCCAAACATATCACTGAGATAGTGAGGGTTTATCACAGTCCCCAAACGTATCACTGTGATAGTGTGGGTTTGTCACAGTCCCCAAACATATCACTGTGATAGTGTGGGTTTGTCACAGTCCCCAAACATATCACTGTGATAGTGTGGGTTTGTCACAGTCCGGAAACATATCACTGTGATAGTGTGGGTTTGTCACAGTCCCCAAACATATCACTGTGATAGTGAGGGTTTATCACAGTCCCCAAACATTTCACTGTGATAGTGAGGGTTTATCACAGTCCCCAAACATATCACTGTGATAGTGTGGGTTTATCACAGTCCCCAAACATATCACTGTGATAGTGAGGGTTTATCACTGTCCCCAAACGTTTCACTGTGATAGTGTGGATTTGTCACAGTCCCGAAACATATCACTGTGATAGTGTGGGTTTGCCACAGTCCCCAAACATATCACTGTGATAGTGAGGGTTTATCACAGTCCCCAAACGTATCACTGTGATAGTGAGGGTTTATCACAGTCCCCAAACATATCACTGTGATAGTGAGGGTTTGTCACAGTCCCCAAACATATCACTGTGATAGTGTGGGTTTGCCACAGTCCCCAAACGTATCACTGTGATAGTGTTGGTTTATCACAGTCCCCAAAAGTATCACTGTGATAGTGAGGGTTTATCACAGTCCCCAAACGTTTCACTGTGATAGTGAGGGTTTATCACAGTCCCCAAACATATCACTGTGATAGTGAGGGTTTATCACAGTCCCCAAACATATCACTGTGATAGTGTGGGTTTATCACAGTCCCCAAACATATCACTGTGATAGTGAGGGTTTATCACTGTCCCCAAACATATCACTGTGATAGTGAGGGTTTATCACAGTCCCCAAACATATCACTGTGATTGTGTGGGTTTGTCACAGTCCCCAAACATATCACTGTGATAGTGAGGGTTTATCACAGTCCCCAAACATATCACTGTGATAGTGTGAGTTTGTCACAGTCCCCAAACGTATCACTGTGATAGTGAGGGTTTATCACAGTCCCCAAACGTATCACTGAGATAGTGTGGGTTTATCACAGTCCCCAAACATATCACTGTGATTGTGTGGGTTTGTCACAGTCCCCAAACATATCACTGTGATAGTGAGGGTTTATCACAGTCCCCAAACATATCACTGTGATAGTGTGGGTTTGTCACAGTCCCCAAACGTATCACTGTGATAGTGAGGGTTTATCACAGTCCCCAAACGTATCACTGAGATAGTGTGGGTTTGTCACAGTCTCCAAACATATCACTGTGATAGTGTGGGTTTGTCACAGTCCCCAAACATATCACTGTGATAGTGTGGGTTTGTCACAGTCCCCATTCATATCACTGTGATAGTGAGGGTTTATCACAGTCCCCAAACGTATCACTGTGATAGTGTGTGTTTGTCACAGTCCCCAAATATATCACTGTGATAGTGTGGGTTTGTCACAGTCCCCAAACGTATCACTGTGATAGTGTGGGTTTGTCACAGTCCCCAAACATATCACTGTGATAGTCAGGGTTTATCACAGTCCCCAAACGTTTCACTGTGATAGTGTGGGTTTGCCACAGTCCCCAAACGCATCACTGTGATAGTGTGGGTTTATCACAGTCCCCAAACATATCACTGTGATAGTCAGGGATTATCACAGTCCCCAAACGTTTCACTGTGATAGTGTGGGTTTGTCCCAGTCCCCAAACATATCACTGTGATAGTGTGGGTTTGTCACAGTCCCCAAACGTATCACTGTGATAGTGTGGGTTTGTCACAGTCCCCAAACTTATCACTGTGATAGTGTGGGATTGTCACAGTCCCCAAACATATCACTGTGATAGTGTGGGTTTGTCACAGTCCCCAAACGTATCACTGTGATAGTGTGGGTTTGTCCCAGTCCCCAAACATATCACTGTGATAGTGTGGGTTTGTCACAGTCCCCAAACATATCACTGTGATAGTGTGGGTTTGTCATAGTCCCCAAACATATCACTGTGATACTGTGGGTTTGTCACAGTCCCCAAACGTATCACTGTGATAGTGTGGGTTTGTCACAGTCCCCAAACATATCACTGTGATAGTGAGGTTTTATCACAGTCCCCAAACATATCACTGTGATAGTGTGGGTTTATCACAGTCCCCAAACGTATCACTGTGATCGTGTGGGTTTGTCACAGTCCCCAAACATATCACTGTGATAGTGAGGGTTTATCACAGTCCCCAAACATATCACTGTGATAGTGTGGGTTTATCACAGTCCCCAAGCATATCACTGTGATAGTGTGGGTTTGTCACAGTCCCCAATCATATCACTGTGATAGTGTGGGTTTATCACAGTCCCCAAACATATCACTGTGATAGTGAGGGTTTATCACAGTCCCCAAACATATCACTGTGATAGTGTGGGTTTATCACAGTCCCCAAACATATCACTGTGATAGTGAGGGTTTATCACAGTCCCTAAACATATCACTGTGATAGTGTGGGTTTGTCACAGTCCCCAAACATATCACTGTGATTGTGTGGGTTTATCACAGTCCCCAAACGTTTCACTGTGATAGTGAGGGTTTATCACAGTCCCCAAACATATCACTGTGATAGTGTGGGTTTTTCACAGTCCCCAAACATATCACTGTGATAGTGAGGGTTTATCACTGTCCCCAAACGTATCACTGAGAGAGTGTGGGTTTGTCACAGTCCCCAAACATATCACTGTGATAGTGTGGGTTTGTCCCAGTCCCCAAACATATCACTGTGATAGTGAGGGTTTATCACAGTCCCCAAACATATCACTGTGATAGTGTGGGTTTATCACAGTCCCCAAACATATCACTGTGATAGTGTGGGTTTATCACAGTCCCCAAACGTATCACTGTGATAGTGAGGGTTTATCACAGTCCCCAAACGTTTCACTGTGATAGTGAGGGTTTATCACAGTCCCCAAACATATCACTGTGATAGTGAGGGTTTATCACAGTCCCCAAACATATCACTGTGATAGTGTGGGTTTATCACAGTCCCCAAACATATCACTGTGATAGTGTGGGTTTATCACAGTCCCCAAACATATCACTGTGATAGTGAGGGTTTATCACTGTCCCCAAACATATCACTGTGATAGTGTGGGTTTATCACAGTCCCCAAACATATCACTGTGATAGTGAGGGTTTATCACAGTCCCCAAACATATCACTGTGATAGTGAGGGTTTATCACAGTCCCCAAACATATCACTGTGATAGTGTGGGTTTGTCACAGTCCCCAAACATATCACTGTGATAGTCAGGGTTTATCACAGTCCCCAAACGTTTCACTGTGATAGTGTGGGTTTGTCACAGTCCACAAACATATCACTCTGATAGTGTGGGTTTATCACAGTCCCCAAACGTTTCACTGTGATAGTGTGGATTTATCACAGTCCCCAAACATATCACTGAGATAGTGTGGGTTTGTCACAATCCCCAAACATATCAATGTGATAGTGTGGGTTTGTCACACTCCCCAAACATATCACTGTGATAGTGTGGGTTTATCACAGTCCCCAAACATATCACTGTGATAGTGTGGGTTTGTCACAGTCCCCAAACGTTTCACTGTGATAGTGTGGGTTTGTCACAGTCCCCAAACGTATCACTGTGATAGCGTGGGTTTGTCACAGTCCCCAAACATATCACTGTGATAATGTGGGTTTATCACAGTCCCCAAACGTTTCACTGTGATAGTGTGGGTTTGTCACAGTCCCCAAACATATCACTGTGACAGTGAGGGTTTATCACAGTCCCCAAACATATCACTGTGATAGTGTGGGTTTATCACAGTCCCCAAACGTTTCACTGTGATAGTGTGGGTTTGTCACAGTCCCCAAACGTATCACTGTGATAGTGTGGGTTTGTCACAGTCCCCAAACTTATCACTGTGATAGTGTGGGTTTATCACAGTCCCCAAACATATCACTGTGATAGTGTGGGTTTATCGCAGTCCCCAAACGTTTCACTGTGATAGTGAGGGTTAATCACAGTCCCCAAACATATCACTGTGATAGTGTGGGTTTGTCACCGTCCCCAAACATATCACTGTGATAGTGAGGGTTTATCACAGTCCCCAAACATATCACTGTGATAGTGAGGGTTTATCACAGTCCCCAAACGTATCACTGTGATAGTGTGGGTTTGTCACAGTCCCCAAACATATCACTGTGATAGTGTGGGTTTGTCACAGTCCCCAAACGTATCACTGTGATAGTGAGGGTTTATCACAGTCCCCAAACGTATCACTGAGATAGTGTGGGTTTGTCACAGTCTCCAAACATATCACTGTGATAGTGTGGGTTTGTCACAGTCCCCAAATATATCACTGTGATAGTGTGGGTTTGTCACAGTCCCCATTCATATCACTGTGATAGTGAGGGTTTATCACAGTCCCCAAACGTATCACTGTGATAGTGTGTGTTTGTCACAGTCCCCAAATGTATCACTGTGATAGTGTGGGTTTGTCACAGTCCCCAAACGTATCACTGTGATAGTGTGGGTTTGTCACAGTCCGGAAACATATCACTGTGATAGTGTGGGTTTGTCACAGTCCCCAAACATATCACTGTGATAGTCAGGGTTTATCACAGTCCCCAAACATATCACTGTGATAGTGTGGGTTTGCCACAGTCCCCAAACGTATCACTGTGATAGTGTGGGTTTATCACAGTCCCCAAACATATCACTGTGATAGTCAGGGATTATCACAGTCCCCAAACGTTTCACTGTGATAGTGTGGGTTTGTCCCAGTCCCCAAACATATCACTGTGATAGTGTGGGTTTGTCACAGTCCCCAAACGTATCACTGTGATAGTGTGGGTTTGTCATAGTCCCCAAACATATCACTGTGATACTGTGGGTTTGTCACAGTCCCCAAACGTATCACTGTGATAGTGTGGGTTTGTCACAGTCCCCAAACATATCACTGTGATAGTGAGGTTTTATCACAGTCCCCAAACATATCACTGTGATAGTGTGGGTTTATCACAGTCCCCAAACATATCACTGTGATAGTGAGGGTTTATCACAGTCCCTAAACATATCACTGTGATAGTGTGGGTTTGTCACAGTCCCCAAACATATCACTGTGATAGTGTGGGTTTATCACAGTCCCCAAACGTTTCACTGTGATAGTGAGGGTTTATCACAGTCCCCAAACATATCACTGTGATAGTGTGGGTTTTTCACAGTCCCCAAACATATCACTGTGATAGTGAGGGTTTATCACTGTCCCCAAACGTATCACTGAGAGAGTGTGGGTTTGTCACAGTCCCCAAACATATCACTGTGATAGTGTGGGTTTGTCCCAGTCCCCAAACATATCACTGTGATAGTGAGGGTTTATCACAGTCCCCAAACATATCACTGTGATAGTGTGGGTTTATCACAGTCCCCAAACATATCACTGAGATAGTGAGGGTTTATCACAGTCCCCAAACATATCACTGTGATAGTGTGGGTTTATCACAGTCCCCAAACATATCACTGAGATAGTGAGGGTTTATCACAGTCCCCAAACGTATCACTGTGATAGTGTGGGTTTGTCACAGTCCCCAAACATATCACTGTGATAGTGTGGGTTTGTCACAGTCCCCAAACATATCACTGTGATAGTGTGGGTTTGTCACAGTCCGGAAACATATCACTGTGATAGTGTGGGTTTGTCACAGTCCCCAAACATATCACTGTGATAGTGAGGGTTTATCACAGTCCCCAAACATTTCACTGTGATAGTGAGGGTTTATCACAGTCCCCAAACATATCACTGTGATAGTGTGGGTTTATCACAGTCCCCAAACATATCACTGTGATAGTGAGGGTTTATCACTGTCCCCAAACGTTTCACTGTGATAGTGTGGATTTGTCACAGTCCCGAAACATATCACTGTGATAGTGTGGGTTTGCCACAGTCCCCAAACGTATCACTGTGATAGTGAGGGTTTATCACAGTCCCCAAACGTATCACTGTGATAGTGAGGGTTTATCACAGTCCCCAAACATATCACTGTGATAGTGAGGGTTTGTCACAGTCCCCAAACATATCACTGTGATAGTGTGGGTTTGCCACAGTCCCCAAACGTATCACTGTGATAGTGTTGGTTTATCACAGTCCCCAAAAGTATCACTGTGATAGTGAGGGTTTATCACAGTCCCCAAACGTTTCACTGTGATAGTGAGGGTTTATCACAGTCCCCAAACATATCACTGTGATAGTGAGGGTTTATCACAGTCCCCAAACATATCACTGTGATAGTGTGGGTTTATCACAGTCCCCAAACATATCACTGTGATAGTGAGGGTTTATCACTGTCCCCAAACATATCACTGTGATAGTGAGGGTTTATCACAGTCCCCAAACATATCACTGTGATTGTGTGGGTTTGTCACAGTCCCCAAACATATCACTGTGATAGTGAGGGTTTATCACAGTCCCCAAACATATCACTGTGATAGTGTGGGTTTGTCACAGTCCCCAAACGTATCACTGTGATAGTGAGGGTTTATCACAGTCCCCAAACGTATCACTGAGATAGTGTGGGTTTATCACAGTCCCCAAACATATCACTGTGATTGTGTGGGTTTATCACAGTCCCCAAACATATCACTGTGATTGTGTGGGTTTATCACAGTCCCCAAACATATCACTGTGATAGTGTGGGTTTGTCACAGTCCCCAAACATATCACTGTGATAGTGTGGGTTTATCACAGTCCCCAAACATATCACTGTGATAGTGTGGGTTTATCACAGTCCCCAAACATATCACTGTGATAGTGTGGGTTTATCACAGTCCCCAAACATATCACTGTGATCGTGTGGGTTTGTCACAGTCCCCAAACATATCACTGTGATAGTGTGGGTTTGTCACAGTCCCCAAACATATCACTGTGATAGTATGGGTTTATCACAGTCCCCAAACATATCACTGTGATAGTGTGGGTTTGTCACAGTCCCCAAACATATCACTGTGATAGTGAGGGTTTGTCCCAGTCCCCAAACATATCACTGTGATAGTGTGGGTTTATCACAGTCCCCAAACATATCATTGTGATAGTGTGGGTTTGTCACAGTCCCCAAACATATCACTGTGATAGTGTGGGTTTGTCACAGTCCCCAAACATATCACTGTGATAGTGAGGGTTTATCACAGTCCCCAAACATATCACTGTGATAGTGTGGGTTTGTCACAGTCCCCAAACATATCACTGTGATAGTGTGGGTTTATCACAGTCCCCAAACATATCACTGTGATAGTGTGGGTTTATCACAGTCCCCAAACATATCACTGTGATAGTGTGGGTTTATCACAGTCCCCAAACATATCACTGTGATAGTGAGGGTTTGTCACAGTCCCCAAACGTATCACTGTGATAGTGTGGGTTTATCACAGTCCACAAACATATCACTGTGATCGTGTGGGTTTGTCACAGTCCCCAAACATATCACTGTGTTAGTGAGGGTTTATCACAGTCCACAAACATATCACTGTGATAGTGTGGGTTTGTCACAGTGCCCAAACGTATCACTATGATAGTGTGGGTTTGTCACAGTCCCCAAACATATCACTGTGATAGTGTGGGTTTGTCACAGTCCCCAAACATATCACTGTGATCGTGTGGGTTTGTCACAGTCCCCAAACGTATCACTGTGATAGTCAGGGTTTGTCACAGTCCCCAAACGTTTCACTGTGATAGTGTGGGTTTGTCACAGTCCCCAAACATATCACTGTGATAGTGTGGGTTTATCACAGCCCCCAAACATATCACTGTGATAGTGTGGGTTTATCACAGTCCCCAAACATATCACTGTGATAGTGTGGGTTTGTCACAGTCCCCAAACATATCACTGTGATAGTGTTGGTTTGTCACAGTCCCCAAACATATCACTGTGATAGTGTGGGTTTATCACAGTCCCCAAACATATCACTGTGATAGTGTGGGTTTGTCACAGTCCCCAAACATATCACTGTGATAGTGAGGGTTTATCACAGCCCCCAAACATATCACTGTGATAGTGTGGGTTTATCACAGTCCCCAAACATATCACTGTGATAGTGTGGGTTTATCACAGTCCCCAAACATATCACTGTGATAGTGTGGGTTTGTCACAGTCCCCAAACATATCACTGTGATAGTGTTGGTTTGTCACAGTCCCCAAACATATCACTGTGATAGTGTGGGTTTATCACAGTCCCCAAACATATCACTGTGATAGTGTGGGTTTGTCACAGTCCCCAAACGTATCACTGTGATAGTGTGGGTTTGTCACAGTCCCCAAACATATCATTGTGATAGTGTGGGTTTATCACAGTCCCCAAACGTATCACTGCGATAGTGTGGGTTTGTCACAGTCCCCAAACATATCACTGTGATAGTGAGGGTTTGTCACAGTCCCCAAACATATCACTGTGATAGTGAGGGTTTGTCACAGTCCCCAAACATATCACTGTGATAGTGAGGGTTTGTCACAGTCCCCAAACGTATCATTGTGATCGTGAGGGTTTGTCACAGTCCCCAAACATATCACTGTGATAGTGTGGGTTTGTCACAGACCCCAAACATATGACTGTGATAGTGTGGGTTTGTCACAGTCCCCAAACATATCACTGTGATAGTGTGGGTTTGTCACAGTCCCCAAACATATCACTGTGATAGTGAGGGTTTATCACAGTCCCCAAAAGTTTCACTGTGATAGTGTGGGTTTGTCGCAGTCCCCAAACATATCACTGTGTTAGTGTGGGTTTATCACAGTCCCCAAACGTATCACTGTGATAGTGTGGGTTTATCACAGTCCCCAAACGTATCATTGTGATCGTGAGGGTTTGTCACAGTCCCCAAACATATCACTGTGATAGTGTGGGTTTGTCACAGTCCCCAAACATATCACTGTGATAGTAAGGGTTTGTCACAGTCCCCAAACATATCACTGTGATAGTGTGGGTTTGTCACAGTCCCCAAACATATCACTGTGATAGTGTGTGTTTATCACAGTCCCCAAACATATCACTGTGATAGTGAGGGTTTGTCACAGTCCCCAAACGTATCACTGTGATAGTGTGGGTTTATCACAGTCCCCAAACATATCACTGTGATAGTGTGGGTTTATCACAGTCCCCAAACATATCACTGTGATAGTGTGGGTTTATCACAGTCCCCAAACATATCACTGTGATAGTGTGGGTTTATCACAGTCCCCAAACATATCACTGTGATAGTGTGGGTTTATCACAGTCACCAAACATATCACTGTGATAGTGAGGGTTTATCACAGTCCCCAAACATATCACTGTGATAGTGTGGGTTTATCACAGTCCCCAAACATATCACTGTGTTAGTGAGGGTTTGTCCCAGTCCCCAAACATATCACTGTGATAGTGTGGGTTTATCACAGTCCCCAAACATATCACTGTGATAGTGAGGGTTTGTCACAGTCCCCAAACGTATCACTGTGATAGTGTGGGTTTATCACAGTCCCCAAACATATCACTGTGATAGTGTGGGTTTATCACAGTCCCCAAACATATCACTGTGATAGTGTGGGTTTATCACAGTCCCCAAACATATCACTGTGATAGTGTGGGTTTATCACAGTCCCCAAACATATCACTGTGATAGTGTGGGTTTATCACAGTCACCAAACATATCACTGTGATAGTGAGGGTTTATCACAGTCCCCAAACATATCACTGTGATAGTGTGGGTTTATCACAGTCCCCAAACATATCACAGTGATAGTGAGGGTTTGTCCCAGTCCCCAAACATATCACTGTGATAGTGTGGTTTTATCACAGTCCCCAAACATATCACTGTGATAGTGAGGGTTTGTCCCAGTCCCCAAACATATCACTGTGATAGTGTGGGTTTATCACAGTCCCCAAACATATCATTGTGATAGTGTGGGTTTGTCACAGTCCCCAAACATATCACTGTGATAGTGTGGGTTTATCACAGTCCCCAAACATATCACTGTGATAGTGTGGGTTTATCACAGTCCCCAAACGTATCACTGTGTTAGTGAGGGTTTATCACAGTCCACAAACATATCACTGTGATAGTGTGGGTTTGTCACAGTCCCCAAACATATCACTGTGATAGTGTGGGTTTGTCACAGTCCCCAAACATATCACTGTGATAGTGTGTGTTTATCACAGTCCCCAAACATATCACTGTGATAGTGTGGGTTTATCACAGTCCCCAAACATATGACTGTATTAGTGAGGGTTTATCACAGTCCACAAACATATCACTGTGATAGTGTGGGTTTATCACAGTCCACAAACATATCACTGTGATAGTGTGGGTTTGTCACAGTCCCCAAACATATCACTGTGATAGTGTGGGTTTATCACAGTCCCCAAACATATCACTGTGATAGTGTGGGTTTGTCACAGTCCCCAAACATATCACTGTGTTAGTGAGGGTTTATCACAGTCCACAAACATATCACTGTGATAGTGTGGGTTTGTCACAGTCCCCAAACATATCACTGTGTTAGTGAGGGTTTATCACAGTCCACAAACATATCACTGTGATAGTGTGGGTTTGTCACAGTCCCCAAACATATCACTGTGATAGTGTGGGTTTATCACAGTCCCCAAACATATCACTGTGTTAGTGAGGGTTTATCACAGTCCACAAACATATCACTGTGATAGTGTGGGTTTGTCACAGTCCCCAAACATATCACTGTGATAGTGTGGGTTTATCACAGTCCCCAAACATATCACTGTGATAGTGTGGGTTTATCACAGTCCCCAAACATATCACTGTGTTAGTGAGGGTTTATCACAGTCCACAAACATATCACTGTGATAGTGTGGGTTTGTCACAGTCCCCAAACATATCACTGTGATAGCGTGGGTTTATCACAGTCCCCAAACATATCACTGTGATAGTGTGGGTTTGTCACAGTCCCCAAACATATCACTGTGATAGTGTGGGTTTGTCACAGTCCCCAAACGTATTACTGTGATAGTGTGGGTTTGTCACAGTCCCCAAACATATCACTGTGATAGTGAGGGTTTATCACAGTCCACAAACATATCACTGTGATAGTGTGGGTTTGTCACAGTCCCCAAACATATCACTGTGATAGTGTGGGTTTGTCACAGTCCCCAAACATATCACTGTGATAGTGTGGGTTTGTCACAGTCCCCAAACATATCACTGTGATAGTGTGGGTTTATCACAGTCCCCAAACGTATCACTGTGATAGTGTGGGTTTGTCACAGTCCCCAAACATATCACTGAGATAGTGAGGGTTTATCACAGTCCCCAAACGTTTCACTGTGATAGTGTGGGTTTGTCACAGTCCCCAAACGTATCACTGAGATAGTGAGGGTTTATCACAGTCCCCAAACGTTTCACTGTGATAGTGTGGGTTTGTCACAGTCCCCAAACGTTTCACTGTGATAGTGAGGGTTTGTCACAGTCCCCAAACATATCACTGAGATAGTGAGGGTTTATCACAGTCCCCAAACGTTTCACTGTGATAGTGTGGGTTTGTCACAGTCCCCAAACGTATCACTGTGTTAGTGAGGGTTTATCACAGTCCCCAAACGTATCACTGTGATAGTGTGGGTTTGTCACAGTCCCCAAACATATCACTGTGATAGTGTGGGTTTATCACAGTCCCCAAACATATCACTGTGATAGTGTGGGTTTGTCACAGTCCCCAAACGTATCACTGTGATAGTGAGGGTTTGTCACAGTCCCCAAACGTATCACTGTGATAGTGAGGGTTTGTCACAGTCCCCAAACATATCACTGTG
This sequence comes from Chiloscyllium plagiosum, assembly GCF_037043375.1. Taxonomy (NCBI): domain Eukaryota; kingdom Metazoa; phylum Chordata; class Chondrichthyes; order Orectolobiformes; family Hemiscylliidae; genus Chiloscyllium; species Chiloscyllium plagiosum. The sequence continues at coordinate 157,457,061 of NW_028270140.1, read as the reverse complement.
ATAGTGTGGGTTTGTCACAGTCCCCAAACATATCACTGTGATAGTGTGGGTTTGTCACAGTCCCCAAACATATCACTGTGATAGTGTGGGTTTGTCACAGTCCCCAAACATATCACTGTGATAGTGTGGGTTTGTCACAGTCCCCAAACGTATCACTGTGTTAGTGAGGGTTTATCACAGTCCCCAAACGTATCACTGTGATAGTGTGGGTTTGTCACAGTCCCCAAACATATCACTGTGATAGTGTGGGTTTGTCACAGTCCCCAAACATATCACTGTGATAGTGTGGGTTTGTCACAGTCCCCAAACGTATCACTGTGATAGTGAGGGTTTATCACAGTCCCCAAACGTATCACTGAGATAGTGTGGGTTTGTCACAGTCTCCAAACATATCACTGTGATAGTGTGGGTTTGTCACAGTCCCCAAATATATCACTGTGATAGTGTGGGTTTGTCACAGTCCCCATTCATATCACTGTGATAGTGAGGGTTTATCACAGTCCCCAAACGTATCACTGTGATAGTGTGTGTTTGTCACAGTCCCCAAATGTATCACTGTGATAGTGTGGGTTTGTCACAGTCCCCAAACGTATCACTGTGATAGTGTGGGTTTGTCACAGTCCGGAAACATATCACTGTGATAGTGTGGGTTTGTCACAGTCCCCAAACATATCACTGTGATAGTCAGGGTTTATCACAGTCCCCAAACATATCACTGTGATAGTGTGGGTTTGCCACAGTCCCCAAACGTATCACTGTGATAGTGTGGGTTTATCACAGTCCCCAAACATATCACTGTGATAGTCAGGGATTATCACAGTCCCCAAACGTTTCACTGTGATAGTGTGGGTTTGTCCCAGTCCCCAAACATATCACTGTGATAGTGTGGGTTTGTCACAGTCCCCAAACGTATCACTGTGATAGTGTGGGTTTGTCATAGTCCCCAAACATATCACTGTGATACTGTGGGTTTGTCACAGTCCCCAAACGTATCACTGTGATAGTGTGGGTTTGTCACAGTCCCCAAACATATCACTGTGATAGTGAGGTTTTATCACAGTCCCCAAACATATCACTGTGATAGTGTGGGTTTATCACAGTCCCCAAACATATCACTGTGATAGTGAGGGTTTATCACAGTCCCTAAACATATCACTGTGATAGTGTGGGTTTGTCACAGTCCCCAAACATATCACTGTGATAGTGTGGGTTTATCACAGTCCCCAAACGTTTCACTGTGATAGTGAGGGTTTATCACAGTCCCCAAACATATCACTGTGATAGTGTGGGTTTTTCACAGTCCCCAAACATATCACTGTGATAGTGAGGGTTTATCACTGTCCCCAAACGTATCACTGAGAGAGTGTGGGTTTGTCACAGTCCCCAAACATATCACTGTGATAGTGTGGGTTTGTCCCAGTCCCCAAACATATCACTGTGATAGTGAGGGTTTATCACAGTCCCCAAACATATCACTGTGATAGTGTGGGTTTATCACAGTCCCCAAACATATCACTGAGATAGTGAGGGTTTATCACAGTCCCCAAACATATCACTGTGATAGTGTGGGTTTATCACAGTCCCCAAACATATCACTGAGATAGTGAGGGTTTATCACAGTCCCCAAACGTATCACTGTGATAGTGTGGGTTTGTCACAGTCCCCAAACATATCACTGTGATAGTGTGGGTTTGTCACAGTCCCCAAACATATCACTGTGATAGTGTGGGTTTGTCACAGTCCGGAAACATATCACTGTGATAGTGTGGGTTTGTCACAGTCCCCAAACATATCACTGTGATAGTGAGGGTTTATCACAGTCCCCAAACATTTCACTGTGATAGTGAGGGTTTATCACAGTCCCCAAACATATCACTGTGATAGTGTGGGTTTATCACAGTCCCCAAACATATCACTGTGATAGTGAGGGTTTATCACTGTCCCCAAACGTTTCACTGTGATAGTGTGGATTTGTCACAGTCCCGAAACATATCACTGTGATAGTGTGGGTTTGCCACAGTCCCCAAACGTATCACTGTGATAGTGAGGGTTTATCACAGTCCCCAAACGTATCACTGTGATAGTGAGGGTTTATCACAGTCCCCAAACATATCACTGTGATAGTGAGGGTTTGTCACAGTCCCCAAACATATCACTGTGATAGTGTGGGTTTGCCACAGTCCCCAAACGTATCACTGTGATAGTGTTGGTTTATCACAGTCCCCAAAAGTATCACTGTGATAGTGAGGGTTTATCACAGTCCCCAAACGTTTCACTGTGATAGTGAGGGTTTATCACAGTCCCCAAACATATCACTGTGATAGTGAGGGTTTATCACAGTCCCCAAACATATCACTGTGATAGTGTGGGTTTATCACAGTCCCCAAACATATCACTGTGATAGTGAGGGTTTATCACTGTCCCCAAACATATCACTGTGATAGTGAGGGTTTATCACAGTCCCCAAACATATCACTGTGATTGTGTGGGTTTGTCACAGTCCCCAAACATATCACTGTGATAGTGAGGGTTTATCACAGTCCCCAAACATATCACTGTGATAGTGTGGGTTTGTCACAGTCCCCAAACGTATCACTGTGATAGTGAGGGTTTATCACAGTCCCCAAACGTATCACTGAGATAGTGTGGGTTTATCACAGTCCCCAAACATATCACTGTGATTGTGTGGGTTTATCACAGTCCCCAAACATATCACTGTGATTGTGTGGGTTTATCACAGTCCCCAAACATATCACTGTGATAGTGTGGGTTTGTCACAGTCCCCAAACATATCACTGTGATAGTGTGGGTTTATCACAGTCCCCAAACATATCACTGTGATAGTGTGGGTTTATCACAGTCCCCAAACATATCACTGTGATAGTGTGGGTTTATCACAGTCCCCAAACATATCACTGTGATAGTGTGGGTTTATCACAGTCCCCAAACATATCATTGTGATAGTGTGGGTTTGTCACAGTCCCCAAACATATCACTGTGATAGTGTGGGTTTGTCACAGTCCCCAAACATATCACTGTGATAGTGAGGGTTTATCACAGTCCCCAAACATATCACTGTGATAGTGTGGGTTTGTCACAGTCCCCAAACATATCACTGTGATAGTGTGGGTTTATCACAGTCCCCAAACATATCACTGTGATAGTGTGGGTTTATCACAGTCCCCAAACATATCACTGTGATAGTGTGGGTTTATCACAGTCCCCAAACATATCACTGTGATAGTGAGGGTTTGTCACAGTCCCCAAACGTATCACTGTGATAGTGTGGGTTTATCACAGTCCACAAACATATCACTGTGATCGTGTGGGTTTGTCACAGTCCCCAAACATATCACTGTGTTAGTGAGGGTTTATCACAGTCCACAAACATATCACTGTGATAGTGTGGGTTTGTCACAGTGCCCAAACGTATCACTATGATAGTGTGGGTTTGTCACAGTCCCCAAACATATCACTGTGATAGTGTGGGTTTGTCACAGTCCCCAAACATATCACTGTGATCGTGTGGGTTTGTCACAGTCCCCAAACGTATCACTGTGATAGTCAGGGTTTGTCACAGTCCCCAAACGTTTCACTGTGATAGTGTGGGTTTGTCACAGTCCCCAAACATATCACTGTGATAGTGTGGGTTTATCACAGCCCCCAAACATATCACTGTGATAGTGTGGGTTTATCACAGTCCCCAAACATATCACTGTGATAGTGTGGGTTTGTCACAGTCCCCAAACATATCACTGTGATAGTGTTGGTTTGTCACAGTCCCCAAACATATCACTGTGATAGTGTGGGTTTATCACAGTCCCCAAACATATCACTGTGATAGTGTGGGTTTGTCACAGTCCCCAAACATATCACTGTGATAGTGAGGGTTTATCACAGCCCCCAAACATATCACTGTGATAGTGTGGGTTTATCACAGTCCCCAAACATATCACTGTGATAGTGTGGGTTTATCACAGTCCCCAAACATATCACTGTGATAGTGTGGGTTTGTCACAGTCCCCAAACATATCACTGTGATAGTGTTGGTTTGTCACAGTCCCCAAACATATCACTGTGATAGTGTGGGTTTATCACAGTCCCCAAACATATCACTGTGATAGTGTGGGTTTGTCACAGTCCCCAAACGTATCACTGTGATAGTGTGGGTTTGTCACAGTCCCCAAACATATCATTGTGATAGTGTGGGTTTATCACAGTCCCCAAACGTATCACTGCGATAGTGTGGGTTTGTCACAGTCCCCAAACATATCACTGTGATAGTGAGGGTTTGTCACAGTCCCCAAACATATCACTGTGATAGTGAGGGTTTGTCACAGTCCCCAAACATATCACTGTGATAGTGAGGGTTTGTCACAGTCCCCAAACGTATCATTGTGATCGTGAGGGTTTGTCACAGTCCCCAAACATATCACTGTGATAGTGTGGGTTTGTCACAGACCCCAAACATATGACTGTGATAGTGTGGGTTTGTCACAGTCCCCAAACATATCACTGTGATAGTGTGGGTTTGTCACAGTCCCCAAACATATCACTGTGATAGTGAGGGTTTATCACAGTCCCCAAAAGTTTCACTGTGATAGTGTGGGTTTGTCGCAGTCCCCAAACATATCACTGTGTTAGTGTGGGTTTATCACAGTCCCCAAACGTATCACTGTGATAGTGTGGGTTTATCACAGTCCCCAAACGTATCATTGTGATCGTGAGGGTTTGTCACAGTCCCCAAACATATCACTGTGATAGTGTGGGTTTGTCACAGTCCCCAAACATATCACTGTGATAGTAAGGGTTTGTCACAGTCCCCAAACATATCACTGTGATAGTGTGGGTTTGTCACAGTCCCCAAACATATCACTGTGATAGTGTGTGTTTATCACAGTCCCCAAACATATCACTGTGATAGTGAGGGTTTGTCACAGTCCCCAAACGTATCACTGTGATAGTGTGGGTTTATCACAGTCCCCAAACATATCACTGTGATAGTGTGGGTTTATCACAGTCCCCAAACATATCACTGTGATAGTGTGGGTTTATCACAGTCCCCAAACATATCACTGTGATAGTGTGGGTTTATCACAGTCCCCAAACATATCACTGTGATAGTGTGGGTTTATCACAGTCACCAAACATATCACTGTGATAGTGAGGGTTTATCACAGTCCCCAAACATATCACTGTGATAGTGTGGGTTTATCACAGTCCCCAAACATATCACTGTGTTAGTGAGGGTTTGTCCCAGTCCCCAAACATATCACTGTGATAGTGTGGGTTTATCACAGTCCCCAAACATATCACTGTGATAGTGAGGGTTTGTCACAGTCCCCAAACGTATCACTGTGATAGTGTGGGTTTATCACAGTCCCCAAACATATCACTGTGATAGTGTGGGTTTATCACAGTCCCCAAACATATCACTGTGATAGTGTGGGTTTATCACAGTCCCCAAACATATCACTGTGATAGTGTGGGTTTATCACAGTCCCCAAACATATCACTGTGATAGTGTGGGTTTATCACAGTCACCAAACATATCACTGTGATAGTGAGGGTTTATCACAGTCCCCAAACATATCACTGTGATAGTGTGGGTTTATCACAGTCCCCAAACATATCACAGTGATAGTGAGGGTTTGTCCCAGTCCCCAAACATATCACTGTGATAGTGTGGTTTTATCACAGTCCCCAAACATATCACTGTGATAGTGAGGGTTTGTCCCAGTCCCCAAACATATCACTGTGATAGTGTGGGTTTATCACAGTCCCCAAACATATCATTGTGATAGTGTGGGTTTGTCACAGTCCCCAAACATATCACTGTGATAGTGTGGGTTTATCACAGTCCCCAAACATATCACTGTGATAGTGTGGGTTTATCACAGTCCCCAAACGTATCACTGTGTTAGTGAGGGTTTATCACAGTCCACAAACATATCACTGTGATAGTGTGGGTTTGTCACAGTCCCCAAACATATCACTGTGATAGTGTGGGTTTGTCACAGTCCCCAAACATATCACTGTGATAGTGTGTGTTTATCACAGTCCCCAAACATATCACTGTGATAGTGTGGGTTTATCACAGTCCCCAAACATATGACTGTATTAGTGAGGGTTTATCACAGTCCACAAACATATCACTGTGATAGTGTGGGTTTATCACAGTCCACAAACATATCACTGTGATAGTGTGGGTTTGTCACAGTCCCCAAACATATCACTGTGATAGTGTGGGTTTATCACAGTCCCCAAACATATCACTGTGATAGTGTGGGTTTGTCACAGTCCCCAAACATATCACTGTGTTAGTGAGGGTTTATCACAGTCCACAAACATATCACTGTGATAGTGTGGGTTTGTCACAGTCCCCAAACATATCACTGTGTTAGTGAGGGTTTATCACAGTCCACAAACATATCACTGTGATAGTGTGGGTTTGTCACAGTCCCCAAACATATCACTGTGATAGTGTGGGTTTATCACAGTCCCCAAACATATCACTGTGTTAGTGAGGGTTTATCACAGTCCACAAACATATCACTGTGATAGTGTGGGTTTGTCACAGTCCCCAAACATATCACTGTGATAGTGTGGGTTTATCACAGTCCCCAAACATATCACTGTGATAGTGTGGGTTTATCACAGTCCCCAAACATATCACTGTGTTAGTGAGGGTTTATCACAGTCCACAAACATATCACTGTGATAGTGTGGGTTTGTCACAGTCCCCAAACATATCACTGTGATAGCGTGGGTTTATCACAGTCCCCAAACATATCACTGTGATAGTGTGGGTTTGTCACAGTCCCCAAACATATCACTGTGATAGTGTGGGTTTGTCACAGTCCCCAAACGTATCACTGTGATAGTGTGGGTTTATCACAGTCCCCAAACATATCACTGTGATAGTGTGGGTTTGTCACAGTCCCCAAACATATCACTGTGATAGTGTGGGTTTGTCACAGTCCCCAAACATATCACTGTGATAGTGTGGGTTTGTCACAGTCCCCAAACATATCACTGTGATAGTGTGGGTTTATCACAGTCCCCAAACGTATCACTGTGATAGTGTGGGTTTGTCACAGTCCCCAAACATATCACTGAGATAGTGAGGGTTTATCACAGTCCCCAAACGTTTCACTGTGATAGTGTGGGTTTGTCACAGTCCCCAAACGTATCACTGAGATAGTGAGGGTTTATCACAGTCCCCAAACGTTTCACTGTGATAGTGTGGGTTTGTCACAGTCCCCAAACGTTTCACTGTGATAGTGAGGGTTTGTCACAGTCCCCAAACATATCACTGAGATAGTGAGGGTTTATCACAGTCCCCAAACGTTTCACTGTGATAGTGTGGGTTTGTCACAGTCCCCAAACGTATCACTGTGTTAGTGAGGGTTTATCACAGTCCCCAAACGTATCACTGTGATAGTGTGGGTTTGTCACAGTCCCCAAACATATCACTGTGATAGTGTGGGTTTATCACAGTCCCCAAACATATCACTGTGATAGTGTGGGTTTGTCACAGTCCCCAAACGTATCACTGTGATAGTGAGGGTTTGTCACAGTCCCCAAACGTATCACTGTGATAGTGTGGGTTTGTCACAGTCCCCAAACATATCACTGTGATAGTGTGGGTTTGTCACAGTCCCCAAACATATCACTGTGATAGTGTGGGTTTGTCACAGTCCCCAAACATATCACTGTGATAGTGTGGGTTTGTCACAGTCCCCAAACGTATCACTGTGTTAGTGAGGGTTTATCACAGTCCCCAAACGTATCACTGTGATAGTGTGGGTTTGTCACAGTCCCCAAACATATCACTGTGATAGTGTGGGTTTGTCACAGTCCCCAAACATATCACTGAGATAGTGAGGGTTTATCACAGTCCCCAAACGTATCACTGTGATAGTGTGGGTTTGTCACAGTCCCCAAACGTATCACTGTGTTAGTGAGGGTTTATCACAGTCCACAAACATATCACTGTGATAGTGTGGGTTTGTCACAGTCCCCAAACGTATCACTGTGATAGTGTGGGTTTGTCACAGTCCCCAAACATATCACTGTGATAGTGAGGGTTTGTCACAGTCCCCAAACGTATCACTGTGATAGTGTGGGTTTGTCACAGTCCCCAAACATATCACTGTGATAGTGTGGGTTTGTCACAGTCCCCAAACATATCACTGTGATAGTGTGGGTTTGTCACAGTCCCCAAACATATCACTGTGATAGTGTGGGTTTGTCACAGTCCCCAAACATATCACTGTGATAGTGTGGGTTTGTCACAGTCCCCAAACGTATCACTGTGTTAGTGAGGGTTTATCACAGTCCCCAAACGTATCACTGTGATAGTGTGGGTTTGTCACAGTCCCCAAACATATCACTGTGATAGTGTGGGTTTGTCACATTCCCCAAACATATCACTGAGATAGTGAGGGTTTATCACAGTCCCCAAACGTATCACTGTGATAGTGTGGGTTTATCACAGTCCCCAAACATATCACTGTGATAGTGTGGTTTTGTCACAGTCCCCAAACATATCACTGTGATAGTGTGGGTTTGTCACAGTCCCCAAACATATCACTGTGATAGTGTGGGTTTGTCACAGTCCCCAAACGTATCACTGTGTTAGTGAGGGTTTATCACAGTCCCCAAACATATCACTGTGATAGTGAGGGTTTGTCACAGTCCCCAAACGTATCACTGTGATAGTGTGGGTTTGTCACAGTCCCCAAACGTATCACTGTGATAGTGTGGGTTTGTCACAGTCCCCAAACATATCACTGTGATAGTGAGGGTTTGTCACAGTCCCCAAACGTATCACTGTGATAGTGTGGGTTTGTCACAGTCCCCAAACATATCACTGTGATAGTGTGGGTTTGTCACAGTCCCCAAACATATCACTGTGATAGTGTGGGTTTATCACAGTCCCCAAACATATCACTGTGATAGTGTGGGTTTATCACAGTCCCCAAACATATCACTGTGTTAGTGAGGGTTTATCACAGTCCACAAACATATCACTGTGATAGTGTGGGTTTGTCACAGTCCCCAAACATATCACTGTGTTAGTGAGGGTTTATCACAGTCCCCAAACATATCACTGCGATAGTGTGGGTTTGTCACAGTCCCCAAAAATATCACTGTGATAGTGTGGGTTTATCACAGTCCCCAAACATATCACTGTGATAGTGTGGGTTTATCACAGTCCACAAACATATCACTGTGATAGTGTGGGTTTATCACAGTCCCCAAACGTATCACTGTGTTAGTGAGGGTTTATCACAGTCCACAAACATATCACTGTGATAGTGTGGGTTTGTCACAGTCCCCAAACATATCACTGTGATAGTGTGGGTTTGTCACAGTCCCCAAACATATCACTGTGATAGTGAGGGTTTGTCCCAGTCCCCAAACATATCACTGTGATAGTGTGGGTTTATCACAGTCCCCAAACATATCATTGTGATAGTGTGGGTTTGTCACAGTCCCCAAACATATCACTGTGATAGTGTGGGTTTGTCACAGTCCCCAAACATATCACTGTGATAGTGAGGGTTTATCACAGTCCCCAAACATATCACTGTGATAGTGTGGGTTTGTCACAGTCCCCAAACATATCACTGTGATAGTGTGGGTTTATCACAGTCCCCAAACATATCACTGTGATAGTGTGGGTTTATCACAGTCCCCAAACATATCACTGTGATAGTGTGGGTTTATCACAGTCCCCAAACATATCACTTTGATAGTGAGGGTTTGTCACAGTCCCCAAACGTATCACTGTGATAGTGTGGGTTTATCACAGTCCACAAACATATCACTGTGATCGTGTGGGTTTGTCACAGTCCCCAAACGTATCACTGTGATAGTGTGGGTTTGTCACAGTCCCCAAACATATCACTGTGATAGTGTGGGTTTATCACAGTCCCCAAACATATCACTGTGATAGTGTGGGTTTATCACAGTCCCCAAACATATCACTGTGATCGTGTGGTTTTGTCACAGTCCCCAAACGTATCACTGTGATAGTGTGGGTTTGTCACAGTCCCCAAACATATCACTGTGATAGTGTGGGTTTGTCACAGTCCCCAAACATATCACTGTGATAGTGAGGGATTATCACAGTCCCCAAACGTATCACTGTGATAGTGTGGGTTTGTCACAGTCCCCAAACATATCACTGTGATAGTGAGGGTTTGTCACAGTCCCCAAACATATCACTGTGATAGTGAGGGTTTGTCACAGTCCCCAAACATATCACTGTGATAGTGAGGGTTTGTCACAGTCCCCAAACGTATCATTGTGATCGTGAGGGTTTGTCACAGTCCCCAAACATATCACTGTGATAGTGTGGGTTTGTCACAGACCCCAAACATATGACTGTGATAGTGTGGGTTTGTCACAGTCCCCAAACATATCACTGTGATAGTGTGGGTTTGTCACAGTCCCCAAACATATCACTGTGATAGTGAGGGTTTATCACAGTCCCCAAAAGTTTCACTGTGATAGTGTGGGTTTGTCGCAGTCCCCAAACATATCACTGTGTTAGTGTGGGTTTATCACAGTCCCCAAACGTATCACTGTGATAGTGTGGGTTTATCACAGTCCCCAAACGTATCATTGTGATCGTGAGGGTTTGTCACAGTCCCCAAACATATCACTGTGATAGTGTGGGTTTGTCACAGTCCCCAAACATATCACTGTGATAGTAAGGGTTTGTCACAGTCCCCAAACATATCACTGTGATAGTGTGGGTTTGTCACAGTCCCCAAACATATCACTGTGATAGTGTGTGTTTATCACAGTCCCCAAACATATCACTGTGATAGTGAGGGTTTGTCACAGTCCCCAAACGTATCACTGTGATAGTGTGGGTTTATCACAGTCCCCAAACATATCACTGTGATAGTGTGGGTTTATCACAGTCCCCAAACATATCACTGTGATAGTGTGGGTTTATCACAGTCCCCAAACATATCACTGTGATAGTGTGGGTTTATCACAGTCCCCAAACATATCACTGTGATAGTGTGGGTTTATCACAGTCACCAAACATATCACTGTGATAGTGAGGGTTTATCACAGTCCCCAAACATATCACTGTGATAGTGTGGGTTTATCACAGTCCCCAAACATATCACTGTGTTAGTGAGGGTTTGTCCCAGTCCCCAAACATATCACTGTGATAGTGTGGGTTTATCACAGTCCCCAAACATATCACTGTGATAGTGAGGGTTTGTCACAGTCCCCAAACGTATCACTGTGATAGTGTGGGTTTGTCACAGTCCCCAAACATATCACTGTGATAGTGTGGGTTTATCACAGTCCCCAAACATATCACTGTGATAGTGTGGGTTTATCACAGTCCCCAAACATATCACTGTGATAGTGTGGGTTTATCACAGTCCCCAAACATATCACTGTGATAGTGTGGGTTTATCACAGTCACCAAACATATCACTGTGATAGTGAGGGTTTATCACAGTCCCCAAACATATCACTGTGATAGTGTGGGTTTATCACAGTCCCCAAACATATCACAGTGATAGTGAGGGTTTGTCCCAGTCCCCAAACATATCACTGTGATAGTGTGGTTTTATCACAGTCCCCAAACATATCACTGTGATAGTGAGGGTTTGTCCCAGTCCCCAAACATATCACTGTGATAGTGTGGGTTTATCACAGTCCCCAAACATATCATTGTGATAGTGTGGGTTTGTCACAGTCCCCAAACATATCACTGTGATAGTGTGGGTTTATCACAGTCCCCAAACATATCACTGTGATAGTGTGGGTTTATCACAGTCCCCAAACGTATCACTGTGTTAGTGAGGGTTTATCACAGTCCACAAACATATCACTGTGATAGTGTGGGTTTGTCACAGTCCCCAAACATATCACTGTGATAGTGTGGGTTTGTCACAGTCCCCAAACATATCACTGTGATAGTGTGTGTTTATCACAGTCCCCAAACATATCACTGTGATAGTGTGGGTTTATCACAGTCCCCAAACATATGACTGTATTAGTGAGGGTTTATCACAGTCCACAAACATATCACTGTGATAGTGTGGGTTTATCACAGTCCACAAACATATCACTGTGATAGTGTGGGTTTGTCACAGTCCCCAAACATATCACTGTGATAGTGTGGGTTTATCACAGTCCCCAAACATATCACTGTGATAGTGTGGGTTTGTCACAGTCCCCAAACATATCACTGTGTTAGTGAGGGTTTATCACAGTCCACAAACATATCACTGTGATAGTGTGGGTTTGTCACAGTCCCCAAACATATCACTGTGTTAGTGAGGGTTTATCACAGTCCACAAACATATCACTGTGATAGTGTGGGTTTGTCACAGTCCCCAAACATATCACTGTGATAGTGTGGGTTTATCACAGTCCACAAACATATCACTGTGTTAGTGAGGGTTTATCACAGTCCACAAACATATCACTGTGATAGTGTGGGTTTGTCACAGTCCCCAAACATATCACTGTGATAGTGTGGGTTTATCACAGTCCCCAAACATATCACTGTGATAGTGTGGGTTTATCACAGTCCCCAAACATATCACTGTGTTAGTGAGGGTTTATCACAGTCCACAAACATATCACTGTGATAGTGTGGGTTTGTCACAGTCCCCAAACATATCACTGTGATAGTGTGGGTTTATCACAGTCCCCAAACATATCACTGTGATAGTGTGGGTTTGTCACAGTCCCCAAACATATCACTGTGATAGTGTGGGTTTGTCACAGTCCCCAAACGTATTACTGTGATAGTGTGGGTTTGTCACAGTCCCCAAACATATCACTGTGATAGTGAGGGTTTATCACAGTCCACAAACATATCACTGTGATAGTGTGGGTTTGTCACAGTCCCCAAACATATCACTGTGATAGTGTGGGTTTGTCACAGTCCCCAAACATATCACTGTGATAGTGTGGGTTTGTCACAGTCCCCAAACATATCACTGTGATAGTGTGGGTTTATCACAGTCCCCAAACGTATCACTGTGATAGTGTGGGTTTGTCACAGTCCCCAAACATATCACTGAGATAGTGAGGGTTTATCACAGTCCCCAAACGTTTCACTGTGATAGTGTGGGTTTGTCACAGTCCCCAAACGTATCACTGAGATAGTGTGGGTTTATCACAGTCCCCAAACGTTTCACTGTGATAGTGTGGGTTTGTCACAGTCCCCAAACGTTTCACTGTGATAGTGAGGGTTTGTCACAGTCCCCAAACATATCACTGAGATAGTGAGGGTTTATCACAGTCCCCAAACGTTTCACTGTGATAGTGTGGGTTTGTCACAGTCCCCAAACGTATCACTGTGTTAGTGAGGGTTTATCACAGTCCCCAAACGTATCACTGTGATAGTGTGGGTTTGTCACAGTCCCCAAACATATCACTGTGATAGTGTGGGTTTATCACAGTCCCCAAACATATCACTGTGATAGTGTGGGTTTGTCACAGTCCCCAAACGTATCACTGTGATAGTGTGGGTTTGTCACAGTCCCCAAACATATCACTGTGATAGTGTGGGTTTGTCACAGTCCCCAAACATATCACTGTGATAGTGTGGGTTTGTCACAGTCCCCAAACATATCACTGTGATAGTGTGGGTTTGTCACAGTCCCCAAACGTATCACTGTGTTAGTGAGGGTTTATCACAGTCCCCAAACGTATCACTGTGATAGTGTGGGTTTGTCACAGTCCCCAAACATATCACTGTGATAGTGTGGGTTTGTCACAGTCCCCAAACATATCACTGAGATAGTGAGGGTTTATCACAGTCCCCAAACGTATCACTGTGATAGTGTGGGTTTGTCACAGTCCCCAAACGTATCACTGTGTTAGTGAGGGTTTATCACAGTCCACAAACATATCACTGTGATAGTGTGGGTTTGTCACAGTCCCCAAACGTATCACTGTGATAGTGTGGGTTTGTCACAGTCCCCAAACATATCACTGTGATAGTGAGGGTTTGTCACAGTCCCCAAACGTATCACTGTGATAGTGTGGGTTTGTCACAGTCCCCAAACATATCACTGTGATAGTGTGGGTTTGTCACAGTCCCCAAACGTATCACTGTGTTAGTGAGGGTTTATCACAGTCCCCAAACGTATCACTGTGATAGTGTGGGTTTGTCACAGTCCCCAAACATATCACTGTGATAGTGTGGGTTTGTCACATTCCCCAAACATATCACTGAGATAGTGAGGGTTTATCACAGTCCCCAAACGTATCACTGTGATAGTGTGGGTTTATCACAGTCCCCAAACATATCACTGTGATAGTGTGGGTTTGTCACAGTCCCCAAACATATCACTGTGATAGTGTGGGTTTGTCACAGTCCCCAAACATATCACTGTGATAGTGTGGGTTTGTCACAGTCCCCAAACGTATCACTGTGTTAGTGAGGGTTTATCACAGTCCACAAATGTATCACTGTGATAGTGTGGGTTTGTCACAGTCCCCAAACGTATCACTGTGATAGTGTGGGTTTGTCACAGTCCCCAAACATATCACTGTGATAGTGAGGGTTTGTCACAGTCCCCAAACGTATCACTGTGATAGTGTGGGTTTGTCACAGTCCCCAAACATATCACTGTGATAGTGTGGGTTTGTCACAGTCCCCAAACATATCACTGTGATAGTGTGGGTTTATCACAGTCCCCAAACATATCACTGTGATAGTGTGGGTTTATCACAGTCCCCAAACATATCACTGTGTTAGTGAGGGTTTATCACAGTCCACAAACATATCACTGTGATAGTGTGGGTTTGTCACAGTCCCCAAACATATCACTGTGTTAGTGAGGGTTTATCACAGTCCCCAAACATATCACTGCGATAGTGTGGGTTTGTCACAGTCCCCAAAAATATCACTGTGATAGTGTGGGTTTATCACAGTCCCCAAACATATCACTGTGATAGTGTGGGTTTATCACAGTCCACAAACATATCACTGTGATAGTGTGGGTTTATCACAGTCCCCAAACGTATCACTGTGTTAGTGAGGGTTTATCACAGTCCACAAACATATCACTGTGATAGTGTGGGTTTGTCACAGTCCCCAAACATATCACTGTGATAGTGTGGGTTTGTCACAGTCCCCAAACATATCACTGTGATAGTGAGGGTTTGTCCCAGTCCCCAAACATATCACTGTGATAGTGTGGGTTTATCACAGTCCCCAAACATATCATTGTGATAGTGTGGGTTTGTCACAGTCCCCAAACATATCACTGTGATAGTGTGGGTTTGTCACAGTCCCCAAACATATCACTGTGATAGTGAGGGTTTATCACAGTCCCCAAACATATCACTGTGATAGTGTGGGTTTGTCACAGTCCCCAAACATATCACTGTGATAGTGTGGGTTTATCACAGTCCCCAAACATATCACTGTGATAGTGTGGGTTTATCACAGTCCCCAAACATATCACTGTGATAGTGTGGGTTTATCACAGTCCCCAAACATATCACTGTGATAGTGAGGGTTTGTCACAGTCCCCAAACGTATCACTGTGATAGTGTGGGTTTATCACAGTCCACAAACATATCACTGTGATCGTGTGGGTTTGTCACAGTCCCCAAACGTATCACTGTGATAGTGTGGGTTTGTCACAGTCCCCAAACATATCACTGTGATAGTGTGGGTTTATCACAGTCCCCAAACATATCACTGTGATAGTGTGGGTTTATCACAGTCCCCAAACATATCACTGTGATAGTGTGGTTTTGTCACAGTCCCCAAACGTATCACTGTGATAGTGTGGGTTTGTCACAGTCCCCAAACATATCACTGTGATAGTGTGGGTTTGTCACAGTCCCCAAACATATCACTGTGATAGTGAGGGATTATCACAGTCCCCAAACGTATCACTGTGATAGTGTGGGTTTGTCACAGTCCCCAAACATATCACTGTGATAGTGTGGGTTTATCACAGTCCCCAAACATATCACTGTGATAGTGTGGGTTTGTCACAGTCCCCAAACGTATCACTGTGATAGTCAGGGTTTGTCACAGTCCCCAAACGTTTCACTGTGATAGTGTGGGTTTGTCACAGTCCCCAAACATATCACTGTGATAGTGTGGGTTTGTCACAGTCCCCAAACATATCACTGTGATAGTGTGGGTTTATCACAGTCCCCAAACATATCACTGTGATAGTGTGGGTTTATCACAGTCCCCAAACATATCACTGTGATAGTGTGGGTTTATCACAGTCCCCAAACATATCACTGTGATAGTGTGGGTTTATCACAGTCCCCAAACATATCACTGTGATAGTGTGGGTTTATCACAGTCCCCAAACATATCACTGTGATAGTGTGGGTTTGTCACAGTCCCCAAACATATCACTGTGATAGTGAGGGTTTATCACAGCCCCCAAACATATCACTGTGATAGTGTGGGTTTATCACAGTCCCCAAACATATCACTGTGATAGTGTGGGTTTATCACAGTCCCCAAACATATCACTGTGATAGTGTGGGTTTGTCACAGTCCCCAAACATATCACTGTGATAGTGTTGGTTTGTCACAGTCCCCAAACATATCACTGTGATAGTGTGGGTTTATCACAGTCCCCAAACATATCACTGTGATAGTGTGGGTTTGTCACAGTCCCCAAACATATCACTGTGATAGTGAGGGTTTATCACAGTCCCCAAACGTTTCACTGTGATAGTGTGGGTTTGTCACAGTCCCCAAACGTATCACTGTGATAGTGTGGGTTTGTCACAGTCCCCAAACATATCACTGTGATAGTGTGGGTTTATCACAGTCCCCAAACGTATCACTGTGATAGTGTGGGTTTGTCACAGTCCCCAAACATATCACTGTGATAGTGAGGGTTTGTCACAGTCCCCAAACATATCACTGTGATAGTGAGGGTTTGTCACAGTCCCCAAACATATCACTGTGTTAGTGAGGGTTTGTCACAGTCCCCAAACGTATCATTGTGATCGTGAGGGTTTGTCACAGTCCCCAAACATATCACTGTGATAGTGTGGGTTTGTCACAGACCCCAAACATATGACTGTGATAGTGTGGGTTTGTCACAGTCCCCAAACATATCACTGTGATAGTGTGGGTTTGTCACAGTCCCCAAACATATCACTGTGATAGTGAGGGTTTATCACAGTCCCCAAAAGTTTCACTGTGATAGTGTGGGTTTGTCGCAGTCCCCAAACATATCACTGTGTTAGTGTGGGTTTATCACAGTCCCCAAACGTATCACTGTGATAGTGTGGGTTTATCACAGTCCCCAAACGTATCATTGTGATCGTGAGGGTTTGTCACAGTCCCCAAACATATCACTGTGATAGTGTGGGTTTGTCACAGTCCCCAAACATATCACTGTGATAGTAAGGGTTTGTCACAGTCCCCAAACATATCACTGTGATAGTGTGGGTTTGTCACAGTCCCCAAACATATCACTGTGATAGTGTGTGTTTATCACAGTCCCCAAACATATCACTGTGATAGTGAGGGTTTGTCACAGTCCCCAAACGTATCACTGTGATAGTGTGGGTTTATCACAGTCCCCAAACATATCACTGTGATAGTGTGGGTTTATCACAGTCCCCAAACATATCACTGTGATAGTGTGGGTTTATCACAGTCCCCAAACATATCACTGTGATAGTGTGGGTTTATCACAGTCCCCAAACATATCACTGTGATAGTGTGGGTTTATCACAGTCACCAAACATATCACTGTGATAGTGAGGGTTTATCACAGTCCCCAAACATATCACTGTGATAGTGTGGGTTTATCACAGTCCCCAAACATATCACTGTGTTAGTGAGGGTTTGTCCCAGTCCCCAAACATATCACTGTGATAGTGTGGGTTTATCACAGTCCCCAAACATATCACTGTGATAGTGTGGGTTTGTCACAGTCCCCAAACATATCACTGTGATAGTGTGGGTTTATCACAGTCCCCAAACATATCACTGTGATAGTGAGGGTTTGTCACAGTCCCCAAACGTATCACTGTGATAGTGTGGGTTTATCACAGTCCCCAAACATATCACTGTGATAGTGTGGGTTTATCACAGTCCCCAAACATATCACTGTGATAGTGTGGGTTTATCACAGTCCCCAAACATATCACTGTGATAGTGTGGGTTTATCACAGTCCCCAAACATATCACTGTGATAGTGTGGGTTTATCACAGTCACCAAACATATCACTGTGATAGTGAGGGTTTATCACAGTCCCCAAACATATCACTGTGATAGTGTGGGTTTATCACAGTCCCCAAACATATCACAGTGATAGTGAGGGTTTGTCCCAGTCCCCAAACATATCACTGTGATAGTGTGGGTTTATCACAGTCCCCAAACATATCACTGTGATAGTGAGGGTTTGTCCCAGTCCCCAAACATATCACTGTGATAGTGTGGGTTTATCACAGTCCCCAAACATATCATTGTGATAGTGTGGGTTTGTCACAGTCCCCAAACATATCACTGTGATAGTGTGGGTTTATCACAGTCCCCAAACATATCACTGTGATAGTGTGGGTTTGTCACAGTCCCCAAACATATCACTGTGATTGTGTGGGTTTATCACAGTCCCCAAACGTATCACTGTGTTAGTGAGGGTTTATCACAGTCCACAAACATATCACTGTGATAGTGTGGGTTTGTCACAGTCCCCAAACATATCACTGTGATAGTGTGGGTTTGTCACAGTCCCCAAACATATCACTGTGATAGTGTGTGTTTATCACAGTCCCCAAACATATCACTGTGATAGTGTGGGTTTGTCATTCCTGAAGAAGGGCCTGTGCCCGAAACGTCGAATCTCCTGTTCCCTGGATGCTGCCTGACCTGCTGTGCTGTTCCAGCAATAAAGTTTCAACCTTTATCACAGTCCCCAAACATATGACTGTATTAGTGAGGGTTTATCACAGTCCACAAACATATCACTGTGATAGTGTGGGTTTGTCACAGTCCCCAAACATATCACTGTGATAGTGTGGGTTTGTCACAGTCCCCAAACATATCACTGTGATAGTGTGGGTTTGTCACAGTCCCCAAACGTATTACTGTGATAGTGTGGGTTTGTCACAGTCCCCAAACATATCACTGTGATAGTGAGGGTTTATCACAGTCCACAAACATATCACTGTGATAGTGTGGGTTTGTCACAGTCCCCAAACATATCACTGTGATAGTGTGGGTTTGTCACAGTCCCCAAACATATCACTGTGATAGTGTGGGTTTGTCACAGTCCCCAAACATATCACTGTGATAGTGTGGGTTTGTCACAGTCCCCAAACGTTTCACTGTGATAGTGAGGGTTTGTCACAGTCCCCAAACATATCACTGAGATAGTGAGGGTTTATCACAGTCCCCAAACGTTTCACTGTGATAGTGTGGGTTTGTCACAGTCCCCAAACGTATCACTGTGTTAGTGAGGGTTTATCACAGTCCCCAAACGTATCACTGTGATAGTGTGGGTTTGTCACAGTCCCCAAACATATCACTGTGATAGTGTGGGTTTGTCACAGTCCCCAAACGTATCACTGTGTTAGTGAGGGTTTATCACAGTCCCCAAACATATCACTGAGATAGTGAGGGTTTATCACAGTCCCCAAACGTTTCACTGTGATAGTGTGGGTTTGTCACAGTCCCCAAACGTATCACTGTGTTAGTGAGGGTTTATCACAGTCCCCAAACGTATCACTGTGATAGTGTGGGTTTGTCACAGTCCCCAAACATATCACTGTGATAGTGTGGGTTTGTCACAGTCCCCAAACGTATCACTGTGTTAGTGAGGGTTTATCACAGTCCCCAAACGTATCACTGTGATAGTGTGGGTTTGTCACAGTCCCCAAACATATCACTGTGATAGTGTGGGTTTGTCACAGTCCCCAAACATATCACTGAGATAGTGAGGGTTTATCACAGTCCCCAAACGTATCACTGTGATAGTGTGGGTTTGTCACAGTCCCCAAACGTATCACTGTGTTAGTGAGGGTTTATCACAGTCCCCAAACGTATCACTGTGATAGTGTGGGTTTGTCACAGTCCCCAAACATATCACTGTGATAGTGTGGGTTTGTCACATTCCCCAAACATATCACTGAGATAGTGAGGGTTTATCACAGTCCCCAAACGTATCACTGTGATAGTGTGGGTTTATCACAGTCCCCAAACATATCACTGTGATAGTGTGGGTTTGTCACAGTCCCCAAACATATCACTGTGATAGTGTGGGTTTGTCACAGTCCCCAAACATATCACTGTGATAGTGTGGGTTTGTCACAGTCCCCAAACGTATCACTGTGTTAGTGAGGGTTTATCACAGTCCACAAATGTATCACTGTGATAGTGTGGGTTTGTCACAGTCCCCAAACGTATCACTGTGATAGTGTGGGTTTATCACAGTCCCCAAACATATCACTGTGATAGTGTGGGTTTGTCACAGTCCCCAAACATATCACTGTGATAGTGAGGGTTTGTCACAGTCCCCAAACGTATCACTGTGATAGTGTGGGTTTGTCACAGTCCCCAAACATATCACTGTGATAGTGTGGGTTTGTCACAGTCCCCAAACATATCACTGTGATAGTGTGGGTTTATCACAGTCCCCAAACATATCACTGTGATAGTGAGGGTTTATCACAGTCCACAAACATATCACTGTGATAGTGTGGGTTTGTCACAGTCCCCAAACATATCACTGTGATAGTGTGGGTTTGTCACAGTCCCCAAACATATCACTGTGATAGTGTGGGTTTATCACAGTCCCCAAACATATCACTGTGATAGTGAGGGTTTATCACAGTCCCCAAACATATCACTGTGATAGTGTGTGTTTATCACAGTCCCCAAACATATCACTGTGATAGTGTGGGTTTATCACAGTCCCCAAACATATCACTGTGTTAGTGAGGGTTTATCACAGTCCACAAACATATCACTGTGATAGTGTGGGTTTGTCACAGTCCCCAAACATATCACTGTGTTAGTGAGGGTTTATCACAGTCCCCAAACATATCACTGCGATAGTGTGGGTTTGTCACAGTCCCCAAAAATATCACTGTGATAGTGTGGGTTTATCACAGTCCCCAAACATATCACTGTGATAGTGTGGGTTTATCACAGTCCCCAAACATATCACTGTGATAGTGTGGGTTTATCACAGTCCCCAAACGTATCACTGTGTTAGTGAGGGTTTATCACAGTCCACAAACATATCACTGTGATAGTGTGGGTTTGTCACAGTCCCCAAACATATCACTGTGATAGTGTGGGTTTGTCACAGTCCCCAAACATATCACTGTGATAGTGTGGGTTTATCACAGTCCCCAAACATATCACTGTGATAGTGTGGGTTTATCACAGTCCCCAAACATATCACTGTGTTAGTGAGGGTTTATCACAGTCCACAAACATATCACTGTGATAGTGTGGGTTTGTCACAGTCCCCAAACATATCACTGTGTTAGTGAGGGTTTGTCTCAGTCCACAAACATATCACTGTGATAGTGTGGGTTTGTCACAGTCCCCAAACATATCACTGTGATAGTGTGGGTTTATCACAGTCCCCAAACATATCACTGTGATCGTGTGGGTTTGTAACAGTCCCCAAACGTATCACTGTGATAGTGTGGGTTTGTCACAGTCCCCAAACATATCACTGTGATAGTGTGGGTTTGTCACAGTCCCCAAACATATCACTGTGATAGTGAGGGTTTATCACAGTCCCCAAAAGTTTCACTGTGATAGTGTGGGTTTGTCGCAGTCCCCAAACATATCACTGTGTTAGTGTGGGTTTATCACAGTCCCCAAACGTATCACTGTGATAGTGTGGGTTTATCACAGTCCCCAAACGTATCATTGTGATCGTGAGGGTTTGTCACAGTCCCCAAACATATCACTGTGATAGTGTGGGTTTGTCACAGTCCCCAAACATATCACTGTGATAGTAAGGGTTTGTCACAGTCCCCAAACATATCACTGTGATAGTGTGGGTTTGTCACAGTCCCCAAACATATCACTGTGATAGTGTGTGTTTATCACAGTCCCCAAACATATCACTGTGATAGTGAGGGTTTGTCACAGTCCCCAAACGTATCACTGTGATAGTGTGGGTTTATCACAGTCCCCAAACATATCACTGTGATAGTGTGGGTTTATCACAGTCCCCAAACATATCACTGTGATAGTGTGGGTTTATCACAGTCCCCAAACATATCACTGTGATAGTGTGGGTTTATCACAGTCCCCAAACATATCACTGTGATAGTGTGGGTTTATCACAGTCACCAAACATATCACTGTGATAGTGAGGGTTTATCACAGTCCCCAAACATATCACTGTGATAGTGTGGGTTTATCACAGTCCCCAAACATATCACTGTGTTAGTGAGGGTTTGTCCCAGTCCCCAAACATATCACTGTGATAGTGTGGGTTTATCACAGTCCCCAAACATATCACTGTGATAGTGTGGGTTTGTCACAGTCCCCAAACATATCACTGTGATAGTGTGTGTTTATCACAGTCCCCAAACATATCACTGTGATAGTGAGGGTTTGTCACAGTCCCCAAACGTATCACTGTGATAGTGTGGGTTTATCACAGTCCCCAAACATATCACTGTGATAGTGTGGGTTTATCACAGTCCCCAAACATATCACTGTGATAGTGTGGGTTTATCACAGTCCCCAAACATATCACTGTGATAGTGTGGGTTTATCACAGTCCCCAAACATATCACTGTGATAGTGTGGGTTTATCACAGTCACCAAACATATCACTGTGATAGTGAGGGTTTATCACAGTCCCCAAACATATCACTGTGATAGTGTGGGTTTATCACAGTCCCCAAACATATCACAGTGATAGTGAGGGTTTGTCCCAGTCCCCAAACATATCACTGTGATAGTGTGGGTTTATCACAGTCCCCAAACATATCACTGTGATAGTGAGGGTTTGTCCCAGTCCCCAAACATATCACTGTGATAGTGTGGGTTTATCACAGTCCCCAAACATATCATTGTGATAGTGTGGGTTTGTCACAGTCCCCAAACATATCACTGTGATAGTGTGGGTTTATCACAGTCCCCAAACATATCACTGTGATAGTGTGGGTTTATCACAGTCCCCAAACGTATCACTGTGTTAGTGAGGGTTTATCACAGTCCACAAACATATCACTGTGATAGTGTGGGTTTGTCACAGTCCCCAAACATATCACTGTGATAGTGTGGGTTTGTCACAGTCCCCAAACATATCACTGTGATAGTGTGGGTTTATCACAGTCCCCAAACATATCACTGAGATAGTGTGGGTTTATCACAGTCCCCAAACATATGACTGTATTAGTGAGGGTTTATCACAGTCCACAAACATATCACTGTGATAGTGTGGGTTTATCACAGTCCACAAACATATCACTGTGATAGTGTGGGTTTGTCACAGTCCCCAAACATATCACTGTGATAGTGTGGGTTTATCACAGTCCCCAAACATATCACTGTGATAGTGTGGGTTTGTCACAGTCCCCAAACATATCACTGTGTTAGTGAGGGTTTATCACAGTCCACAAACATATCACTGTGATAGTGTGGGTTTGTCACAGTCCCCAAACATATCACTGTGTTAGTGAGGGTTTATCACAGTCCACAAACATATCACTGTGATAGTGTGGGTTTGTCACAGTCCCCAAACATATCACTGTGATAGTGTGGGTTTATCACAGTCCCCAAACATATCACTGTGTTAGTGAGGGTTTATCACAGTCCACAAACATATCACTGTGATAGTGTGGGTTTGTCACAGTCCCCAAACATATCACTGTGATAGTGTGGGTTTATCACAGTCCCCAAACATATCACTGTGATAGTGTGGGTTTATCACAGTCCCCAAACATATCACTGTGTTAGTGAGGGTTTATCACAGTCCACAAACATATCACTGTGATAGTGTGGGTTTGTCACAGTCCCCAAACATATCACTGTGATAGTGTGGGTTTATCACAGTCCCCAAACATATCACTGTGATAGTGTGGGTTTGTCACAGTCCCCAAACATATCACTGTGATAGTGTGGGTTTGTCACAGTCCCCAAACATATCACTGTGATAGTGTGGGTTTGTCACAGTCCCCAAACATATCACTGTGATAGTGTGGGTTTGTCACAGTCCCCAAACGTTTCACTGTGATAGTGAGGGTTTGTCAGAGTCCCCAAACATATCACTGAGATAGTGAGGGTTTATCACAGTCCCCAAACGTTTCACTGTGATAGTGTGGGTTTTTTCACAGTCCCCAAACGTATCACTGTGTTAGTGAGGGTTTATCACAGTCCCCAAACGTATCACTGTGATAGTGTGGGTTTGTCACAGTCCCCAAACATATCACTGTGATAGTGTGGGTTTATCACAGTCCCCAAACATATCACTGTGATAGTGTGGGTTTGTCACAGTCCCCAAACGTATCACTGTGATAGTGAGGGTTTGTCACAGTCCCCAAACGTATCACTGTGATAGTGTGGGTTTGTCACAGTCCCCAAACATATCACTGTGATAGTGTGGGTTTGTCACAGTCCCCAAACATATCACTGTGATCGTGTGGGTTTGTCACAGTCCCCAAACGTATCACTGTGATAGTGAGGGTTTGTCACAGTCCCCAAACGTATCACTGTGATAGTGTGGGTTTGTCACAGTCCCCAAACATATCACTGTGATAGTGTGGGTTTGTCACAGTCCCCAAACATATCACTGTGATAGTGTGGGTTTGTCACAGTCCCCAAACATATCACTGTGATAGTGTGGGTTTGTCACAGTCCCCAAACGTATCACTGTGTTAGTGAGGGTTTATCACAGTCCCCAAACGTATCACTGTGATAGTGTGGGTTTGTCACAGTCCCCAAACATATCACTGTGATAGTGTGGGTTTGTCACAGTCCCCAAACATATCACTGAGATAGTGAGGGTTTATCACAGTCCCCAAACGTATCACTGTGATAGTGTGGGTTTGTCACAGTCCCCAAACGTATCACTGTGTTAGTGAGGGTTTATCACAGTCCACAAACATATCACTGTGATAGTGTGGGTTTGTCACAGTCCCCAAACGTATCACTGTGATAGTGAGGGTTTGTCACAGTCCCCAAACGTATCACTGTGATAGTGTGGGTTTGTCACAGTCCCCAAACATATCACTGTGATAGTGTGGGTTTGTCACAGTCCCCAAACATATCACTGTGATAGTGTGGGTTTGTCACAGTCCCCAAACATATCACTGTGATAGTGTGGGTTTGTCACAGTCCCCAAACGTATCACTGTGTTAGTGAGGGTTTATCACAGTCCCCAAACGTATCACTGTGATAGTGTGGGTTTGTCACAGTCCCCAAACATATCACTGTGATAGTGTGGGTTTGTCACATTCCCCAAACATATCACTGAGATAGTGAGGGTTTATCACAGTCCCCAAACGTATCACTGTGATAGTGTGGGTTTATCACAGTCCCCAAACATATCACTGTGATAGTGTGGGTTTGTCACAGTCCCCAAACATATCACTGTGATAGTGTGGGTTTGTCACAGTCCCCAAACATATCACTGTGATAGTGTGGGTTTGTCACAGTCCCCAAACGTATCACTGTGTTAGTGAGGGTTTATCACAGTCCACAAATGTATCACTGTGATAGTGTGGGTTTGTCACAGTCCCCAAACGTATCACTGTGATAGTGTGGGTTTCTCACAGTCCCCAAACATATCACTGTGATAGTGTGGGTTTGTCACAGTCCCCAAACATATCACTGTGATAGTGAGGGTTTGTCACAGTCCCCAAACGTATCACTGTGATAGTGTGGGTTTGTCACAGTCCCCAAACATATCACTGTGATAGTGTGGGTTTGTCACAGTCCCCAAACATATCACTGTGATAGTGTGGGTTTATCACAGTCCCCAAACATATCACTGTGATAGTGTGGGTTTATCACAGTCCCCAAACATATCACTGTGTTAGTGAGGGTTTATCACAGTCCACAAACATATCACTGTGATAGTGTGGGTTTGTCACAGTCCCCAAACATATCACTGTGTTAGTGAGGGTTTATCACAGTCCCCAAACATATCACTGCGATAGTGTGGGTTTGTCACAGTCCCCAAAAATATCACTGTGATAGTGTGGGTTTATCACAGTCCCCAAACATATCACTGTGATAGTGTGGGTTTATCACAGTCCCCAAACATATCACTGTGATAGTGTGGGTTTATCACAGTCCCCAAACGTATCACTGTGTTAGTGAGGGTTTATCACAGTCCACAAACATATCACTGTGATAGTGTGGGTTTGTCACAGTCCCCAAACATATCACTGTGATAGTGTGGGTTTATCACAGTCCCCAAACGTATCACTGTGATCGTGTGGGTTTATCACAGTCCCCAAACATATCACTGTGATAGTGAGGGTTTATCACAGTCCCCAAACGTTTCACTGTGATAGTGTGGGTTTATCACAGTCCCCAAACGTATCACTGTGATAGTGTGGGTTTGTCACAGTCCCCAAACATATCACTGAGATAGTGAGGGTTTATCACAGTCCCCAAACGTTTCACTGTGATAGTGTGGGTTTGTCACAGTCCCCAAACGTATCACTGTGATAGTGTGGGTTTATCACAGTCCACAAACGTATCACTGTGATAGTGTGGGTTTGTCACAGTCCCCAAACATATCACTGTGATAGTGTGGGTTTGTCACAGTCCCCAAACATATCACTGTGATAGTGTGGGTTTATCACAGTCCCCAAACATATCACTGTGATAGTGAGGGTTTGTCCCAGTCCCCAAACATATCACTGTGATAGTGTGGGTTTATCACAGTCCCCAAACATATCACTGTGATAGTGAGGGTTTATCACAGTCCCCAAACGTATCACTGTGATAGTGTGGGTTTATCACAGTCCCCAAACATATCACTGTGTTAGTGAGGGTTTATCACAGTACACAAACATATCACTGTGATAGTGAGGGTTTATCACAGTCCCCAAACGTTTCACTGTGATAGTGTGTGTTTATCACAGTCCCCAAACATATCACTGTGTTAGTGAGGGTTTATCACAGTCCACAAACATATCACTGTGATAGTGTGGGTTTGTCACAGTCCCCAAACATATCACTGTGATAGTGTGGGTTTGTAACAGTCCCCAAACGTATCACTGTGATAGTGTGGGTTTGTCACAGTCCCCAAACGTATCACTGTGATAGTGTGGGTTTGTCACAGTCCCCAAACGTATCACTGTGATAGTGTGGGTTTGTCACAGTCCCCAAACATATCACTGTGATAGTGTGGGTTTGTCACAGTCCCCAAACATATCACTGTGATCGTGTGGGTTTGTAACAGTCCCCAAACGTATCACTGTGATAGTGTGGGTTTGTCACAGTCCCCAAACATATCACTGTGATAGTGTGGGTTTATCACAGTCCCCAAACATATCACTGTGATAGTGAGGGTTTATCTCAGTCCCCAAACGTATCACTGTGATAGTGTGGGTTTGTCACAGTCCCCAAACATATCACTGTGATAGTGAGGGTTTATCACAGTCCCCAAACATATCACTGTGATAGTGTGGGTTTGTCACAGTCCCCAAACATATCACTGTGATCGTGTGAGTTTGTCACAGTCCCCAAACATATCACTGCGATAGTGTGGGTTTGTCACAGTCCCCAAACATATCACTGTGATAGTGTGGGTTTGTCACAGTCCCCAAACGTATCACTGTGATAGTGTGGGTTTGTCACAGTCCCCAAACATATCACAGTGATAGTGTGGGTTTATCACAGTCCCCAAACATATCACTGTGATAGTGTGGGTTTATCACAGTCCCCAAACGTATCACTGTGATCGTGTGGGTTTATCACAGTCCCCAAACATATCACTGTGATAGTGAGGGTTTATCACAGTCCCCAAACGTTTCACTGTGATAGTGTGGGTTTATCACAGTCCCCAAACGTATCACTGTGATAGTGTGGGTTTATCACAGTCCCCAAACGTATCACTGTGATAGTGTGGGTTTGTCACAGTCCCCAAACGTATCACTGTGATAGTGTGGGTTTGTCACAGTCCCCAAACGTATCACTGTGATCGTGTGGGTTTATCACAGTCCCCAAACATATCACTGTGATAGTGTGGGTTTATCACAGTCCCCAAACGTTTCACTGTGATAGTGTGGGTTTATCACAGTCCCCAAACGTATCACTGTGATAGTGTGGGTTTGTCACAGTCCCCAAACATATCACTGTGATAGTGTGGGTTTATCACAGTCCCCAAACATATCACTGTGATAGTGTGGGTTTGTCACAGTCCCCAAACGTATCACTGTGATCGTGTGGGTTTATCACAGTCCCCAAACATATCACTGTGATAGTGTGGGTTTGTCACAGTCCCCAAACGTATCACTGTGATAGTGTGGGTTTGTCACAGTCCCCAAACGTATCACTGTGATCGTGTGGGTTTATCACAGTCCCCAAACATATCACTGTGATAGTGTGGGTTTATCACAGTCCCCAAACGTTTCACTGTGATAGTGTGGGTTTATCACAGTCCCCAAACGTATCACTGTGATAGTGTGGGTTTATCACAGTCCCCAAACGTATCACTGTGATAGTGTGGGTTTGTCACAGTCCCCAAACGTATCACTGTGATAGTGTGGGTTTGTCACAGTCCCCAAACGTATCACTGTGATCGTGTGGGTTTATCACAGTCCCCAAACATATCACTGTGATAGTGTGGGTTTATCACAGTCCCCAAACGTTTCACTGTGATAGTGTGGGTTTATCACAGTCCCCAAACATATCACTGTGATAGTGTGGGTTTATCACAGTCCACAAACGTATCACTGTGATAGTGTGGGTTTGTCACAGTCCCCAAACATATCACTGAGATAGTGAGGGTTTATCACAGTCCCCAAACGTTTCACTGTGATAGTGTGGGTTTGTCACAGTCCCCAAACGTATCACTGTGATAGTGTGGGTTTATCACAGTCCACAAACGTATCACTGTGATAGTGTGGGTTTGTCACAGTCCCCAAACATATCACTGTGATAGTGTGGGTTTATCACAGTCCCCAAACATATCACTGTGATAGTGAGGGTTTGTCCCAGTCCCCAAACATATCACTGTGATAGTGTGGGTTTATCACAGTCCCCAAACATATCACTGTGATAGTGAGGGTTTATCACAGTCCCCAAACGTATCACTGTGATAGTGAGGGTTTATCACAGTCCCCAAACGTATCACTGTGATAGTGTGGGTTTGTCACAGTCCCCAAACATATCACTGTGATAGTGTGGGTTTATCACAGTCCCCAAACATATCACTGTGATAGTGTGGGTTTATCACAGTCCACAAACATATCACTGTGATCGTGTGGGTTTGTCACAGTCCCCAAACATATCACTGTGTTAGTGAGGGTTTATCACAGTCCACAAACATATCACTGTGATAGTGTGGGTTTGTCACAGTGCCCAAACGTATCACTATGATAGTGTGGGTTTGTCACAGTCCCCAAACGTATCACTGTGATAGTGTGGGTTTGTCACAGTCCCCAAACGTATCACTGTGATAGTGTGGGTTTGTCACAGTCCCCAAACGTATCACTGTGATAGTGTGGGTTTGTCACAGTGCCCAAACATATCACTGTGATAGTGTGGGTTTATCACAGTCCCCAAACGTATCACTGTGATAGTGTGGGTTTGTCACAGTCCCCAAACGTTTCACTGTGATAGTGTGGGTTTGTCACAGTCCCCAAACGTATCACTGTGATAGTCAGGGTTTGTCACAGTCCCCAAACGTTTCACTGTGATAGTGTGGGTTTGTCACAGTCCCCAAACATATCACTGTGATCGTGTGGGTTTTTCACAGTCCCCAAACATATCACTGTGATAGTGAGGGTTTGTCACAGTCCCCAAACATATCACTGGGATAGTGAGGGTTTGTCACAGTCCCCAAACGTTTCACTGTGATAGTGTGGGTTTGTCACAGTCCCCAAACATATCACTGTGATAGTGAGGGTTTGTCACAGTCCCCAAACATATCACTGTGATAGTGTGGGTTTGTCACAGCCCCCAAACATATCACTGTGATAGTGAGGGTTTATCACAGTCCCCAAACATATCACTGTGATAGTGTGGGTTTATCACAGTCCCCAAACATATCACTGTGATAGTGTGGGTTTATCACAGTCCCCAAACATATCACTGTGATAGTGTGGGTTTATCACAGTCCCCAAACATATCACTGTGATAGTGAGGGTTTATCACAGTCCCCAAACGTTTCACTGTGATAGTGTGGGTTTGTCACAGTCCCCAAACGTATCACTGTGATAGTGTGGGTTTTGTCACAGTCCCCAAACATATCATTGTGATAGTGTGGGTTTATCACAGTCCCCAAACATATCACTGTGATAGTGTGGGTTTGTCACAGTCCCCAAACATATCACTGTGATAGTGAGGTTTTCTCACAGTCCCCAAACATATCACTGTGATAGTGAGGGTTTGTCACAGTCCCCAAACATATCACTGTGATAGTGAGGGTTTGTCACAGTCCCCAAACGTATCATTGTGATCGTGAGGATTTGTCACAGTCCCCAAACATATCACTGTGATAGTGAGGGTTTATCACAGTCCCCAAACGTATCACTGTGATAGTGTGGGTTTGTCACAGTCCCCAAACATATCACTGTGATAGTGTGGGTTTGTCACAGTCCCCAAACATATCACTGTGATCGTGTGGGTTTGTCACAGTCCCCAAACATATCACTGTGATAGTGAGGGTTTGTCACAGTCCCCAAACATATCACTGTGATAGTGTTGGTTTGTCACAGTCCCCAAACATATCACTGTGATAGTGTGGGTTTATCACAGTCCCCAAACATATCACTGTGATAGTGTGGGTTTGTCACAGTCCCCAAACATATCACTGTGATAGTGAGGGTTTATCTCAGTCCCCAAACGTATCACTGTGATAGTGTGGGTTTGTCACAGTCCCCAAACATATCACTGTGATAGTGAGGGTTTATCACAGTCCCCAAACATATCACTGTGATAGTGTGGATTTGTCACAGTCCCCAAACATATCACTGTGATCGTGTGGGTTTGTCACAGTCCCCAAACATATCACTGTGATAGTGTGGGTTTGTCACAGTCCCCAAACATATCACTGTGATAGTGTGGGTTTGTCACAGTCCCCAAACATATCACTGTGATAGTGTGGGTTTGTCACAGTCCCCAAACGTATCACTGTGATAGTGTGGGTTTGTCACAGTCCCCAAACGTATTACTGTGATAGTGTGGGTTTGTCACAGTCCCCAAACATATCACAGTGATAGTGTGGGTTTATCACAGTCCCCAAACGTATCACTGTGATCGTGTGGGTTTATCACAGTCCCCAAACATATCACTGTGATAGTGAGGGTTTATCACAGTCCCCAAACGTTTCACTGTGATAGTGTGGGTTTATCACAGTCCCCAAACGTATCACTGTGATAGTGTGGGTTTGTCACAGTCCCCAAACATATCACTGAGATAGTGAGGGTTTATCACAGTCCCCAAACGTTTCACTGTGATAGTGTGGGTTTGTCACAGTCCCCAAACGTATCACTGTGATAGTGTGGGTTTATCACAGTCCACAAACGTATCACTGTGATAGTGTGGGTTTGTCACAGTCCCCAAACATATCACTGTGATAGTGTGGGTTTATCACAGTCCCCAAACATATCACTGTGATAGTGTGGGTTTGTCACAGTCCCCAAACGTATCACTGTGATAGTCAGGGTTTGTCACAGTCCCCAAACGTTTCACTGTGATAGTGTGGGTTTGTCACAGTCCCCAAACATATCACTGTGATCGTGTGGGTTTTTCACAGTCCCCAAACATATCACTGTGATAGTGAGGGTTTGTCACAGTCCCCAAACATATCACTGGGATAGTGAGGGTTTGTCACAGTCCCCAAACGTTTCACTGTGATAGTGAGGGTTTATCACAGTCCCCAAACGTATCACTGTGATAGTGTGGGTTTATCACAGTCCCCAAACATATCACTGTGTTAGTGAGGGTTTATCACAGTCCACAAACATATCACTGTGATAGTGAGGGTTTATCACAGTCCCCAAACGTTTCACTGTGATAGTGTGTGTTTATCACAGTCCCCAAACATATCACTGTGTTAGTGAGGGTTTATCACAGTCCACAAACATATCACTGTGATAGTGTGGGTTTGTCACAGTCCCCAAACATATCACTGTGATAGTGTGGGTTTGTCACAGTCCCCAAACGTATCACTGTGATAGTGTGGGTTTGTAACAGTCCCCAAACGTATCACTGTGATAGTGTGGGTTTGTCACATTCCCCAAACGTATCACTGTGATAGTGTGGGTTTGTCACAGTCCCCAAACGTATCACTGTGATAGTGTGGGTTTGTCACAGTCCCCAAACATATCACTGTGATAGTGTGGGTTTATCACAGTCCCCAAACATATCACTGTGATAGTGAGGGTTTATCTCAGTCCCCAAACGTATCACTGTGATAGTGTGGGTTTGTCACAGTCCCCAAACATATCACTGTGATAGTGAGGGTTTATCACAGTCCCCAAACATATCACTGTGATAGTGTGGGTTTGTCACAGTCCCCAAACATATCACTGTGATCGTGTGGGTTTGTCACAGTCCCCAAACATATCACTGTGATAGTGTGGGTTTGTCACAGTCCCCAAACATATCACTGTGATAGTGTGGGTTTGTCACAGTCCCCAAACTTATCACTGTGATAGTGTGGGTTTGTCACAGTCCCCAAACGTATTACTGTGATCGTGTGGGTTTGTCACAGTCCCCAAACATATCACTGTGATAGTGTGGGTTTGTCACAGTCCCCAAACATATCACTGTGATAGTGTGGGTTTGTCACAGTCCCCAAACATATCACTGTGTTAGTGAGGGTTTATCACAGTCCCCAAACATATCACAGTGATAGTGTGCATTTATCACAGTCCCCAAACGTATCACTGTGATCGTGTGGGTTTATCACAGTCCCCAAACATATCACTGTGATAGTGAGGGTTTATCACAGTCCCCAAACGTATCACTGTGATAGTGTGGGTTTGTCACAGTCCCCAAACATATCACTGTGATAGTGAGGGTTTATCACAGTCCCCAAACGTTTCACTGTGATAGTGTGGGTTTATCACAGTCCCCAAACGTATCACTGTGATAGTGTGGGTTTGTCACAGTCCCCAAACATATCACTGAGATAGTGAGGGTTTATCACAGTCCCCAAACGTTTCACTGTGATAGTGTGGGTTTGTCACAGTCCCCAAATGTATCACTGTGATAGTGTGGGTTTATCACAGTCCACAAACGTATCACTGTGATAGTGTGGGTTTGTCACAGTCCCCAAACATATCACTGTGATAGTGTGGGTTTGTCACAGTCCCCAAACATATCACTGTGATAGTGTGGGTTTATCACAGTCCCCAAACATATCACTGTGATAGTGAGGGTTTGTCCCAGTCCCCAAACATATCACTGTGATAGTGTGGGTTTATCACAGTCCCCAAACATATCACTGTGATAGTGAGGGTTTATCACAGTCCCCAAACGTATCACTGTGATAGTGTGGGTTTATCACAGTCCCCAAACATATCACTGTGATAGTGAGGGTTTATCACAGTCCCCAAACGTATCACTGTGATAGTGTGGGTTTGTCACAGTCCCCAAACATATCACTGTGATAGTGTGGGTTTATCACAGTCCACAAACATATCACTGTGATCGTGTGGGTTTGTCACAGTCCCCAAACATATCACTGTGTTAGTGAGGGTTTATCACAGTCCACAAACATATCACTGTGATAGTGTGGGTTTGTCACAGTGCCCAAACGTATCACTATGATAGTGTGGGTTTGTCACAGTCCCCAAACATATCACTGTGATAGTGTGGGTTTATCACAGTCCCCAAACGTATCACTGTGATAGTGTGGGTTTGTCACAGTCCCCAAACGTATCACTGTGATAGTCAGGGTTTGTCACAGTCCCCAAACGTTTCACTGTGATAGTGTGGGTTTGTCACAGTCCCCAAACATATCACTGTGATCGTGTGGGTTTTTCACAGTCCCCAAACATATCACTGTGATAGTGAGGGTTTGTCACAGTCCCCAAACATATCACTGGGATAGTGAGGGTTTGTCACAGTCCCCAAACGTTTCACTGTGATAGTGTGGGTTTGTCACAGTCCCCAAACATATCACTGTAATAGTGAGGGTTTGTCACAGTCCCCAAACATATCACTGTGATAGTGTGGGTTTGTCACAGCCCCCAAACATATCACTGTGATAGTGAGGGTTTATCACAGTCCCCAAACATATCACTGTGATAGTGTGGGTTTATCACAGTCCCCAAACATATCACTGTGATAGTGTGGGTTTATCACAGTCCCCAAACATATCACTGTGATAGTGTGGGTTTATCACAGTCCCCAAACATATCACTGTGATAGTGTGGGTTTGTCACAGTCCCCAAACATATCACTGTGATAGTGAGGGTTTATCACAGTCCCCAAACGTTTCACTGTGATAGTGTGGGTTTGTCACAGTCCCCAAACGTATCACTGTGATAGTGTGGGTTTTGTCACAGTCCCCAAACATATCATTGTGATAGTGTGGGTTTATCACAGTCCCCAAACTTATCACTGTGATAGTGTGGGTTTGTCACAGTCCCCAAACATATCACTGTGATAGTGAGGTTTTGTCACAGTCCCCAAACATATCACTGTGATAGTGAGGGTTTGTCACAGTCCCCAAACATATCACTGTGATAGTGAGGGTTTGTCACAGTCCCCAAACGTATCATTGTGCTCGTGAGGATTTGTCACAGTCCCCAAACATATCACTGTGATAGTGAGGGTTTATCACAGTCCCCAAACGTATCACTGTGATAGTGTGGGTTTGTCACAGTCCCCAAACATATCACTGTGATAGTGTGGGTTTGTCACAGTCCCCAAACATATCACTGTGATCGTGTGGGTT
Source organism: Chiloscyllium plagiosum (assembly GCF_037043375.1). Classification (NCBI taxonomy): domain Eukaryota; kingdom Metazoa; phylum Chordata; class Chondrichthyes; order Orectolobiformes; family Hemiscylliidae; genus Chiloscyllium; species Chiloscyllium plagiosum. The sequence continues at coordinate 157,421,985 of NW_028270140.1, read as the reverse complement.
TGTCACAGTCCCCAAACATATCACTGTGATCGTGTGGGTTTTTCACAGTCCCCAAACATATCACTGTGATAGTGAGGGTTTGTCACAGTCCCCAAACATATCACTGGGATAGTGAGGGTTTGTCACAGTCCCCAAACGTTTCACTGTGATAGTGTGGGTTTGTCACAGTCCCCAAACATATCACTGTGATCGTGTGGGTTTTTCACAGTCCCCAAACATATCACTGTGATAGTGAGGGTTTGTCACAGTCCCCAAACATATCACTGTGATAGTGAGGGTTTGTCACAGTCCCCAAACATATCACTGTGATAGTGAGGGTTTGTCACAGTCCCCAAACATATCACTGTGATAGTGTGGGTTTGTCACAGCCCCCAAACATATCACTGTGATAGTGAGGGTTTATCACAGTCCCCAAACATATCACTGTGATAGTGTGGGTTTATCACAGTCCCCAAACATATCACTGTGATAGTGTGGGTTTATCACAGTCCCCAAACATATCACTGTGATAGTGTGGGTTTATCACAGTCCCCAAACATATCACTGTGATAGTGTGGGTTTGTCACAGTCCCCAAACATATCACTGTGATAGTGAGGGTTTATCACAGTCCCCAAACGTTTCACTGTGATAGTGTGGGTTTGTCACAGTCCCCAAACGTATCACTGTGATAGTGTGGGTTTTGTCACAGTCCCCAAACATATCATTGTGATAGTGTGGGTTTATCACAGTCCCCAAACGTATCACTGTGATAGTGTGGGTTTGTCACAGTCCCCAAACATATCACTGTGATAGTGAGGTTTTGTCACAGTCCCCAAACATATCACTGTGATAGTGAGGGTTTGTCACAGTCCCCAAACATATCACTGTGATAGTGAGGGTTTGTCACAGTCCCCAAACGTATCATTGTGCTCGTGAGGATTTGTCACAGTCCCCAAACATATCACTGTGATAGTGAGGGTTTATCACAGTCCCCAAACGTATCACTGTGATAGTGTGGGTTTGTCACAGTCCCCAAACATATCACTGTGATAGTGTGGGTTTGTCACAGTCCCCAAACATATCACTGTGATCGTGTGGGTTTGTCACAGTCCCCAAACATATCACTGTGATAGTGAGGGTTTGTCACAGTCCCCAAACATATCACTGTGATAGTGTTGGTTTGTCACAGTCCCCAAACATATCACTGTGATAGTGTGGGTTTATCACAGTCCCCAAACATATCACTGTGATAGTGTGGGTTTGTCACAGTCCCCAAACATATCACTGTGATAGTGTTGGTTTGTCACAGTCCCCAAACATATCACTGTGATAGTGTGGGTTTATCACAGTCCCCAAACATATCACTGTGATAGTGTGGGTTTATCACAGTCCCCAAACGTATCACTGTGATAGTGAGGGTTTATCACAGTCCCCAAACATATCACTGTGATAGTGTGGGTTTGTCACAGTCCCCAAACATATCACTGTGATAGTGAGGGTTTGTCACAGTCCCCAAACATATCACTGTGATAGTGAGGGTTTGTCACAGTCCCCAAACATATCACTGTGATAGTGAGGGTTTATCACAGTCCCCAAACATATCACTGTGATAGTGAGGGTTTATCACAGTCCCCAAACATATCACTGTGATAGTGTGGGTTTGTCACAGTCCCCAAACGTTTCACTGTGATAGTGTGGGTTTATCACAGTCCCCAAACGTTTCACTGTGATAGTGTGGGTTTGTCACAGTCCCCAAACATATCATTGTGATAGTGTGGGTTTATCACAGTCCCCAAACATATCACTGTGATAGTGTGGGTTTGTCACAGTCCCCAAACATATCACTGTGATAGTGAGGGTTTGTCACAGTCCCCAAACATATCACTGTGATAGTGAGGGTTTGTCACAGTCCCCAAACATATCACTGTGATAGTGAGGGTTTGTCACAGTCCCCAAACGTATCATTGTGATCGTGAGGGTTTGTCACAGTCCCCAAACATATCACTGTGATAGTGTGGGTTTGTCACAGACCCCAAACATATGACTGTGATAGTGTGGGTTTGTCACAGTCCCCAAACATATCACTGTGATAGTGTGGGTTTGTCACAGTCCCCAAACATATCACTGTGATAGTGAGGGTTTATCACAGTCCCCAAACATATCACTGTGATAGTGTGGGTTTGTCGCAGTCCCCAAACATATCACTGTGTTAGTGTGGGTTTATCACAGTCCCCAAACGTATCACTGTGATAGTGAGGGTTTGTCACAGTCCCCAAACATATCACTGTGATAGTGTGGGTTTGTCACAGTCCCCAAACATATCACTGTGATAGTAAGGGTTTGTCACAGTCCCCAAACATATCACTGTGATAGTGTGGGTTTGTCACAGTCCCCAAACATATCACTGTGATAGTGTGTGTTTATCACAGTCCCCAAACATATCACTGTGATAGTGAGGGTTTATCACAGTCCCCAAACATATCACTGTGATAGTGAGGGTTTGTCACAGTCCCCAAACATATCACTGTGATAGTGTGTGTTTATCACAGTCCCCAAACATATCACTGTGATAGTGTGGGTTTATCACAGTCCCCAAACATATCACTGTGATAGTGTGGGTTTATCACAGTCCCCAAACATATCACTGTGATAGTGTGGGTTTATCACAGTCCCCAAACATATCACTGTGATAGTGTGGGTTTATCACAGTCAACAAACATATCACTGTGATAGTGAGGGTTTATCACAGTCCCCAAACATATCACTGTGATAGTGTGGGTTTATCACAGTCCCCAAACATATCACTGTGATAGTGTGGGTTTATCACAGTCCCCAAACATATCACTGTGATAGTGTGGGTTTATCACAGTCCCCAAACATATCACTGTGATAGTGTGGGTTTATCACAGTCAACAAACATATCACTGTGATAGTGAGGGTTTATCACAGTCCCCAAACATATCACTGTGATAGTGTGGGTTTATCACAGTCCCCAATCATATCACTGTGATAGTGTGGGTTTATCACAGTCCCCAAACATATCACTGTGTTAGTGAGGGTTTATCACAGTCCCCAAACATATCACTGTGATAGTGAGGGTTTGTCACAGCCCCCAAACATATCACTGTGTTAGTGAGGGTTTATCACAGTCCCCAAACATATCACTGTGATAGTGTGGGTTTATCACAGTCCCCAAACATATCACTGTGATAGTGAGGGTTTGTCACAGCCCCCAAACATATCACTGTGTTAGTGAGGGTTTATCACAGTCCACAAACATATCACTGTGATAGTGTGGGTTTGTCGCAGTCCCCAAACATATCACTGTGATAGTGAGGGTTTGTCACAGTCCCCAAACATATCACTGTGATAGTGTGGGTTTGTCACAGTCCCCAAACATATCACTGTGATAGTGTGGGTTTGTAACAGTCCCCAAACGTATCACTGTGATAGTGTGGGTTTGTCACAGTCCCCAAACGTTTCACTGTGATAGTGAGGGTTTATCACAGTCCCCAAACGTATCACTGTGATAGTGTGGGTTTGTCACAGTCCCCAAACATATCACTGTGATAGTGTGGGTTTGTCACAGTCCCCAAACGTTTCACTGTGATAGTGAGGGTTTATCACAGTCCCCAAACGTATCACTGTGATAGTGTGGGTTTGTCACAGTCCCCAAACATATCACTGTGATAGTGTGGGTTTATCACAGTCCCCAAACATATCACTGTGATAGTGTGGGTTTGTCACAGTCCCCAAACATATCACTGTGATAGTGTGGGTTTATCACAGCCCCCAAACATATCACTGTGATAGTGAGGGTTTATCACAGTCCACAAACATATCACTGTGATAGTGTGGGTTTTTTTACAGTCCCCAAACGTATCACTGTGATAGTGTGGGTTTGTCACAGTCCCCAAACATATCACTGTGATAGTGAGGGTTTATCACAGTCCCCAAACATATCACTGTGATAGTGTGGGTTTGTCACAGTCCCCAAACATATCACTGTGATAGTGAGGGTTTATCACAGTCCCCAAACATATCACTGTGATAGTGTGGGTTTGTCACAGTCCCCAAACATATCACTGTGATAGTGTGGGTTTGTCACAGTCCCCAAACATATCACTGTGATAGTGTGGGTTTGTCACAGTCCCCAAACATATCACTGTGATAGTGTGGGTTTGTCACAGTCCCCAAACATATCACTGTGATAGTGTGGGTTTGTCACAGTTCCCAAACATATCACTGTGATAGTGTGGGTTTGTCACAGTTCCCAAACATATCACTGTGATAGTGTGGGTTTGTCACAGTCCCCAAACGTATCACTGTGATAGTGTGGGTTTGTCACAGTCCCCAAACATATCACTGTGATAGTGAGGGTTTATCACAGTCCCCAAACATATCACTGTGATAGTGAGGGTTTATCACAGTCCCCAAACATATCATTGTGATAGTGTGGGTTTATCACAGTCCCCAAACGTATCACTGTGATAGTGTGGGTTTGTCACAGTCCGGAAACATATCACTGTGATAGTGTGGGTTTATCACAGTCCCCAAACATATCACTGTGATAGTGTGGGTTTATCACAGTCCCCAAACATATCACTGTGATAGTGTGGGTTTGTCACAGTCCCCAAACATATCACTGTGATAGTGTGGGTTTGTCACAGTCCCCAAACATATCACTGTGATAGTGTGGGTTTATCACAGTCCCCAAACATATCACTGTGATAGTGAGGGTTTGTCACAGTCCCCAAACATATCACTGTGATAGTGAGGGTTTGTCACAGTCCCCAAACATATCACTGTGATAGTGTGGGTTTGTCACAGTTCCCAAACATATCACTGTGATAGTGTGGGTTTGTCACAGTCCCCAAATATATCACTGTGATAGTGTGGGTTTATCACAGTCCCCAAACATATCACTGTGATAGTGTGGGTTTGTCACAGTCCCCAAACATATCACTGTGATAGTGTGGGTTTATCACAGTCCCCAAACGTATCACTGTGATAGTGTGGGTTTGTCACAGTCCCCAAACATATCACTGTGATAGTGTGGGTTTGTCACAGTCCCCAAACGTATCACTGTGATAGTGTGGGTTTGTCACAGTCCCCAAACATATCACTGTGATAGTGTGGGTTTGTCACAGTCCCCAAACATATCACTGTGATAGTGAGGGTTTATCACAGTCCCCAAACGTATCACTGTGATAGTGTGGGTTTATCACAGTCCCCAAACATATCACTGTGATAGTGTGGGTTTATCACTGTCCCCAAACGTATCACTGTGATAGTGTGGGTTTATCACAGTCCCCAAACATATCACTGTGATAGTGTGGGTTTATCACAGTCCCCAAACGTATCACTGTGATAGTGTGGGTTTGTCACAGTCCCCAAACATATCACTGTGATAGTGAGGGTTTGTCACAGTCCCCAAACATATCACTGTGATAGTGAGGGTTTATCACAGTCCCCAAACATATCACTGTGATAGTGTGGGTTTGTCACAGTCCCCAAACATATCACTGTGTTAGTGAGGGTTTATCACAGTCCCCAAACATATCACTGTGATAGTGAGGGTTTGTCACAGCCCCCAAACATATCACTGTGTTAGTGAGGGTTTATCACAGTCCCCAAACATATCACTGTGATAGTGTGGGTTTGTCACAGTCCCCAAACGTATCACTGTGATAGTGAGGGTTTGTCACAGTCCCCAAACATATCACTGTGATAGTGAGGGTTTGTAACAGTCCCCAAACGTATCACTGTGATAGTGTGGGTTTGTCACAGTCCCCAAACATATCACTGTGATAGTGTGGGTTTGTCACAGTCCCCAAACATATCACTGTGATAGTGAGGGTTTGTAACAGTCCCCAAACGTATCACTGTGATAGTGTGGGTTTGTCACAGTCCCCAAACATATCACTGTGATAGTGTGGGTTTGTCACAGTCCCCAAACATATCACTGTGATAGTGTGGGTTTGTCACAGTCCCCAAACATATCACTGTGATAGTGAGGGTTTATCACAGTCCCCAAACGTATCACTGTGATAGTGTGGGTTTGTCACAGTCCCCAAACATATCACTGTGATAGTGAGGGTTTATCACAGTCCCCAAACGTATCACTGTGATAGTGTGGGTTTGTAACAGTCCCCAAACATATCACTGTGATAGTGAGGGTTTATCACAGTCCCCAAACGTATCACTGTGATAGTGTGGGTTTGTCACAGTCCCCAAACATATCACTGTGATAGTGTGGGTTTATCACAGTCCCCAAACATATCACTGTGATAGTGAGGGTTTATCACATTCCCCAAACATATCACTGTGATAGTGTGGGTTTGTCACAGTCCCCAAACATATCACTGAGATAGTGTGGGTTTGTCACAGTCCCCAAACATATCACTGTGATAGTGTGGGTTTGTCACAGTCCCCAAACATATCACTGTGATCGTGTGGGTTTGTCACAGTCCCCAAACGTATCACTGTGATCGTGTGGGTTTGTCACAGTCCCCAAACATATCACTGTGATAGTGAGGGTTTATCACAGTCCCCAAACGTTTCACTGTGATAGTGTGGGTTTGTCACAGTCCCCAAACATATCACTGTGATAGTGAGGGTTTATCACAGTCCCCAAACGTATCACTGTGATAGTGAGGGTTTATCACAGTCCCCAAACGTATCACTGTGATAGTGTGGGTTTATCACAGTCCCCAAACATATCACTGTGATAGTGTGGGTTTGTCACAGTCCCCAAACATATCACTGTGATAGTGCGGGTTTATCACAGTCCACAAACGTATCACTGTGATAGTGTGGGTTTATCACAGTCCCCAAACATATCACTGTGATAGTGTGGGTTTATCACAGTCCCCAAACATATCATTGTGATCGTGAGGGTTTGTCACAGTCCCCAAACATATCACTGTGATAGTGAGGGTTTATCACAGTCCCCAAACATATCACTGTGATAGTGTGGGTTTATCACAGTCCACAAACGTATCACTGTGATAGTGTGGGTTTATCACAGTCCCCAAACATATCACTGTGATAGTGTGGGTTTGTCACAGTCCCCAAACGTATCACTGTGATCGTGTGGGTTTGTCACAGTCCCCAAACATATCACTGTGATAGTGAGGGTTTATCACAGTCCCCAAACGTTTCACTGTGATAGTGTGGGTTTGTCACAGTCCCCAAACATATCACTGTGATAGTGAGGGTTTATCACAGTCCCCAAACGTTTCACTGTGATAGTGTGGGTTTGTCACAGTCCCCAAACATATCACTGTGATAGTGTGGGTTTATCACAGTCCCCAAACATATCACTGTGATAGTGAGGGTTTGTCCCAGTCCCCAAACATATCATTGTGATCGTGAGGGTTTGTCACAGTCCCCAAACATATCACTGTGATAGTGTGGGTTTATCACAGTCCACAAACATATCACTGTGATAGTGTGGGTTTATCACAGTCCCCAAACATATCACTGTGATAGTGTGGGTTTATCACAGTCCCCAAACATATCATTGTGATCGTGAGGGTTTGTCACAGTCCCCAAACGTATCACTGTGATAGTGTGGGTTTGTCACAGTCCCCAAACATATCACTGTGATAGTGTGGGTTTATCACTGTCCCCAAACATATCACTGTGATAGTGAGGGTTTGTCACAGTCCCCAAACATATCACTGTGATAGTGTGGGTTTGTCACAGTCCCCAAACATATCACTGTGATAGTGTGGGTTTATCACTGTCCCCAAACATATCACTGTGATAGTGAGGGTTTGTCACAGTCCCCAAACATATCACTGTGATAGTGTGGGTTTGTCACAGTCCCCAAACATATCACTGTGATAGTGTGGGTTTATCACTGTCCCCAAACATATCACTGTGATAGTGAGGGTTTGTCACAGTCCCCAAACATATCACTGTGATAGTGTGGGTTTGTCACAGTCCCCAAACATATCACTGTGATAGTGTGGGTTTGTCACAGTCCCCAAACGTATCACTGTGATAGTGTGGGTTTGTCACAGTCCCCAAACATATCTCTGTGATCATGTGGGTTTGTCACAGTCCCCAAACGTATCACTGTGATAGTGTGGGTTTGTCACAGTCCCCAAACGTATCACTGTGATAGTGTGGGTTTGTCACAGTCCCCAAACATATCACTGTGACAGTGAGGGTTTATCACAGTCCCCAAACATATCACTGTGATAGTGAGGGTTTTTCACAGTCCCCAAACATATCACTGTGATAGTGAGGGTTTATCACAGTCCCCAAACATATCACTGTGATAGTGAGGGTATAACACTGTCCCCAAACGTATCGATGCAGTGGACCCTGACCTCTTTGCTTGGTGTCAGCTTTCACCGGAGTCAGTGTGGGGCTACAGTTAGTGAGCATTGGCGCAACTGATTTGGGTTTGGGAATACGGAATAGAATCTAATGTTTTCGTCAAGAAACACCAAAATGTGGATGGATGCAGCACAATGCTGACTTGAAATTCACTGACAATGGACTTGAGCACAGACCAGTGTGGGCTGGTAAAGCTGAACCTCATTTACACTGTTGGAAAAGCACAGAGTGTGGGGACTGTGCAAAGACATGGAAAGATGCAGGTCAAAACCATCACAGGTTAGCAAGACTCCATCTCTAAGATAATTACTGAGAATCGAAGCTCATGGTGTCAGGGGGTGAGGTATTGCCCTGGATTGAAGACTGGTTGGCTAACAGAAAACAGAGAGCAGGAATAAATGGATGCCTTTCAGGTTGGCAGGATGTCATGAGCACTGGGTCACGTGGGTGGGGCTGGGCTCTCAGCTCCTCACAATGTGTAGAAATGGGTCGGATGAAGGCACTGGAGGGACAGGAACTGAATCTGCTGATGGCACCAAGATCAGTCCGAATGTGAGCTGTGAAGGGGGCATAAGGGATATGGGTAGGTTCGATACATGGGAAAAGATTGAGCAAATGGAGGATAATGTGGGAAAGTTTGAAATTAAAATATAGCAGACAGAATAAAAACAAACCAAATTATCTAAATGGTGAGAGGTTGCAGGGCTGGGAGATACAGTAGGATCTGGGTGTCCTGGTGCATGGATCACAGGAGGTTAGAATGCAGGGACAGCAAGTCATCAGGAAAAGATCGAATGTTGTCCAACTCAACATTGTGGGTGCGAGGGTGTTCAGGCAGGTCAGGGAGGGTGTAAAAGAGGAGGCAATGTAGCAGTATTACTCGAGGAGTTTGTTACTGCAGTAAGGAGGGCTGATATCATTGAGGAGAAAGTGAGGACTGCAAATGCTTTAGTTCAGAGTCAAAAAGTGTGGAGCTGGAAAAGCACAGCCGGTCAGGCAGCACCCAAGGAGCAGGAGAATCAACATTTCAGGCATAAGCCTTTCCTCTTTCCTAATGAAGGGCTTAAGCCTGAAATGTCAACTCTCCTGCTCTTTCGATGCTGCCTGACCAGCTGTGCTTTTCCAGCTCAACGCTTTTGACTCTGATATCATGGAAGGGTTGTCAAATAAGGCTTTCTGTGTAGAGCTTAGGGATAAAAAGGGGGCAGTGACATTCCTGGGGTGTGTATTATAGAGCCCCCAAACAGTCAGTGAACAATACAGGGGCAGATATGGAGACAATGCACTGAGACATGTAAAAATACAAACAGGATCATTATATTATTTCAATTACCCCATCGGGATAACCATAATATAAAAGGTTTGGAGGGAGCAGATTCCCTGAAATGTGTTCAGGAGAGTTGTTTATGTCACTGTGTAGACGATCTAACAAGGGAGGGTACAGTGCTGCACCGAACTCTGGGGAATGAAGGCGGGCAGCTGTTGGAGGGACAATGAGGGGAACGTTTCAGTGATAGTGATGGTGTAGATTTATTATGGAGAACGAAAAGGATTGGGGGAAGGCAGATTTTATTAAAATAAGTCCACACCTGGCCAAAATAAACTGGAAACAGTTACATGAGGGTAACTGTACAGTGGGAGGGTTCCAAAAGGAGCAGGGAGAGTACAGGGCCAACAGGAGGGAGCAACATACCCAGAGAACCCTGGAGTTCAGGGAATATTCAGGACTGGATGAAAAGGGAAAATAGAGATGGATAACAGGTACAGAGGGAGTAAAACAACGGTATCCCTGGAGGAGCTGAGGCCACTTTTGGAATATTGTGTGCAATCCTGGTCTCCCTCGAAAGGAAGGATAGAACATAGAAGAATACAGCGCAGTACAGGCCCTTTGGCCCTCGATGTTGCGCCGATCCATATACCCATCCAAATGCCTCTTAAATGTTGTAATTGTACCATATGGATATTGGGAAACTTGAAAGGTTTCAGAAAGGATTTACAAGGGGTTGTCAGGGTTGGAGAGTTTGAGCTAAAGGGACGGGGCTGTTATCCCTGAAGAATCAGAGGCTGATTAGATTAAATTATGATTTGGAGATGCCAGTGTTGGTCTGGGGTGGACAAAGTTAAAAATCACACAACACCAGGTTATAGTCCAACAGGTTTAATTGGAAGCACTAGCTTTCGGAGCGACGCTCCTTCATCAGGTGATTGTGGAGGGCTCGATCGTAACACAGATTCGTAACACATTTGTAATAAATTCTGTGTTACGATCGAGCCCTCCACTATCACCTGATGAAGGAGCGTCGCTCCGAAAGCTGGTGTGCTTCCAATTAAACCTGTTGGACTATAACCTGGTGTTGTGTGATTTTTAACTTAGATTAAGTTAGATTCCCTTCGGCCCAACCAGCCCACGCCAACCCACTGAAGAGTAACCCACCCAGACCCTCTCCCTTTAGAGGTTTATAAAATCATGAGGGGCATGGATAGGATAAATAGACAAGGTCTTTTCCCTGGGGTGGGGGAGTCCAGAACTAGAGGGTATGGGTTTAAGGTGAGAGGGGAAAGATATAAAAGAGACCTAAGAGGCAACATTTTCACGCAGAGGGTGGTACGTGTATGGAATGAGCTGCCAGAGGAAGTGGTGGAGGCTGGTACAATTGCAACATTTAAGAGGCATTTGGATGGGTATATGAATAGGAAGGGTTTGGAGGGATGTGGGCCAAATATTGGACTAGATTAGGTTAGGGTATCTGGGTGGCATGAACCAATTGGACAGAAGGGTCTGTTTCTGTGCTGTACATCTCTAGGGTAGGGTAGTTGAAATAGAATCTCTACTATGTGGGAACAGGCCATTTGGCCCACACTGACCCTCTGAAAAGCATCCTACCCAATCCCGCCCTATCCCTGTAACCCTGCATTTCCCTTGTCTAATCAGCCTAACCTGCACACTCCTGGACACTACGGGCAATTAGCATTACCAATTCACCTGACCTGCACATCTTTGGACTGTGGGAGGAAACCGGAGCACCCGGAGGAAACCCACGCAGACACGGGGAGAACGTGCAAACTCCACACAGACAGTTGCCCAAGGCTGGAATCAAGCCCAGGTCCCTGGCGCTGTCATCATGCTATGCTGTAGGGTTTATATGGATTTCAGTAAAGCTTTTGACAAGGTCCCTCATGGGAAACAGATACATAAGGTAAACCAACATGGGGTCCAGGGCCACTTGGGAAGAAGAATCCAAATCGGCCACAGGGGATACTTGCCTTTATCAGTTGAGGTTTGGATTATAACAGCAGGGTGGTCATGTTGAAGCTGTACAGAAGTTTGGTCAGGCCGCAGCTGGGGTACAGGTAGCTCTCCTATATCGCTGTCATTGGACTCCAGCGAAATCTCGCTGAATAGAAATAATGGGGTCTGTGGGAAAATGGGGTTAGGGGTAAATCAACAAAAAAAATCACTCACGATCGCTCAAACATCACCCAAAACCCTAACGCAGAGTATAGCACAGCTGGAATGAAGGTATTAATTATATTTATCAATGAAACAAAAGTAAATTTAACACATTACATTAAAAATATTATTGATGCAGGGACAGAGAGTCATCATCGTCAGATGTGGCTGGCTGTGGTTGGTTGTCTCCTGACTGTTTCTTGGGGCTTGGTTTTGATTGGGTGATATGTAGATACAAAAACAAATTAGGAAAGCAAATGGTCTGTATTGGAGTAATGCAGTCCTGCAGGAATTATACAGGAATTATACAAGAGTATTCGTATCTCAGAGGGAGAGCAATGAATATTCATTAGTTTAATGTTTGAGATGAAGCTGCTCAATGTATAGCCATGTACCTCTCATGTGCTCTGACAGCAGCTGACATCAGCACATGTGCAGAACAAAGCGTGTGAATCTATTGCTGCTGGACTCATACTATTGCGAACAGAGGCATGCATTCTCAAAAACACTGTTCCTTAACTCTTCAGCGACATTACAGCCAAATCATGCTGCTGAAACTCACTTCATGTGAGAACGACCTATACTGTGTGCAGTTTCTGGTGCCCACACTATAGGAAGGATGTGATTGTACTGGGAGGGGGTACAGAGGGGATTCACCAGGATACTGCCTGGGCTGGAGCAGGTTAGTGATGAAGACAGGCTGGAGAAGCTCAGGGTGGTTTCTTTAGAGCAGAGAAGGCTGAGGGGGGAACCTGATCGAGGTGGATAAGATTATTGGGGGGGGGGGGAAGCGGGAGGGATATAAAGCAGCTGTTCCACCTTAGTCACAGGAACAATAACAAAGTTTTAAGATGAAAAGGAAGAAGTTTAGAGGGGATTTGAAGAAGCTTTTTTTCCCCAGTGGGGAGTTAGAGTCTGGAATGCACTGCCTGGGAGGGTATGAATCGGGAAACATCACAATCGTTAAAATCTACTTGGATGAGCACTTGTAATGTCAGAACATTCAAGGTTATGGGCCAAGTGCAGGAACGTGGGACTAGTGGAGGATTACAGTATCAGCTCAATGGGTTGAAAGGCCACTCTGTCATGTATGATAGTTTGATTCATGATCTCATGTTCCAGAGCCCCAGGCCATTGTCTTCAGTCACATGTTCAATTCAGTTTGTAAATCTGAACCTAGCGTTGGATCTAATGGTGACCTCAAAACCATTGTCAATTGTTGTAATGTCCTTTAGGGAAGGAATCTGCCATCCTTACCTGGTCTGGCCCGACATGTCACTCCAGACCCACAGCAATGGGGTTGACTCTTACCTGCCCTCTGGGTAATTAGGCACGCACATCCCATGAATGAAGAAAAGGAAGGAATGTGAATGGGTAGTAATGGGATGTAAGTGTGTGTAGCGAGAGGAGCAGGGAGTAGGGACAGGCTCTGACCGCATGGCTCCACAACCAGCGCAGATTTGATGGCCTGAATGGTTAGTACTGACTTGAATTAAATGTTGGATGAGGTTTGCTTCAATCACCAATGCCAGCTTCTTCCTGCAGAGCAATCACTGGATGAGCGAGGCGTGTAAGAAGATGCAATGGACAATCCACGGCTATTGGTAACAACATCTTATATATACACACTGCAGGCATGTCCTGCACAGTGCTCACATTCCAAACTGCAAGCAGTGCTGAAGGGGGTGGGGAGGGTGCAGAGAGTCTGTGTGGCCCAATCAGCTTTAATATTACAGTGAAAATACACACACAAACGCGCATATACACACCGTCCTGGTTGGTCCAACACTGGGTCTAACTCCAGGTGCTGGGACACGGGGGAGAATCCAGAGGAAAGTCATGGATCAGATTCCAAACCTGGAGAGACAATTCCTTCATTCCCGGGCAGAGGGTGTCTGATTGCAGATGACAATCACAACAAGATGGCTGAAAGACTGCAAGGAGAGCAGGCACATGGGACAGTACAAATACAACAGGCCAAACAGCCTCTTTCTGTGGTGTCTCATGCTGAAGATGGTGTTTGTACAGACATGTTTGAGGGAGGAGCGGGACTGGTAAACTCAAGATTGTGGGTGCAAGAATCTTCAGGCAGGATTGGGGAGGCTGTCAGAGAGGAGGCGATGTTGCAGTATTAGTTACTGTGATAAGACAAAGTTAAAAATCACACAACACCAGGTTATAGTCCAGCAGGTTTAATTGGAAGCACACTAGCTTTCGGAGCGACGCTCCTTCATCAGGTGATTGTGGAGGGCTCGATCGTAACACAGAATTTATAGCAAAAATTTGCAGTGTGATGTAACTGAAATTATATATTGAAAAATTGATTGTTAAGGTATGTAGAGAAGAGATGTTGGAAATTCTGGAAAGGGTGAAAATAGATACGTCCCCTGGGCCTGACGGCATTTATCCTAGGATTCTCTGGGAAGCAAGGGAGGAGATTGCAGAGCCATTGGCCTTGATTTTTATGTCCTCTTTGTCTACAGGAGTAGTGCCAGAAGACTGGAGGCTAGCAAATGTGGTTCCCTTGTTCAAGAAGGGGAGTAGGGATAACCCTAGTAACTATAGGCCGGTGAGTCTCACTTCTGTTGTGGGCAAAGTCTTAGAGAGAATTGTAAGGGATAGGATTTATGAACATCTGGATAGGAATAATGTGATCAAGGATAGTCAGCATGGTTTTGTGAAGGGCAGGTCGTGCCTCACAAACCTTATTGAATTCTTTGAGAAGGTGACTAAGGAGGTAGACGAGGGGAAAGCAGTAGATGTGGTGTATATGGATTTTAGTAAGGCGTTTGATAAGGTTCCCCATGGTAGACTACTGCAAAAAATACGGAGGTATGGCATTGAGGGTGAGTTGGAGGTTTGGATTAGCAGTTGGCTGGCTGGAAGAAGACAGAGGGTAGTAGTTGATGGCAAATGTTCATCTTGGAGTGCCGTCACTAGTGGTGTTCCGCAAGGATCTGTTTTGGGACCATTGCTGTTTGTCATCTTTATAAATGACCTGGAGGAGGGGTTAGAAGGTTGGGTGAGTAAGTTTGCGGATGATACGAAAGTCAGAGGAGTTGTAGACAGTGAGGAAGGATGTGGCAGGTTACAGCGGGATATAGATAAGCTGCAGAACTGGGCAGAAAGGTGGCAGATGGAGTTCAATGTAGCTAAGTGTGAGGTGATTCACTTTGGTAAGTGTAATAAAAAGATGGGGTACTGGGCTAACGGTCGGATACTTGGTAGTGTGGATGAGCAGAGGGATCTTGGTGTCCATGTACACAAATCTTTGAAAGTTGCCACCCAGGTAAATAGTGCGGTGAAGAAGGCATATGGTGTACTGGCTTTTATTGGTAGAGGAATTGAGTTCCGGAGTACTGAGGTCATGTTGCAGTTGTATAGGACTCTGGTACGGCCGCATCTGGAATATTGTGTGCAGTTTTGGTCGCCATACTATAGGAAGGATGTGGAGGCACTGGAACGGGTGCAGAGGAGGTTTACCAGGATGTTGCCTGGTATGGTAGAAAGATCGTATGAGGAAAGGCTGAGGCACTTGGGGTTGTTTTCATTGGAGAAAAGAAGGTTTGGGGTGACTTGATAGAGGTGTATAAGATGATTAGGGGTTTAGATAGGATCGACAGTGAGAATCTTTTTCCACGTATGGAGTCAGCTATTACAAGGGGGCATAGCTTTAAATTAAGGGGGGGTAGGTATAGGACAGATGTTAGTGGTAGATTCTTTACTCAGCGAGTCGTGAGTTCATGGAATGCCCTGCCAGTAGCAGTGGTGGACTCTCCCTCTTTATGGGCATTTAAGCGGGCATTGGATAGGCATATGGAGGATAGTGGGCTAGTGTAGGTTAGGTGGGCTTGGATCGGCGCAACATCGAGGGCCGAAGGGCCTGTACTGCGCTGTATTCTTCTATGTTCTATGTTCTATAAGCCTTTCATCTGTTAGAATACAGTAATAGTTTCACTTCTTTCATGTGTAAATCACGAAACCTTTTTTTTAAAGTTGCATTCTCGGGTTAGCTGTTAACAACGGTGATAGCTAGACAATATGTTGAAGGTGTTAGCCCCCTGTGTTCTCTGTCTATGCCATGATGAAAGGCTTAACAGACAATCAATTTTTTAATGTATAATTTCAGTTACATCACACTGTACATTTTTGCTATAAATTCGGTGTGTTATGATTGAGCCCTCCACTACCACCTGATGAAGGAGCGTCGCTCCGAAAGCTAGTGCTTCCAGTTAAACCTGTTGGACTATAACCTGGTGTTGTGTGATTTTTAACTTTGTACACCCCAGTCCAACACCGACATCTCCGAATCATGTGATAAGACAGTCATCAATTGAGGCCCTTCTAGATAGGGCTTGGGAATAAAAACAGTCAGTGAGTTCCCTGGGAGTATATTACAATCTCCCAAAACAGTCAGTGAGTTCCCTGGGAGTATATTACAATCTCCCAAAACAGTCAGTGAGATCCCTGGGAGTATATTACAGACTCCCAAAACAGTCAATGAGATCCCTGTGAGTATATTACAATCTCCCAAAACAGTCAGTGAGATTCCTGGGAGTGTATTACAATCTCCCAAAACAGTCAGTGAGATCCGTGGGAGTGTATTACAATATCCCAAAACAGTCAGTGAGATTCCTGGGAGTGTATTACAATCTCCCAAAACAGTCAGTGAGATCTCTGGGAGTGTATTACAATCTCCCAAAACAGTCAGTGAGATTCCTGGGAGTATATTACAGACTCCCAAAACAGTCAGTGAGATTCCTGGGAGTATATTACAATCTCCCAAAACAGTCAGTGAGATTCCTGGGAGTATATTACAGACTCCCAAAACAGTCAGTGAGATCCCTGGGAGTATATTACAATCTCCCAAAACAGTCAGTGAGTTCCCTAGGAGTATATTACAATCTCCCAAAACAGTCAGTGAGATTCCTGGGAGCATATTACAGACTCCCAAAACAGTCAGGGAGATTCCTGGGAGTATATTACAGACTCCCAAAACAGTCAGTGAGATTCCTGGGAGTATATTACAGACTCCCAAAACAGTCAGTGAGTTCCCTAGGAGTATATTACAATCTCCCAAAACAGTCAGTGAGATTCCTGGGAGTATATTACAGACTCCCAAAACAGTCAGTGAGATTCCTGGGAGTATATTACAGACTCCCAAAACAGTCAGTGAGTTCCCTGGGAGTATATTACAATCTCCCAAAACAGTCAGTGAGATTCCTGGGAGTATATTACAATCTCCCAAAACAGTCAGTGAGATTCCTGGGAGTATATTACAGACTCCCAAAACAGTCAGTGAGATCCCTGGGAGTATATTACAATCTCCCAAAACAGTCAGTGAGATCCGTGGGAGTATATTACAATCTCCCAAAACAGTCAGTGAGATTCCTGGGAGTATATTACAATCTCCCAAAACAGTCAGTGAGATCCGTGGGAGTATATTACAGACTCCCAAAACAGTCAGTGAGATTCCTGGGAGTATATTACAGACTCACAAAACAGTCAGTGAGATTCCTGGGAGTATATTACAGACTCCCAAAACAGTCAGTGAGATTCCTGGGAGTATATTACAATCTCCCAAAACAGTCAGTGAGATCCCTGGGAGTGTATTACAATCTCCCAAAACAGTCAGTGAGATTCCTGGGAGTGTATTACAATCTTCCAAAACAGTCAGTGAGATTCCTGGGAGTATATTACAATCGCCCAAAACAGTCAGTGAGATTCCTGGGAGTATATTACAGACTCCCAAAACAGTCAGTGAGATTCCTGGGAGTATATTACAGACTCCCAAAACAGTCAGTGAGTTCCCTGGGAGTATATTACAATCTCCCAAAACAGTCAGTGAGATTCCTGGGAGTAGATTACAGACTCCCAAAACAGTCAGTGAGATCCCTGGGAGTATATTACAATCTCCCAAAACAGTCAGTGAGATTCCTGGGAGTATATTACAGACTCCCAAAACAGTCAGTGAGTTCCCTGGGAGTATATTACAATCTCCCAAAACAGTCAGTGAGATTCCTGGGAGTATATTACAATCTCCCAAAACAGTCAGTGAGATTCCTGGGAGTATATTACAGACTCACAAAACAGTCAGTGAGATCCCTGGGAGTATATTACAATCTCCCAAAACAGTCAGTGAGATCCGTGGGAGTATATTACAATCTCCCAAAACAGTCAGTGAGATTCCTGGGAGTATATTACAATCTCCCAAAACAGTCAGTGAGATCCGTGGGAGTATATTACAGACTCCCAAAACAGTCAGTGAGATTCCTGGGAGTATATTACAGACTCACAAAACAGTCAGTGAGATTCCTGGGAGTATATTACAGACTCCCAAAACAGTCAGTGAGATTCCTGGGAGTATATTACAATCTCCCAAAACAGTCAGTGAGATCCCTGGGAGTGTATTACAATCTCCCAAAACAGTCAGTGAGATTCCTGGGAGTGTATTACAATCTCCCAAAACAGTCAGTGAGATTCCTGGGAGTATATTACAGACTCCCAAAACAGTCAGTGAGATTCCTGGGAGTATATTACAATCGCCCAAAACAGTCAGTGAGATTCCTGGGAGTATATTACAGACTCCCAAAACAGTCAGTGAGATTCCTGAGAGTGTATTACAATCTCCCAAAACAGTCAGTGAGATTCCTGGGAGTGTATTACAATCTCCCAGAACAGTCAGTGAGATTCCTGGGAGTATATTACAGACTCCCAAAACAGTCAGTGAGATTCCTGGGAGTATATTACAGACTCCCAAAACAGTCAGTGAGATCCCTGTGAGTATATTACAATCTCCCAAAACAGTCAGTGAGATTCCTGGGAGTGTATTACAATCTCCCAAAACAGTCAGTGAGATCCGTGGGAGTGTATTACAATATCCCAAAACAGTCAGTGAGATTCCTGGGAGTGTATTACAATCTCCCAAAACAGTCAATGAGATCTCTGGGAGTGTATTACAATCTCCCAAAACAGTCAGTGAGATTCCTGGGAGTATATTACAGACTCCCAAAACAGTCAGTGAGATTCCTGGGAGTATATTACAATCTCCCAAAACAGTCAGTGAGATTCCTGGGAGTATATTACAGACTCCCAAAACAGTCAGTGAGATTCCTGGGAGTGTATTACAATCTCCCAAAACAGTCAGTGAGATCCCTGGGAGTATATTACAATCTCCCAAAACAGTCAGTGAGATTCCTGGGAGTGTATTACAATCTCCCAAAACAGTCAGTGAGATTCCTGGGAGTATATTACAGACTCCCAAAACAGTCAGTGAGATTCCTGGGAGTATATTACAATCGCCCAAAACAGTCAGTGAGATTCCTGGGAGTGTATTACAATCTCCCAAAACAGTCAGTGAGATCCCTGGGAGTATATTACAATCTCCCAAAACAGTCAGTGAGATTCCTGGGAGTGTATTACAATCTCCCAAAACAGTCAGTGAGATCCCTAGGAGTATATTACAATCTCCCAAAACAGTCAGTGAGATCCCTGGGAGTATATTACAGACTCCCAAAACAGTCAGTGAGATCCGTGGGAGTATATTACAGACTCCCAAAACAGTCAGTGAGATTCCTGGGAGTATATTACAGACTCACAAAACAGTCAGTGAGATTCCTGGGAGTATATTACAGACTCCCAAAACAGTCAGTGAGATTCCTGGGAGTATATTACAATCTCCCAAAACAGTCAGTGAGATCCCTGGGAGTGTATTACAATCTCCCAAAACAGTCAGTGAGATTCCTGGGAGTGTATTATAATCTCCCAAAACAGTCAGTGAGATTCCTGGGAGTATATTACAGACTCCCAAAACAGTCAGTGAGATTCCTGGGAGTATATTACAATCGCCCAAAACAGTCAGTGAGATTCCTGGGAGTATATTACAGACTCCCAAAACAGTCAGTGAGATTCCTGAGAGTGTATTACAATCTCCCAAAACAGTCAGTGAGATTCCTGGGAGTGTATTACAATCTCCCAGAACAGTCAGTGAGATTCCTGGGAGTATATTACAGACTCCCAAAACAGTCAGTGAGATTCCTGGGAGTATATTACAATCGCCCAAAACAGTCAGTGAGATTCCTGGGAGTATATTACAGACTCCCAAAACAGTCAGTGAGGTTCCTGGGAGTGTATTACAATCTCCCAAAACAGTCAGTGAGATTCCTGGGAGTGTATTACAATCTCCCAAAACAGTCAGTGAGATCCCTGGGAGTATATTACAGACTCCTAAAACAGTCAGTGAGATTCCTGGGAGTATATTACAGACTCCCAAAACAGTCAGTGAGATCCCTGTGAGTATATTACAATCTCCCAAAACAGTCAGTGAGATTCCTGGGAGTATATTACAGACTCCCAAAACAGTCAGTGAGATTCCTGAGAGTGTATTACAATCTCCCAAAACAGTCAGTGAGATCCCTAGGAGTATATTACAATCTCCCAAAACAGCCAGTGAGATCCGTGGGAGTGTATTACAATATCCCAAAACAGTCAGTGAGATTCCTGGGAGTGTATTACAATCTCCCAAAACAGTCAATGAGATCTCTGGGAGTGTATTACAATCTCCCAAAACAGTCAGTGAGATTCCTGGGAGTATATTACAGACTCCCAAAACAGTCAGTGAGATTCCTGGGAGTATATTACAATCTCCCAAAACAGTCAGTGAGATTCCTGGGAGTATATTACAGACTCCCAAAACAGTCAGTGAGATTCCTGAGAGTGTATTACAATCTCCCAAAACAGTCAGTGAGATTCCTGGGAGTGTATTACAATCTCCCAGAACAGTCAGTGAGATTCCTGGGAGTATATTACAGACTCCCAAAACAGTCAGTGAGATTCCTGGGAGTATATTACAATCGCCCAAAACAGTCAGTGAGATTCCTGGGAGTATATTACAGACTCCCAAAACAGTCAGTGAGGTTCCTGGGAGTGTATTACAATCTCCCAAAACAGTCAGTGAGATTCATGGGAGTGTATTACAATCTCCCAAAACAGTCAGTGAGATCCCTGGGAGTATATTACAGACTCCTAAAACAGTCAGTGAGATTCCTGGGAGTATATTACAGACTCCCAAAACAGTCAGTGAGATCCCTGTGAGTATATTACAATCTCCCAAAACAGTCAGTGAGATTCCTGGGAGTATATTACAGACTCCCAAAACAGTCAGTGAGATTCCTGGGAGTATATTACAATCTCCCAAAACAGTCAGTGAGATTCCTGGGAGTATATTACAGACTCCCAAAACAGTCAGTGAGATTCCTGAGAGTGTATTACAATCTCCCAAAACAGTCAGTGAGATTCCTGGGAGTGTATTACAATCTCCCAGAACAGTCAGTGAGATTCCTGGGAGTATATTACAGACTCCCAAAACAGTCAGTGAGATTCCTGGGAGTATATTACAATCGCCCAAAACAGTCAGTGAGATTCCTGGGAGTATATTACAGACTCCCAAAACAGTCAGTGAGGTTCCTGGGAGTGTATTACAATCTCCCAAAACAGTCAGTGAGATTCCTGGGAGTGTATTACAATCTCCCAAAACAGTCAGTGAGATCCCTGGGAGTATATTACAGACTCCTAAAACAGTCAGTGAGATTCCTGGGAGTATATTACAGACTCCCAAAACAGTCAGTGAGATCCCTGTGAGTATATTACAATCTCCCAAAACAGTCAGTGAGATTCCTGGGAGTATATTACAGACTCCCAAAACAGTCAGTGAGATTCCTGAGAGTGTATTACAATCTCCCAAAACAGTCAGTGAGATCCCTAGGAGTATATTACAATCTCCCAAAACAGCCAGTGAGATCCGTGGGAGTGTATTACAATATCCCAAAACAGTCAGTGAGATTCCTGGGAGTGTATTACAATCTCCCAAAACAGTCAATGAGATCTCTGGGAGTGTATTACAATCTCCCAAAACAGTCAGTGAGATTCCTGGGAGTATATTACAGACTCCCAAAACAGTCAGTGAGATTCCTGGGAGTATATTACAATCTCCCAAAACAGTCAGTGAGATTCCTGGGAGTATATTACAGACTCCCAAAACAGTCAGTGAGATTCCTGGGAGTGTATTACAATCTCCCAAAACAGTCAGTGAGATCCCTGGGAGTATATTACAATCTCCCAAAACAGTCAGTGAGATTCCTGGGAGTGTATTACAATCTCCCAAAACAGTCAGTTAGATCCCTGGGAGTATATTACAGACTCCCAAAACAGTCAGTGAGATTCCTGGGAGTATATTACAATCTCCCAAAACAGTCAGTGAGATTCCTGGGAGTATATTACAGACTCCCAAAACAGTCAGTGAGATTCCTGGGAGTGTATTACAAGCTCCCAAAACAGTCAGTGAGATCCCTGGGAGTATATTACAATCTCCCAAAACAGTCAGTGAGATCCCTGTGAGTATATTACAATCTCCCAAAACAGTCAGTGAGATTCCTGGGAGTGTATTACAATCTCCCAAAACAGTCAGTGAGTTCCCTGGGAGTATATTACAATCTCCCAAAACAGTCAGTGAGATTCCTGGGAGTATATTACAATCTCCCAAAACAGTCAGTGAGATTCCTGGGAGTATATTACAGACTCCCAAAACAGTCAGTGAGATCCCTGGGAGTATATTACAATCTCCCAAAACAGTCAGTGAGATCCGTGGGAGTATATTACAATCTCCCAAAACAGTCAGTGAGATTCCTGGGAGTATATTACAATCTCCCAAAACAGTCAGTGAGATCCGTGGGAGTATATTACAGACTCCCAAAACAGTCAGTGAGATTCCTGGGAGTATATTACAGACTCACAAAACAGTCAGTGAGATTCCTGGGAGTAGATTACAGACTCCCAAAACAGTCAGTGAGATTCCTGGGAGTATATTACAATCTCCCAAAACAGTCAGTGAGATCCCTGGGAGTGTATTACAATCTCCCAAAACAGTCAGTGAGATTCCTGGAAGTGTATTACAATCTCCCAAAACAGTCAGTGAGATTCCTGGGAGTATATTACAGACTCCCAAAACAGTCAGTGAGATTCCTGGGAGTATATTACAATCGCCCAAAACAGTCAGTGAGATTCCTGGGAGTATATTACAGACTCCCAAAACAGTCAGTGAGATTCCTGAGAGTGTATTACAATCTCCCAAAACAGTCAGTGAGATTCCTGGGAGTGCATTACAATCTCCCAGAACAGTCAGTGAGATTCCTGGGAGTATATTACAGACTCCCAAAACAGTCAGTGAGATTCCTGGGAGTATATTACAATCGCCCAAAACAGTCAGTGAGATTCCTGGGAGTATATTACAGACTCCCAAAACAGTCAGTGAGATTCCTGGGAGTGTATTACAATCTCCCAAAACAGTCAGTGAGATTCCTGGGAGTGTATTACAATCTCCCAAAACAGTCAGTGAGATCCCTGGGAGTATATTACAGACTCCCAAAACAGTCAGTGAGATTCCTGGGAGTATATTACAGACTCCCAAAACAGTCAGTGAGATCCCTGTGAGTATATTACAATCTCCCAAAACAGTCAGTGAGATTCCTGGGAGTGTATTACAATCTCCCAAAACAGTCAGTGAGATCCGTGGGAGTGTATTACAATATCCCAAAACAGTCAGTGAGATTCCTGGGAGTGTATTACAATCTCCCAAAACAGTCAATGAGATCTCTGGGAGTGTATTACAATCTCCCAAAACAGTCAGTGAGATTCCTGGGAGTAGATTACAGACTCCCAAAACAGTCAGTGAGATTCCTGGGAGTATATTACAGACTCCCAAAACAGTCAGTGAGATTCCTGGGAGTATATTACAGACTCCCAAAACAGTCAGTGAGATTCCTGGGAGTGTATTACAATCTCCCAAAACAGTCAGTGAGATCCCTGGGAGTATATTACAATCTCCCAAAACAGTCAGTGAGATTCCTGGGAGTGTATTACAATCTCCCAAAACAGTCAGTTAGATCCCTGGGAGTATATTACAGACTCCCAAAACAGTCAGTGAGATTCCTGGGAGTGTATTACAATCTCCCAAAACAGTCAGTGAGATCCCTAGGAGTATATTACAATCTCCCAAAACAGTCAGTGAGATCCCTGAGAGTATATTAAAATCTCCCAAAACAGTCAGTGAGATTCCTGGGAGTATATTACAATCTCCCAAAACAGTCAGTGAGATTCCTGGGAGTGTATTACAATCTCCCAAAACAGTCAGTGAGATTCCTGGGAGTATATTACAGACTCACAAAACAGTCAGTGAGATTCCTGGGAGTATATTACAGACTCCCAAAACAGTCAGTGAGATTCCTGGGAGTATATTACAATCTCCCAAAACAGTCAGTGAGATCCCTGGGAGTGTATTACAATCTCCCAAAACAGTCAGTGAGATTCCTGGGAGTGTATTACAATCTCCCAAAACAGTCAGTGAGATTCCTGGGAGTATGTTACAGACTCCCAAAACAGTCAGTGAGATTCCTGGGAGTATATTACAGACTCCCAAAACAGTCAGTGAGATTCCTGAGAGTGTATTACAATCTCCCAAAACAGTCAGTGAGATTCCTGGGAGTGTATTACAATCTCCCAGAACAGTCAGTGAGATTCCTGGGAGTATATTACAGACTCCCAAAACAGTCAGTGAGATTCCTGGGAGTATATTACAATCGCCCAAAACAGTCAGTGAGATTCCTGGGAGTATATTACAGACTCCCAAAACAGTCAGTGAGATTCCTGGGAGTGTATTACAATCTCCCAAAACAGTCAGTGAGATTCCTGGGAGTGTATTACAATCTCCCAAAACAGTCAGTGAGATCCCTGGAAGTATATTACAGACTCCTAAAACAGTCAGTGAGATTCCTGGGAGTATATTACAGACTCCCAAAACAGTCAGTGAGATCCCTGTGAGTATATTACAATCTCCCAAAACAGTCAGTGAGATTCCTGGGAGTATATTACAGACTCCCAAAACAGTCAGTGAGATACCTGAGAGTGTATTACAATCTCCCAAAACAGTCAGTGAGATCCCTAGGAGTATATTACAATCTCCCAAAACAGTCAGTGAGATCCGTGGGAGTGTATTACAATATCCCAAAACAGTCAGTGAGATTCCTGGGAGTGTATTACAATCTCCCAAAACAGTCAATGAGATCTCTGGGAGTGTATTACAATCTCCCAAAACAGTCAGTGAGATTCCTGGGAGTATATTACAGACTCCCAAAACAGTCAGTGAGATTCCTGGGAGTATATTACAATCTCCCAAAACAGTCAGTGAGATTCCTGGGAGTATATTACAGACTCCCAAAACAGTCAGTGAGATTCCTGGGAGTGTATTACAATCTCCCAAAACAGTCAGTGAGATCCCTGGGAGTATATTACAATCTCCCAAAACAGTCAGTGAGATTCCTGGGAGTGTATTACAATCTCCCAAAACAGTCAGTGAGATCCCTAGGAGTATATTACAATCTCCCAAAACAGTCAGTGAGATCCCTGGGAGTATATTACAGACTCCCAAAACAGTCAGTGAGATCCGTGGGAGTATATTACAGACTCCCAAAACAGTCAGTGAGATTCCTGGGAGTATATTACAGACTCACAAAACAGTCAGTGAGATTCCTGGGAGTATATTACAGACTCCCAAAACAGTCAGTGAGATTCCTGGGAGTATATTACAATCTCCCAAAACAGTCAGTGAGATCCCTGGGAGTGTATTACAATCTCCCAAAACAGTCAGTGAGATTCCTGGGAGTGTATTATAATCTCCCAAAACAGTCAGTGAGATTCCTGGGAGTATATTACAGACTCCCAAAACAGTCAGTGAGATTCCTGGGAGTATATTACAATCGCCCAAAACAGTCAGTGAGATTCCTGGGAGTATATTACAGACTCCCAAAACAGTCAGTGAGATTCCTGAGAGTGTATTACAATCTCCCAAAACAGTCAGTGAGATTCCTGGGAGTGTATTACAATCTCCCAGAACAGTCAGTGAGATTCCTGGGAGTATATTACAGACTCCCAAAACAGTCAGTGAGATTCCTGGGAGTATATTACAATCGCCCAAAACAGTCAGTGAGATTCCTGGGAGTATATTACAGACTCCCAAAACAGTCAGTGAGGTTCCTGGGAGTGTATTACAATCTCCCAAAACAGTCAGTGAGATTCATGGGAGTGTATTACAATCTCCCAAAACAGTCAGTGAGATCCCTGGGAGTATATTACAGACTCCTAAAACAGTCAGTGAGATTCCTGGGAGTATATTACAGACTCCCAAAACAGTCAGTGAGATCCCTGTGAGTATATTACAATCTCCCAAAACAGTCAGTGAGATTCCTGGGAGTATATTACAGACTCCCAAAACAGTCAGTGAGATTCCTGAGAGTGTATTACAATCTCCCAAAACAGTCAGTGAGATCCCTAGGAGTATATTACAATCTCCCAAAACAGCCAGTGAGATCCGTGGGAGTGTATTACAATATCCCAAAACAGTCAGTGAGATTCCTGGGAGTGTATTACAATCTCCCAAAACAGTCAATGAGATCTCTGGGAGTGTATTACAATCTCCCAAAACAGTCAGTGAGATTCCTGGGAGTATATTACAGACTCCCAAAACAGTCAGTGAGATTCCTGGGAGTATATTACAATCTCCCAAAACAGTCAGTGAGATTCCTGGGAGTATATTACAATCTCCCAAAACAGTCAGTGAGATTCCTGGGAGTATATTACAGACTCCCAAAACAGTCAGTGAGATTCCTGGGAGTGTATTACAAGCTCCCAAAACAGTCAGTGAGATCCCTGGGAGTATATTACAATCTCCCAAAACAGTCAGTGAGATCCCTGTGAGTATATTACAATCTCCCAAAACAGTCAGTGAGATTCCTGGGAGTGTATTACAATCTCCCAAAACAGTCAGTGAGTTCCCT
Organism: Chiloscyllium plagiosum; assembly: GCF_037043375.1. Taxonomy (NCBI): domain Eukaryota; kingdom Metazoa; phylum Chordata; class Chondrichthyes; order Orectolobiformes; family Hemiscylliidae; genus Chiloscyllium; species Chiloscyllium plagiosum. The sequence goes on along the minus strand of NW_028270140.1, from coordinate 157,395,317 downwards.
GGGAGTATATTACAATCTCCCAAAACAGTCAGTGAGATTCCTGGGAGTATATTACAATCTCCCAAAACAGTCAGTGAGATTCCTGGGAGTATATTACAGACTCCCAAAACAGTCAGTGAGATCCCTGGGAGTATATTACAATCTCCCAAAACAGTCAGTGAGATCCGTGGGAGTATATTACAATCTCCCAAAACAGTCAGTGAGATTCCTGGGAGTATATTACAATCTCCCAAAACAGTCAGTGAGATCCGTGGGAGTATATTACAGACTCCCAAAACAGTCAGTGAGATTCCTGGGAGTATATTACAGACTCACAAAACAGTCAGTGAGATTCCTGGGAGTATATTACAGACTCCCAAAACAGTCAGTGAGATTCCTGGGAGTATATTACAATCTCCCAAAACAGTCAGTGAGATCCCTGGGAGTGTATTACAATCTCCCAAAACAGTAAGTGAGATTCCTGGAAGTGTATTACAATCTCCCAAAACAGTCAGTGAGATTCCTGGGAGTATATTACAGACTCCCAAAACAGTCAGTGAGATTCCTGGGAGTATATTACAATCGCCCAAAACAGTCAGTGAGATTCCTGGGAGTATATTACAGACTCCCAAAACAGTCAGTGAGATTCCTGGGAGTGTATTACAATCTCCCAAAACAGTCAGTGAGATTCCTGGGAGTGTATTACAATCTCCCAAAACAGTCAGTGAGATCCCTTGAGTATATTACAGACTCCCAAAACAGTCAGTGAGATTCCTGGGAGTATATTACAGACTCCCAAAACAGTCAGTGAGATCCCTGTGAGTATATTACAATCTCCCAAAACAGTCAGTGAGATTCCTGGGAGTGTATTACAATCTCCCAAAACAGTCAGTGAGATCCGTGGGAGTGTATTACAATATCCCAAAACAGTCAGTGAGATTCCTGGGAGTATATTACAGACTCCCAAAACAGTCAGTGAGATCCCTGTGAGTATATTACAATCTCCCAAAACAGTCAGTGAGATTCCTGGGAGTGTATTACAATCTCCCAAAACAGTCAGTGAGATCCGTGGGAGTGTATTACAATATCCCAAAACAGTCAGTGAGATTCCTGGGAGTGTATTACAATCTCCCAAAACAGTCAATGAGATCTCTGGGAGTGTATTACAATCTCCCAAAACAGTCAGTGAGATTCCTGGGAGTAGATAACAGACTCCCAAAACAGTCAGTGAGATTCCTGGGAGTATATTACAGACTCCCAAAACAGTCAGTGAGATTCCTGGGAGTATATTACAGACTCCCAAAACAGTCAGTGAGATTCCTGGGAGTGTATTACAATATCCCAAAACAGTCAGTGAGATCCCTGGGAGTATATTACAATCTCCCAAAACAGTCAGTGAGATTCCTGGGAGTGTATTACAATCTCCCAAAACAGTCAGTTAGATCCCTGGGAGTATATTACAGACTCCCAAAACAGTCAGTGAGATTCCTGGGAGTGTATTACAATCTCCCAAAACAGTCAGTGAGATCCCTAGGAGTATATTACAATCTCCCAAAACAGTCAGTGAGATCCCTGAGAGTATATTAAAATCTCCCAAAACAGTCAGTGAGATTCCTGGGAGTATATTACAATCTCCCAAAACAGTCAGTGAGATTCCTGGGAGTGTATTACAATCTCCCAAAACAGTCAGTGAGATTCCTGGGAGTATATTACAGACTCACAAAACAGTCAGTGAGATTCCTGGGAGTATATTACAGACTCCCAAAACAGTCAGTGAGATTCCTGGGAGTATATTACAATCTCCCAAAACAGTCAGTGAGATCCCTGGGAGTGTATTACAATCTCCCAAAACAGTCAGTGAGATTCCTGGGAGTGTATTACAATCTCCCAAAACAGTCAGTGAGATTCCTGGGAGTATATTACAGACTCCCAAAACAGTCAGTGAGATTCCTGGGAGTATATTACAATCGCCCAAAACAGTCAGTGAGATTCCTGGGAGTATATTACAGACTCCCAAAACAGTCAGTGAGATTCCTGAGAGTGTATTACAATCTCCCAAAACAGTCAGTGAGATTCCTGGGAGTGTATTACAATCTCCCAGAACAGTCAGTGAGATTCCTGGGAGTATATTACAGACTCCCAAAACAGTCAGTGAGATTCCTGGGAGTATATTACAATCGCCCAAAACAGTCAGTGAGATTCCTGGGAGTATATTACAGACTCCCAAAACAGTCAGTGAGATTCCTGGGAGTGTATTACAATCTCCCAAAACAGTCAGTGAGATTCCTGGGAGTGTATTACAATCTCCCAAAACAGTCAGTGAGATCCCTGGGAGTATATTACAGACTCCTAAAACAGTCAGTGAGATTCCTGGGAGTATATTACAGACTCCCAAAACAGTCAGTGAGATCCCTGTGAGTATATTACAATCTCCCAAAACAGTCAGTGAGATTCCTGGGAGTATATTACAGACTCCCAAAACAGTCAGTGAGATACCTGAGAGTGTATTACAATCTCCCAAAACAGTCAGTGAGATCCCTAGGAGTATATTACAATCTCCCAAAACAGTCAGTGAGATCCGTGGGAGTGTATTACAATATCCCAAAACAGTCAGTGAGATTCCTGGGAGTGTATTACAATCTCCCAAAACAGTCAATGAGATCTCTGGGAGTGTATTACAATCTCCCAAAACAGTCAGTGAGATTCCTGGGAGTATATTACAGACTCCCAAAACAGTCAGTGAGATTCCTGGGAGTATATTACAATCTCCCAGAACAGTCAGTGAGATTCCTGGGAGTATATTACAGACTCCCAAAACAGTCAGTGAGATTCCTGGGAGTGTATTACAATCTCCCAAAACAGTCAGTGAGATCCCTGGGAGTATATTACAATCTCCCAAAACAGTCAGTGAGATTCCTGGGAGTGTATTACAATCTCCCAAAACAGTCAGTTAGATCCCTGGGAGTATATTACAGACTCCCAAAACAGTCAGTGAGATTCCTGGGAGTATATTACAATCTCCCAAAACAGTCAATGAGATTCCTGGGAGTATATTACAGACTCCCAAAACAGTCAGTGAGATTCCTGGGAGTGTATTACAAGCTCCCAAAACAGTCAGTGAGATCCCTGGGAGTATATTACAATCTCCCAAAACAGTCAGTGAGATCCCTGTGAGTATATTACAATCTCCCAAAACAGTCAGTGAGATTCCTGGGAGTGTATTACAATCTCCCAAAACAGTCAGTTAGATCCCTGGGAGTATATTACAGACTCCCAAAACAGTCAGTGAGATTCCTGGGAGTGTATTACAATCTCCCAAAACAGTCAGTGAGATCCCTAGGAGTATATTACAATCTCCCAAAACAGTCAGTGAGATCCCTGAGAGTATATTAAAATCTCCCAAAACAGTCAGTGAGATTCCTGGGAGTATATTACAATCTCCCAAAACAGTCAGTGAGATTCCTGGGAGTGTATTACAATCTCCCAAAACAGTCAGTGAGATTCCTGGGAGTATATTACAGACTCACAAAACAGTCAGTGAGATTCCTGGGAGTATATTACAGACTCCCAAAACAGTCAGTGAGATTCCTGGGAGTATATTACAATCTCCCAAAACAGTCAGTGAGATCCCTGGGAGTGTATTACAATCTCCCAAAACAGTCAGTGAGATTCCTGGGAGTGTATTACAATCTCCCAAAACAGTCAGTGAGATTCCTGGGAGTATGTTACAGACTCCCAAAACAGTCAGTGAGATTCCTGGGAGTATATTACAATCGCCCAAAACAGTCAGTGAGATTCCTGGGAGTATATTACAGACTCCCAAAACAGTCAGTGAGATTCCTGAGAGTGTATTACAATCTCCCAAAACAGTCAGTGAGATTCCTGGGAGTGTATTACAATCTCCCAGAACAGTCAGTGAGATTCCTGGGAGTATATTACAGACTCCCAAAACAGTCAGTGAGATTCCTGGGAGTATATTACAATCGCCCAAAACAGTCAGTGAGATTCCTGGGAGTATATTACAGACTCCCAAAACAGTCAGTGAGATTCCTGGGAGTGTATTACAATCTCCCAAAACAGTCAGTGAGATTCCTGGGAGTGTATTACAATCTCCCAAAACAGTCAGTGAGATCCCTGGGAGTATATTACAGACTCCTAAAACAGTCAGTGAGATTCCTGGGAGTATATTACAGACTCCCAAAACAGTCAGTGAGATCCCTGTGAGTATATTACAATCTCCCAAAACAGTCAGTGAGATTCCTGGGAGTATATTACAGACTCCCAAAACAGTCAGTGAGATACCTGAGAGTGTATTACAATCTCCCAAAACAGTCAGTGAGATCCCTAGGAGTATATTACAATCTCCCAAAACAGTCAGTGAGATCCGTGGGAGTGTATTACAATATCCCAAAACAGTCAGTGAGATTCCTGGGAGTGTATTACAATCTCCCAAAACAGTCAATGAGATCTCTGGGAGTGTATTACAATCTCCCAAAACAGTCAGTGAGATTCCTGGGAGTATATTACAGACTCCCAAAACAGTCAGTGAGATTCCTGGGAGTATATTACAATCTCCCAAAACAGTCAGTGAGATTCCTGGGAGTATATTACAGACTCCCAAAACAGTCAGTGAGATTCCTGGGAGTGTATTACAATCTCCCAAAACAGTCAGTGAGATCCCTGGGAGTATATTACAATCTCCCAAAACAGTCAGTGAGATTCCTGGGAGTGTATTACAATCTCCCAAAACAGTCAGTGAGATCCCTAGGAGTATATTACAATCTCCCAAAACAGTCAGTGAGATCCCTGGGAGTATATTACAGACTCCCAAAACAGTCAGTGAGATCCGTGGGAGTATATTACAGACTCCCAAAACAGTCAGTGAGATTCCTGGGAGTATATTACAGACTCACAAAACAGTCAGTGAGATTCCTGGGAGTATATTACAGACTCCCAAAACAGTCAGTGAGATTCCTGGGAGTATATTACAATCTCCCAAAACAGTCAGTGAGATCCCTGGGAGTGTATTACAATCTCCCAAAACAGTCAGTGAGATTCCTGGGAGTGTATTATAATCTCCCAAAACAGTCAGTGAGATTCCTGGGAGTATATTACAGACTCCCAAAACAGTCAGTGAGATTCCTGGGAGTATATTACAATCGCCCAAAACAGTCAGTGAGATTCCTGGGAGTATATTACAGACTCCCAAAACAGTCAGTGAGATTCCTGAGAGTGTATTACAATCTCCCAAAACAGTCAGTGAGATTCCTGGGAGTGTATTACAATCTCCCAGAACCGTCAGTGAGATTCCTGGGAGTATATTACAGACTCCCAAAACAGTCAGTGAGATTCCTGGGAGTATATTACAATCGCCCAAAACAGTCAGTGAGATTCCTGGGAGTATATTACAGACTCCCAAAACAGTCAGTGAGGTTCCTGGGAGTGTATTACAATCTCCCAAAACAGTCAGTGAGATTCCTGGGAGTGTATTACAATCTCCCAAAACAGTCAGTGAGATCCCTGGGAGTATATTACAGACTCCTAAAACAGTCAGTGAGATTCCTGGGAGTATATTACAGACTCCCAAAACAGTCAGTGAGATCCCTGTGAGTATATTACAATCTCCCAAAACAGTCAGTGAGATTCCTGGGAGTATATTACAGACTCCCAAAACAGTCAGTGAGATTCCTGAGAGTGTATTACAATCTCCCAAAACAGTCAGTGAGATCCCTAGGAGTATATTACAATCTCCCAAAACAGCCAGTGAGATCCGTGGGAGTGTATTACAATATCCCAAAACAGTCAGTGAGATTCCTGGGAGTGTATTACAATCTCCCAAAACAGTCAATGAGATCTCTGGGAGTGTATTACAATCTCCCAAAACAGTCAGTGAGATTCCTGGGAGTATATTACAGACTCCCAAAACAGTCAGTGAGATTCCTGGGAGTATATTACAATCTCCCAAAACAGTCAGTGAGATTCCTGGGAGTATATTACAGACTCCCAAAACAGTCAGTGAGATTCCTGGGAGTGTATTACAATCTCCCAAAACAGTCAGTGAGATCCCTGGGAGTATATTACAATCTCCCAAAACAGTCAGTGAGATTCCTGGGAGTGTATTACAATCTCCCAAAACAGTCAGTTAGATCCCTGGGAGTATATTACAGACTCCCAAAACAGTCAGTGAGATTCCTGGGAGTATATTACAATCTCCCAAAACAGTCAGTGAGATTCCTGGGAGTATATTACAGACTCCCAAAACAGTCAGTGAGATTCCTGGGAGTGTATTACAAGCTCCCAAAACAGTCAGTGAGATCCCTGGGAGTATATTACAATCTCCCAAAACAGTCAGTGAGATCCCTGTGAGTATATTACAATCTCCCAAAACAGTCAGTGAGATTCCTGGGAGTGTATTACAATCTCCCAAAACAGTCAGTGAGTTCCCTGGGAGTATATTACAATCTCCCAAAACAGTCAGTGAGATTCCTGGGAGTATATTACAATCTCCCAAAACAGTCAGTGAGATTCCTGGGAGTATATTACAGACTCCCAAAACAGTCAGTGAGATCCCTGGGAGTATATTACAATCTCCCAAAACAGTCAGTGAGATCCGTGGGAGTATATTACAATCTCCCAAAACAGTCAGTGAGATTCCTGGGAGTATATTACAATCTCCCAAAACAGTCAGTGAGATCCGTGGGAGTATATTACAGACTCCCAAAACAGTCAGTGAGATTCCTGGGAGTATATTACAGACTCACAAAACAGTCAGTGAGATTCCTGGGAGTATATTACAGACTCCCAAAACAGTCAGTGAGATTCCTGGGAGTATATTACAATCTCCCAAAACAGTCAGTGAGATCCCTGGGAGTGTATTACAATCTCCCAAAACAGTCAGTGAGATTCCTGGAAGTGTATTACAATCTCCCAAAACAGTCAGTGAGATTCCTGGGAGTATATTACAGACTCCCAAAACAGTCAGTGAGATTCCTGGGAGTATATTACAATCGCCCAAAACAGTCAGTGAGATTCCTGGGAGTATATTACAGACTCCCAAAACAGTCAGTGAGATTCCTGGGAGTGTATTACAATCTCCCAAAACAGTCAGTGAGATTCCTGGGAGTGTATTACAATCTCCCAAAACAGTCAGTGAGATCCCTTGAGTATATTACAGACTCCCAAAACAGTCAGTGAGATTCCTGGGAGTATATTACAGACTCCCAAAACAGTCAGTGAGATCCCTGTGAGTATATTACAATCTCCCAAAACAGTCAGTGAGATTCCTGGGAGTGTATTACAATCTCCCAAAACAGTCAGTGAGATCCGTGGGAGTGTATTACAATATCCCAAAACAGTCAGTGAGATTCCTGGGAGTATATTACAGACTCCCAAAACAGTCAGTGAGATCCCTGTGAGTATATTACAATCTCCCAAAACAGTCAGTGAGATTCCTGGGAGTGTATTACAATCTCCCAAAACAGTCAGTGAGATCCGTGGGAGTGTATTACAATATCCCAAAACAGTCAGTGAGATTCCTGGGAGTGTATTACAATCTCCCAAAACAGTCAATGAGATCTCTGGGAGTGTATTACAATCTCCCAAAACAGTCAGTGAGATTCCTGGGAGTAGATTACAGACTCCCAAAACAGTCAGTGAGATTCCTGGGAGTATATTACAGACTCCCAAAACAGTCAGTGAGATTCCTGGGAGTATATTACAGACTCCCAAAACAGTCAGTGAGATTCCTGGGAGTGTATTACAATATCCCAAAACAGTCAGTGAGATCCCTGGGAGTATATTACAATCTCCCAAAACAGTCAGTGAGATTCCTGGGAGTGTATTACAATCTCCCAAAACAGTCAGTTAGATCCCTGGGAGTATATTACAGACTCCCAAAACAGTCAGTGAGATTCCTGGGAGTGTATTACAATCTCCCAAAACAGTCAGTGAGATCCCTAGGAGTATATTACAATCTCCCAAAACAGTCAGTGAGATCCCTGAGAGTATATTAAAATCTCCCAAAACAGTCAGTGAGATTCCTGGGAGTATATTACAATCTCCCAAAACAGTCAGTGAGATTCCTGGGAGTGTATTACAATCTCCCAAAACAGTCAGTGAGATTCCTGGGAGTATATTACAGACTCACAAAACAGTCAGTGAGATTCCTGGGAGTATATTACAGACTCCCAAAACAGTCAGTGAGATTCCTGGGAGTATATTACAATCTCCCAAAACAGTCAGTGAGATCCCTGGGAGTGTATTACAATCTCCCAAAACAGTCAGTGAGATTCCTGGGAGTGTATTACAATCTCCCAAAACAGTCAGTGAGATTCCTGGGAGTATATTACAGACTCCCAAAACAGTCAGTGAGATTCCTGGGAGTATATTACAATCGCCCAAAACAGTCAGTGAGATTCCTGGGAGTATATTACAGACTCCCAAAACAGTCAGTGAGATTCCTGAGAGTGTATTACAATCTCCCAAAACAGTCAGTGAGATTCCTGGGAGTGTATTACAATCTCCCAGAACAGTCAGTGAGATTCCTGGGAGTATATTACAGACTCCCAAAACAGTCAGTGAGATTCCTGGGAGTATATTACAATCGCCCAAAACAGTCAGTGAGATTCCTGGGAGTATATTACAGACTCCCAAAACAGTCAGTGAGATTCCTGGGAGTGTATTACAATCTCCCAAAACAGTCAGTGAGATTCCTGGGAGTGTATTACAATCTCCCAAAACAGTCAGTGAGATCCCTGGGAGTATATTACAGACTCCTAAAACAGTCAGTGAGATTCCTGGGAGTATATTACAGACTCCCAAAACAGTCAGTGAGATCCCTGTGAGTATATTACAATCTCCCAAAACAGTCAGTGAGATTCCTGGGAGTATATTACAGACTCCCAAAACAGTCAGTGAGATACCTGAGAGTGTATTACAATCTCCCAAAACAGTCAGTGAGATCCCTAGGAGTATATTACAATCTCCCAAAACAGTCAGTGAGATCCGTGGGAGTGTATTACAATATCCCAAAACAGTCAGTGAGATTCCTGGGAGTGTATTACAATCTCCCAAAACAGTCAATGAGATCTCTGGGAGTGTATTACAATCTCCCAAAACAGTCAGTGAGATTCCTGGGAGTATATTACAGACTCCCAAAACAGTCAGTGAGATTCCTGGGAGTATATTACAATCTCCCAGAACAGTCAGTGAGATTCCTGGGAGTATATTACAGACTCCCAAAACAGTCAGTGAGATTCCTGGGAGTGTATTACAATCTCCCAAAACAGTCAGTGAGATCCCTGGGAGTATATTACAATCTCCCAAAACAGTCAGTGAGATTCCTGGGAGTGTATTACAATCTCCCAAAACAGTCAGTTAGATCCCTGGGAGTATATTACAGACTCCCAAAACAGTCAGTGAGATTCCTGGGAGTATATTACAATCTCCCAAAACAGTCAATGAGATTCCTGGGAGTATATTACAGACTCCCAAAACAGTCAGTGAGATTCCTGGGAGTGTATTACAAGCTCCCAAAACAGTCAGTGAGATCCCTGGGAGTATATTACAATCTCCCAAAACAGTCAGTGAGATCCCTGTGAGTATATTACAATCTCCCAAAACAGTCAGTGAGATTCCTGGGAGTGTATTACAATCTCCCAAAACAGTCAGTGAGATCCCTGGGAGTGTATTACAATATCCCAAAACAGTCAGTGAGATTCCTGGGAGTGTATTACAATCTCCCAAAGCAGTCAGTGAGATCCCTGGGAGTGTATTACAATCTCCCAAAACAGTCAGTGAGATTCCTGGGAGTATATTACAGACTCCCAAAACAGTCAGTGAGATTCCTGGGAGTATATTACAATCTCCCAAAACAGTCAGTGAGATTCCTGGGAGTATATTACAGACTCCCAAAACAGTCAGTGAGATTCCTGGGAGTGTATTACAATCTCCCAAAACAGTCAGTGAGATCCCTAGGAGTATATTACAATCTCCCAAAACAGTCAGTGAGATTCCTGGGAGTGTATTACAATCTCCCAAAACAGCCAGTGAGATCCCTGGGAGTGTATTACAATCTCCCAAAACAGTCAGTGAGATTCCTGGGAGTATATTACAGACTCCCAAAACAGTCAGTGAGATTCCTGGGAGTATATTACAATCTCCCAAAACAGTCAGTGAGATTCCTGGGAGTATATTACAGACTCCCAAAACAGTCAGTGAGATTCCTGGGAGTATATTACAGACTCCCAAAACAGTCAGTGAGTTCCCTGGGAGTATATTACAATCTCCCAAAACAGTCAGTGAGATTCCTGGGAGTAGATTACAGACTCCCAAAACAGTCAGTGAGATTCCTGGGAGTATATTACAGACTCCCAAAACAGTCAGTGAGATTCCTGGGAGTGTATTACAATCTCCCAAAACAGTCAGTGAGATCCCTGGGAGTGTATTACAATCTCCCAAAACAGTCAGTGAGATCCCTGGGAGTGTATTACAATCTCCCAAAACAGTCAGTGAGATTCCTGGGAGTGTATTACAATCTCCCAAAACAGTCAGTGAGATCCCTGGGAGTATATTACAATCTCCCAAAACAGTCAGTGAGATTCCTGGGAGTGTATTACAATCTCCCAAAACAGTCAGTGAGATCCCTGGGAGTATATTACAATCTCCCAAAACAGTCAGTGAGATCCCTAGGAGTATATTACAATCTCCCAAAACAGTCAGTGAGATTCCTGGGAGTGTATTACAATCTCCCAAAACAGCCAGTGAGATCCCTGGGAGTGTATTACAATCTCCCAAAACAGTCAGTGAGATTCCTGGGAGTATATTACAGACTCCCAAAACAGTCAGTGAGATTCCTGGGAGTATATTACAGACTCCCAAAACAGTCAGTGAGATTCCTGGGAGTATATTACAGACTCCCAAAACAGTCAGTGAGTTCCCTGGGAGTGTATTACAATCTCCCAAAACAGTCAGTGAGATTCCTGGGAGTAGATTACAGACTCCCAAAACAGTCAGTGAGATTCCTGGGAGTATATTACAGACTCCCAAAACAGTCAGTGAGATTCCTGGGAGTGTATTACAATCTCCCAAAACAGTCAGTGAGATCCCTGGGAGTGTATTACAATCTCCCAAAACAGTCAGTGAGATCCCTGGGAGTGTATTACAATCTCCCAAAACAGTCAGTGAGATTCCTGGGAGTGTATTACAATCTCCCAAAACAGTCAGTGAGATCCCTGGGAGTATATTACAATCTCCCAAAACAGTCAGTGAGATTCCTGGGACTGTATTACAATCTCCCAAAACAGTCAGTGAGATCCCTGGGAGTATATTACAATCTCCCAAAACAGTCAGTGAGATTCCTGGGAGTGTATTACAATCTCCCAAAACAGTCAGTGAGATTCCTGGGAGTATATTACAGACTCCCAAAACAGTCAGTGAGATTCCTGGGAGTATATTACAATCGCCCAAAACAGTCAGTGAGATTCCTGGGAGTATATTACAGACTCCCAAAACAGTCAGTGAGATTCCTGAGAGTGTATTACAATCTCCCAAAACAGTCAGTGAGATTCCTGGGAGTGTATTACAATCTCCCAGAACAGTCAGTGAGATTCCTGGGAGTATATTACAGACTCCCAAAACAGTCAGTGAGATTCCTGGGAGTGTATTACAATCTCCCAAAACAGTCAGTGAGATTCCTGGGAGTTGAAACTTTATTGCTGGAACAGCACAGCAGGTCAGGCAGCATCCAGGGAACAGGAGATTCGACGTTTCGGGCACAGGCCCTTCTTCTTTCATTCCTGAAGAAGGGCCTGTGCCCGAAACGTCGAATCTCCTGTTCCCTGGATGCTGCCTGACCTGCTGTGCTGTTCCAGCAATAAAGTTTCAACTTTGATCTCCAGCATCTGCAGACCGCACTTTCTCCTCGAAGATTCCTGGGAGTGTATTACAATCTCCCAAAACAGTCAGTGAGATCCCTGGGAGTATATTACAGACTCCTAAAACAGTCAGTGAGATTCCTGGGAGTATATTACAGACTCCCAAAACAGTCAGTGAGATCCCTGTGAGTATATTACAATCTCCCAAAACAGTCAGTGAGATTCCTGGGAGTATATTACAGACTCCCAAAACAGTCAGTGAGATACCTGAGAGTGTATTACAATCTCCCAAAACAGTCAGTGAGATCCCTAGGAGTATATTACAATCTCCCAAAACAGTCAGTGAGATCCGTGGGAGTGTATTACAATATCCCAAAACAGTCAGTGAGATTCCTGGGAGTGTATTACAATCTCCCAAAACAGTCAATGAGATCTCTGGGAGTGTATTACAATCTCCCAAAACAGTCAGTGAGATTCCTGGGAGTAGATTACAGACTCCCAAAACAGTCAGTGAGATTCCTGGGAGTATATTACAATCTCCCAAAACAGTCAGTGAGATTCCTGGGAGTATATTACAGACTCCCAAAACAGTCAGTGAGATTCCTGGGAGTGTATTACAATCTCCCAAAACAGTCAGTGAGATCCCTGGGAGTATATTACAATCTCCCAAAACAGTCAGTGAGATTCCTGGGAGTGTATTACAATCTCCCAAAACAGTCAGTGAGATCCCTAGGAGTATATTACAATCTCCCAAAACAGTCAGTGAGATCCCTGGGAGTATATTACAGACTCCCAAAACAGTCAGTGAGATCCGTGGGAGTATATTACAGACTCCCAAAACAGTCAGCGAGATTCCTGGGAGTATATTACAGACTCACAAAACAGTCAGTGAGATTCCTGGGAGTATATTACAGACTCCCAAAACAGTCAGTGAGATTCCTGGGAGTATATTACAATCTCCCAAAACAGTCAGTGAGGTCCCTGGGAGTGTATTACAATCTCCCAAAACAGTCAGTGAGATTCCTGGGAGTGTATTATAATCTCCCAAAACAGTCAGTGAGATTCCTGGGAGTATATTACAGACTCCCAAAACAGTCAGTGAGATTCCTGGGAGTATATTACAATCGCCCAAAACAGTCAGTGAGATTCCTGGGAGTATATTACAGACTCCCAAAACAGTCAGTGAGATTCCTGGGAGTGTATTACAAGCTCTCAAAACAGTCAGTGAGATCCCTGGGAGTATATTACAATCTCCCAAAACAGTCAGTGAGATTCCTGGGAGTGTATTACAATCTCCCAGAACAGTCAGTGAGATTCCTGGGAGTATATTACAGACTCCCAAAACAGTCAGTGAGATTCCTGGGAGTATATTACAATCGCCCAAAACAGTCAGTGAGATTCCTGGGAGTATATTACAGACTCCCAAAACAGTCAGTGAGGTTCCTGGGAGTGTATTACAATCTCCCAAAACAGTCAGTGAGATTCCTGGGAGTGTATTACAATCTCCCAAAACAGTCAGTGAGATCCCTGGGAGTATATTACAGACTCCTAAAACAGTCAGTGAGATTCCTGGGAGTATATTACAGACTCCCAAAACAGTCAGTGAGATCCCTGTGAGTATATTACAATCTCCCAAAACAGTCAGTGAGATTCCTGGGAGTATATTACAGACTCCCAAAACAGTCAGTGAGATTCCTGAGAGTGTATTACAATCTCCCAAAACAGTCAGTGAGATCCCTAGGAGTATATTACAATCTCCCAAAACAGCCAGTGAGATCCGTGGGAGTGTATTACAATATCCCAAAACAGTCAGTGAGATTCCTGGGAGTGTATTACAATCTCCCAAAACAGTCAATGAGATCTCTGGGAGTGTATTACAATCTCCCAAAACAGTCAGTGAGATTCCTGGGAGTATATTACAGACTCCCAAAACAGTCAGTGAGATTCCTGGGAGTATATTACAATCTCCCAAAACAGTCAGTGAGATTCCTGGGAGTATATTACAGACTCCCAAAACAGTCAGTGAGATTCCTGGGAGTGTATTACAATCTCCCAAAACAGTCAGTGAGATCCCTGGGAGTATATTACAATCTCCCAAAACAGTCAGTGAGATTCCTGGGAGTGTATTACAATCTCCCAAAACAGTCAGTTAGATCCCTGGGAGTATATTACAGACTCCCAAAACAGTCAGTGAGATTCCTGGGAGTATATTACAATCTCCCAAAACAGTCAGTGAGATTCCTGGGAGTATATTACAGACTCCCAAAACAGTCAGTGAGATTCCTGGGAGTGTATTACAAGCTCCCAAAACAGTCAGTGAGATCCCTGGGAGTATATTACAATCTCCCAAAACAGTCAGTGAGATCCCTGTGAGTATATTACAATCTCCCAAAACAGTCAGTGAGATTCCTGGGAGTGTATTACAATCTCCCAAAACAGTCAGTGAGTTCCCTGGGAGTATATTACAATCTCCCAAAACAGTCAGTGAGATCCGTGGGAGTATATTACAGACTCCCAAAACAGTCAGTGAGATTCCTGGGAGTATATTACAGACTCACAAAACAGTCAGTGAGATTCCTGGGAGTATATTACAGACTCCCAAAACAGTCAGTGAGATTCCTGGGAGTATATTACAATCTCCCAAAACAGTCAGTGAGATCCCTGGGAGTGTATTACAATCTCCCAAAACAGTCAGTGAGATTCCTGGAAGTGTATTACAATCTCCCAAAACAGTCAGTGAGATTCCTGGGAGTATATTACAGACTCCCAAAACAGTCAGTGAGATTCCTGGGAGTATATTACAATCGCCCAAAACAGTCAGTGAGATTCCTGGGAGTATATTACAGACTCCCAAAACAGTCAGTGAGATTCCTGAGAGTGTATTACAATCTCCCAAAACAGTCAGTGAGATTCCTGGGAGTGCATTACAATCTCCCAGAACAGTCAGTGAGATTCCTGGGAGTATATTACAGACTCCCAAAACAGTCAGTGAGATTCCTGGGAGTATATTACAATCGCCCAAAACAGTCAGTGAGATTCCTGGGAGTATATTACAGACTCCCAAAACAGTCAGTGAGATTCCTGGGAGTGTATTACAATCTCCCAAAACAGTCAGTGAGATTCCTGGGAGTGTATTACAATCTCCCAAAACAGTCAGTGAGATCCCTGGGAGTATATTACAGACTCCCAAAACAGTCAGTGAGATTCCTGGGAGTATATTACAGACTCCCAAAACAGTCAGTGAGATCCCTGTGAGTATATTACAATCTCCCAAAACAGTCAGTGAGATTCCTGGGAGTGTATTACAATCTCCCAAAACAGTCAGTGAGATCCGTGGGAGTGTATTACAATATCCCAAAACAGTCAGTGAGATTCCTGGGAGTGTATTATAATCTCCCAAAACAGTCAGTGAGATTCCTGGGAGTATATTACAGACTCCCAAAACAGTCAGTGAGATTCCTGGGAGTATATTACAATCGCCCAAAACAGTCAGTGAGATTCCTGGGAGTATATTACAGACTCCCAAAACAGTCAGTGAGATTCCTGGGAGTGTATTACAAGCTCCCAAAACAGTCAGTGAGATCCCTGGGAGTATATTACAATCTCCCAAAACAGTCAGTGAGATTCCTGGGAGTGTATTACAATCTCCCAGAACAGTCAGTGAGATTCCTGGGAGTATATTACAGATTCCCAAAACAGTCAGTGAGATTCCTGGGAGTATATTACAATCGCCCAAAACAGTCAGTGAGATTCCTGGGAGTATATTACAGACTCCCAAAACAGTCAGTGAGGTTCCTGGGAGTGTATTACAATCTCCCAAAACAGTCAGTGAGATTCCTGGGAGTGTATTACAATCTCCCAAAACAGTCAGTGAGATCCCTGGGAGTATATTACAGACTCCTAAAACAGTCAGTGAGATTCCTGGGAGTATATTACAGACTCCCAAAACAGTCAGTGAGATCCCTGTGAGTATATTACAATCTCCCAAAACAGTCAGTGAGATTCCTGGGAGTATATTACAGACTCCCAAAACAGTCAGTGAGATTCCTGAGAGTGTATTACAATCTCCCAAAACAGTCAGTGAGATCCCTAGGAGTATATTACAATCTCCCAAAACAGCCAGTGAGATCCGTGGGAGTGTATTACAATATCCCAAAACAGTCAGTGAGATTCCTGGGAGTGTATTACAATCTCCCAAAACAGTCAATGAGATCTCTGGGAGTGTATTACAATCTCCCAAAACAGTCAGTGAGATTCCTGGGAGTATATTACAGACTCCCAAAACAGTCAGTGAGATTCCTGGGAGTATATTACAATCTCCCAAAACAGTCAGTGAGATTCCTGGGAGTATATTACAGACTCACAAAACAGTCAGTGAGATTCCTGGGAGTATATTACAGACTCCCAAAACAGTCAGTGAGATTCCTGAGAGTGTATTACAATCTCCCAAAACAGTCAGTGAGATCCCTAGGAGTATATTACAATCTCCCAAAACAGCCAGTGAGATCCGTGGGAGTGTATTACAATATCCCAAAACAGTCAGTGAGATTCCTGGGAGTGTATTACAATCTCCCAAAACAGTCAATGAGATCTCTGGGAGTGTATTACAATCTCCCAAAACAGTCAGTGAGATTCCTGGGAGTATATTACAGACTCCCAAAACAGTCAGTGAGATTCCTGGGAGTATATTACAATCTCCCAAAACAGTCAGTGAGATTCCTGGGAGTATATTACAGACTCCCAAAACAGTCAGTGAGATTCCTGGGAGTGTATTACAATCTCCCAAAACAGTCAGTGAGATCCCTGGGAGTATATTACAATCTCCCAAAACAGTCAGTGAGATTCCTGGGAGTGTATTACAATCTCCCAAAACAGTCAGTTAGATCCCTGGGAGTATATTACAGACTCCCAAAACAGTCAGTGAGATTCCTGGGAGTATATTACAATCTCCCAAAACAGTCAGTGAGATTCCTGGGAGTATATTACAGACTCCCAAAACAGTCAGTGAGATTCCTGGGAGTGTATTACAAGCTCCCAAAACAGTCAGTGAGATCCCTGGGAGTATATTACAATCTCCCAAAACAGTCAGTGAGATCCCTGTGAGTATATTACAATCTCCCAAAACAGTCAGTGAGATTCCTGGGAGTGTATTACAATCTCCCAAAACAGTCAGTGAGTTCCCTGGGAGTATATTACAATCTCCCAAAACAGTCAGTGAGATTCCTGGGAGTATATTACAATCTCCCAAAACAGTCAGTGAGATTCCTGGGAGTATATTACAGACTCCCAAAACAGTCAGTGAGATCCCTGGGAGTATATTACAATCTCCCAAAACAGTCAGTGAGATCCGTGGGAGTATATTACAATCTCCCAAAACAGTCAGTGAGATTCCTGGGAGTATATTACAATCTCCCAAAACAGTCAGTGAGATCCGTGGGAGTATATTACAGACTCCCAAAACAGTCAGTGAGATTCCTGGGAGCATATTACAGACTCACAAAACAGTCAGTGAGATTCCTGGGAGTATATTACAGACTCCCAAAACAGTCAGTGAGATTCCTGGGAGTATATTACAATCTCCCAAAACAGTCAGTGAGATCCCTGGGAGTGTATTACAATCTCCCAAAACAGTCAGTGAGATTCCTGGAAGTGTATTACAATCTCCCAAAACAGTCAGTGAGATTCCTGGGAGTATATTACAGACTCCCAAAACAGTCAGTGAGATTCCTGGGAGTATATTACAATCGCCCAAAACAGTCAGTGAGATTCCTGGGAGTATATTACAGACTCCCAAAACAGTCAGTGAGATTCCTGAGAGTGTATTACAATCTCCCAAAACAGTCAGTGAGATTCCTGGGAGTGCATTACAATCTCCCAGAACAGTCAGTGAGATTCCTGGGAGTATATTACAGACTCCCAAAACAGTCAGTGAGATTCCTGGGAGTATATTACAATCGCCCAAAACAGTCAGTGAGATTCCTGGGAGTATATTACAGACTCCCAAAACAGTCAGTGAGATTCCTGGGAGTGTATTACAATCTCCCAAAACAGTCAGTGAGATTCCTGGGAGTGTATTACAATCTCCCAAAACAGTCAGTGAGATCCCTGGGAGTATATTACAGACTCCCAAAACAGTCAGTGAGATTCCTGGGAGTATATTACAGACTCCCAAAACAGTCAGTGAGATCCCTGTGAGTATATTACAATCTCCCAAAACAGTCAGTGAGATCCGTGGGAGTGTATTACAATATCCCAAAACAGTCAGTGAGATTCCTGGGAGTGTATTATAATCTCCCAAAACAGTCAGTGAGATTCCTGGGAGTATATTACAGACTCCCAAAACAGTCAGTTAGATTCCTGGGAGTATCTTACAATCGCCCAAAACAGTCAGTGAGATCCGTGGGAGTGTATTACAATATCCCAAAACAGTCAGTGAGATTCCTGGGAGTGTATTATAATCTCCCAAAACAGTCAGTGAGATTCCTGGGAGTATATTACAGACTCCCAAAACAGTCAGTTAGATTCCTGGGAGTATCTTACAATCGCCCAAAACAGTCAGTGAGATTCCTGGGAGTATATTACAGACTCCCAAAACAGTCAGTTAGATTCCTGTGAGTATATTACAATCTCCCAAAACAGTCAGTGAGATCCGTGGGAGTGTATTACAATATCCCAAAACAGTCAGTGAGATTCCTGGGAGTGTATTATAATCTCCCAAAACAGTCAGTGAGATTCCTGGGAGTATATTACAGACTCCCAAAACAGTCAGTTAGATTCCTGGGAGTATCTTACAATCGCCCAAAACAGTCAGTGAGATTCCTGGGAGTATATTACAGACTCACAAAACAGTCAGTGAGATTCCTGGGAGTGTATTACAAGCTCCCAAAACAGTCAGTGAGATCCCTGGGAGTATATTACAATCTCCCAAAACAGTCAGTGAGATTCCTGGGAGTGTATTACAATCTCCCAGAACAGTCAGTGAGATTCCTGGGAGTATATTACAGACTCCCAAAACAGTCAGTGAGATTCCTGGGAGTATATTACAATCGCCCAAAACAGTCAGTGAGATTCCTGGGAGTATATTACAGACTCCCAAAACAGTCAGTGAGGTTCCTGGGAGTGTATTACAATCTCCCAAAACAGTCAGTGAGATTCCTGGGAGTGTATTACAATCTCCCAAAACAGTCAGTGAGATCCCTGGGAGTATATTACAGACTCCTAAAACAGTCAGTGAGATTCCTGGGAGTATATTACAGACTCCCAAAACAGTCAGTGAGATCCCTGTGAGTATATTACAATCTCCCAAAACAGTCAGTGAGATTCCTGGGAGTATATTACAGACTCCCAAAACAGTCAGTGAGATTCCTGAGAGTGTATTACAATCTCCCAAAACAGTCAGTGAGATCCCTAGGAGTATATTACAATCTCCCAAAACAGCCAGTGAGATCCGTGGGAGTGTATTACAATATCCCAAAACAGTCAGTGAGATTCCTGGGAGTGTATTACAATCTCCCAAAACAGTCAATGAGATCTCTGGGAGTGTATTACAATCTCCCAAAACAGTCAGTGAGATTCCTGGGAGTATATTACAGACTCCCAAAACAGTCAGTGAGATTCCTGGGAGTATATTACAATCTCCCAAAACAGTCAGTGAGATTCCTGGGAGTATATTACAGACTCCCAAAACAGTCAGTGAGATTCCTGGGAGTGTATTACAATCTCCCAAAACAGTCAGTGAGATCCCTGGGAGTATATTACAATCTCCCAAAACAGTCAGTGAGATTCCTGGGAGTGTATTACAATCTCCCAAAACAGTCAGTTAGATCCCTGGGAGTATATTACAGACTCCCAAAACAGTCAGTGAGATTCCTGGGAGTATATTACAATCTCCCAAAACAGTCAGTGAGATTCCTGGGAGTATATTACAGACTCCCAAAACAGTCAGTGAGATTCCTGGGAGTGTATTACAAGCTCCCAAAACAGTCAGTGAGATCCCTGGGAGTATATTACAATCTCCCAAAACAGTCAGTGAGATCCCTGTGAGTATATTACAATCTCCCAAAACAGACAGTGAGATTCCTGGGAGTGTATTACAATCTCCCAAAACAGTCAGTGAGTTCCCTGGGAGTATATTACAATCTCCCAAAACAGTCAGTGAGATTCCTGGGAGTATATTACAATCTCCCAAAACAGTCAGTGAGATTCCTGGGAGTATATTACAGACTCCCAAAACAGTCAGTGAGATCCCTGGGAGTATATTACAATCTCCCAAAACAGTCAGTGAGATCCGTGGGAGTATATTACAATCTCCCAAAACAGTCAGTGAGATTCCTGGGAGTATATTACAATCTCCCAAAACAGTCAGTGAGATCCGTGGGAGGATATGACAGACTCCCAAAACAGTCAGTGAGATTCCTGGGAGTATATTACAGACTCACAAAACAGTCAGTGAGATTCCTGGGAGTATATTACAGACTCCCAAAACAGTCAGTGAGATTCCTGGGAGTATATTACAATCTCCCAAAACAGTCAGTGAGATCCCTGGGAGTGTATTACAATCTCCCAAAACAGTCAGTGAGATTCCTGGAAGTGTATTACAATCTCCCAAAACAGTCAGTGAGATTCCTGGGAGTATATTACAGACTCCCAAAACAGTCAGTGAGATTCCTGGGAGTATATTACAATCGCCCAAAACAGTCAGTGAGATTCCTGGGAGTATATTACAGACTCCCAAAACAGTCAGTGAGATTCCTGAGAGTGTATTACAATCTCCCAAAACAGTCAGTGAGATTCCTGGGAGTGCATTACAATCTCCCAGAACAGTCAGTGAGATTCCTGGGAGTATATTACAGACTCCCAAAACAGTCAGTGAGATTCCTGGGAGTATATTACAATCGCCCAAAACAGTCAGTGAGATTCCTGGGAGTATATTACAGACTCCCAAAACAGTCAGTGAGATTCCTGGGAGTGTATTACAATCTCCCAAAACAGTCAGTGAGATTCCTGGGAGTGTATTACAATCTCCCAAAACAGTCAGTGAGATCCCTGGGAGTATATTACAGACTCCCAAAACAGTCAGTGAGATTCCTGGGAGTATATTACAGACTCCCAAAACAGTCAGTGAGATCCCTGTGAGTATATTACAATCTCCCAAAACAGTCAGTGAGATTCCTGGGAGTGTATTACAATCTCCCAAAACAGTCAGTGAGATCCGTGGGAGTGTATTACAATATCCCAAAACAGTCAGTGAGATTCCTGGGAGTGTATTACAATCTCCCAAAACAGTCAATGAGATCTCTGGGAGTGTATTACAATCTCCCAAAACAGTCAGTGAGATTCCTGGGAGTAGATTACAGACTCCCAAAACAGTCAGTGAGATTCCTGGGAGTATATTACAGACTCCCAAAACAGTCAGTGAGATTCCTGGGAGTATATTACAGACTCCCAAAACAGTCAGTGAGATTCCTGGGAGTGTATTACAATCTCCCAAAACAGTCAGTGAGATCCCTGGGAGTATATTACAATCTCCCAAAACAGTCAGTGAGATTCCTGGGAGTGTATTACAATCTCCCAAAACAGTCAGTTAGATCCCTGGGAGTATATTACAGACTCCCAAAACAGTCAGTGAGATTCCTGGGAGTGTATTACAATCTCCCAAAACAGTCAGTGAGATCCCTAGGAGTATATTACAATCTCCCAAAACAGTCAGTGAGATCCCTGAGAGTATATTAAAATCTCCCAAAACAGTCAGTGAGATTCCTGGGAGTATATTACAATCTCCCAAAACAGTCAGTGAGATTCCTGGGAGTGTATTACAATCTCCCAAAACAGTCAGTGAGATTCCTGGGAGTATATTACAGACTCACAAAACAGTCAGTGAGATTCCTGGGAGTATATTACAGACTCCCAAAACAGTCAGTGAGATTCCTGGGAGTATATTACAATCTCCCAAAACAGTCAGTGAGATCCCTGGGAGTGTATTACAATCTCCCAAAACAGTCAGTGAGATTCCTGGGAGTGTATTACAATCTCCCAAAACAGTCAGTGAGATTCCTGGGAGTATATTACAGACTCCCAAAACAGTCAGTGAGATTCCTGGGAGTATATTACAATCGCCCAAAACAGTCAGTGAGATTCCTGGGAGTATATTACAGACTCCCAAAACAGTCAGTGAGATTCCTGAGAGTGTATTACAATCTCCCAAAACAGTCAGTGAGATTCCTGGGAGTGTATTACAATCTCCCAGAACAGTCAGTGAGATTCCTGGGAGTATATTACAGACTCCCAAAACAGTCAGTGAGATTCCTGGGAGTATATTACAATCGCCCAAAACAGTCAGTGAGATTCCTGGGAGTATATTACAGACTCCCAAAACAGTCAGTGAGATTCCTGGGAGTGTATTACAATCTCCCAAAACAGTCAGTGAGATTCCTGGGAGTGTATTACAATCTCCCAAAACAGTCAGTGAGATCCCTGGGAGTATATTACAGACTCCTAAAACAGTCAGTGAGATTCCTGGGAGTATATTACAGACTCCCAAAACAGTCAGTGAGATCCCTGTGAGTATATTACAATCTCCCAAAACAGTCAGTGAGATCCCTGGGAGTATATTACAGACTCCCAAAACAGTCAGTGAGATACCTGAGAGTGTATTACAATCTCCCAAAACAGTCAGTGAGATCCCTAGGAGTATATTACAATCTCCCAAAACAGTCAGTGAGATCCGTGGGAGTGTATTACAATATCCCAAAACAGTCAGTGAGATTCCTGGGAGTGTATTACAATCTCCCAAAACAGTCAATGAGATCTCTGGGAGTGTATTACAATCTCCCAAAACAGTCAGTGAGATTCCTGGGAGTATATTACAGACTCCCAAAACAGTCAGTGAGATTCCTGGGAGTATATTACAATCTCCCAGAACAGTCAGTGAGATTCCTGGGAGTATATTACAGACTCCCAAAACAGTCAGTGAGATTCCTGGGAGTGTATTACAATCTCCCAAAACAGTCAGTGAGATCCCTGGGAGTATATTACAATCTCCCAAAACAGTCAGTGAGATTCCTGGGAGTGTATTACAATCTCCCAAAACCTGTCAGTTAGATCCCTGGGAGTATATTACAGACTCCCAAAACAGTCAGTGAGATTCCTGGGAGTATATTACAATCTCCCAAAACAGTCAATGAGATTCCTGGGAGTATATTACAGACTCCCAAAACAGTCAGTGAGATTCCTGGGAGTGTATTACAAGCTCCCAAAACAGTCAGTGAGATCCCTGGGAGTATATTACAATCTCCCAAAACAGTCAGTGAGATCCCTGTGAGTATATTACAATCTCCCAAAACAGTCAGTGAGATTCCTGGGAGTGTATTACAATCTCCCAAAACAGTCAGTGAGATCCCTGGGAGTGTATTACAATATCCCAAAACAGTCAGTGAGATTCCTGGGAGTGTATTGCAATCTCCCAAAGCAGTCAGTGAGATCCCTGGGAGTGTATTACAATCTCCCAAAACAGTCAGTGAGATTCCTGGGAGTATATTACAGACTCCCAAAACAGTCAGTGAGATTCCTGGGAGTATATTACAATCTCCCAAAACAGTCAGTGAGATTCCTGGGAGTATATTACAGACTCCCAAAACAGTCAGTGAGATTCCTGGGAGTGTATTACAATCTCCCAAAACAGTCAGTGAGATCCCTAGGAGTATATTACAATCTCCCGAAACAGTCAGTGAGATTCCTGGGAGTGTATTACAATCTCCCAAAACAGCCAGTGAGATCCCTGGGAGTGTATTACAATCTCCCAAAACAGTCAGTGAGATTCCTGGGAGTATATTACAGACTCCCAAAACAGTCAGTGAGATTCCTGGGAGTATATTACAATCTCCCAAAACAGTCAGTGAGATTCCTGGGAGTATATTACAGACTCCCAAAACAGTCAGTGAGATTCCTGGGAGTATATTACAGACTCCCAAAACAGTCAGTGAGTTCCCTGGGAGTATATTACAATCTCCCAAAACAGTCAGTGAGATTCCTGGGAGTAGATTACAGACTCCCAAAACAGTCAGTGAGATTCCTGGGAGTATATTACAGACTCCCAAAACAGTCAGTGAGATTCCTGGGAGTGTATTACAATCTCCCAAAACAGTCAGTGAGATCCCTGGGAGTGTATTACAATCTCCCAAAACAGTCAGTGAGATCCCTGGGAGTGTATTACAATCTCCCAAAACAGTCAGTGAGATTCCTGGGAGTGTATTACAATCTCCCAAAACAGTCAGTGAGATCCCTGGGAGTATATTACAATCTCCCAAAACAGTCAGTGAGATTCCTGGGAGTGTATTACAATCTCCCAAAACAGTCAGTGAGATCCCTGGGAGTATATTACAATCTCCCAAAACAGTCAGTGAGATCCCTAGGAGTATATTACAATCTCCCAAAACAGTCAGTGAGATTCCTGGGAGTGTATTACAATCTCCCAAAACAGCCAGTGAGATCCCTGGGAGTGTATTACAATCTCCCAAAACAGTCAGTGAGATTCCTGGGAGTATATTACAGACTCCCAAAACAGTCAGTGAGATTCCTGGGAGTATATTACAATCTCCCAAAACAGTCAGTGAGATTCCTGGGAGTATATTACAGACTCCCAAAACAGTCAGTGAGATTCCTGGGAGTATATTACAGACTCCCAAAACAGTCAGTGAGTTCCCTGGGAGTGTATTACAATCTCCCAAAACAGTCAGTGAGATTCCTGGGAGTAGATTACAGACTCCCAAAACAGTCAGTGAGATTCCTGGGAGTATATTACAGACTCCCAAAACAGTCAGTGAGATTCCTGGGAGTGTATTACAATCTCCCAAAACAGTCAGTGAGATCCCTGGGAGTGTATTACAATCTCCCAAAACAGTCAGTGAGATCCCTGGGAGTGTATTACAATCTCCCAAAACAGTCAGTGAGATTCCTGGGAGTGTATTACAATCTCCCAAAACAGTCAGTGAGATCCCTGGGAGTATATTACAATCTCCCAAAACAGTCAGTGAGATTCCTGGGACTGTATTACAATCTCCCAAAACAGTCAGTGAGATCCCTGGGAGTATATTACAATCTCCCAAAACAGTCAGTGAGATTCCTGGGAGTGTATTACAATCTCCCAAAACAGTCAGTGAGATCCCTGGGAGTATATTACAATCTCCCAAAACAGTCTGTGAGATCCCTGGGAGTATATTACAGACTCCCAAAACAGTCAGTGAGATTCCTGGGAGTGTATTACAATCTCCCAAAACAGTCAGTGAGATCCCTGGGAGTATATTACAATCTCCCAAAACAGTCAGTGAGATCCCTGTGAGTATATTACAATCTCCCAAAACAGTCAGTGAGATTCCTGGGAGTGTATTACAATCTCCCAAAACAGTCAGTGAGATCCCTGGGAGTGTATTACAATATCCCAAAACAGTCAGTGAGATTCCTGGGAGTGTATTACAATCTCCCAAAACAGTCAGTGAGATCCCTGGGAGTGTATTACAATCTCCCAAAACAGTCAGTGAGATTCCTGGGAGTATATTACAGACTCCCAAAACAGTCAGTGAGATTCCTGGGAGTATATTACAATCTCCCAAAACAGTCAGTGTGATTCCTGGGAGTATATTACAGACTCCCAAAACAGTCAGTGAGATTCCTGGGAGTGTATTACAATCTCCCAAAACAGTCAGTGAGATCCCTAGGAGTATATTACAATCTCCCAAAACAGTCAGTGAGATTCCTGGGAGTGTATTACAATCTCCCAAAACAGCCAGTGAGATCCCTGGGAGTGTATTACAATCTCCCAAAACAGTCAGTGAGATTCCTGGGAGTGTATTACAATCTCCCAAAACAGCCAGTGAGATCCCTGGGAGTGTATTACAATCTCCCAAAACAGTCAGTGAGATTCCTGGGAGTATATTACAGACTCCCAAAACAGTCAGTGAGATCCCTGTGAGTATATTACAATCTCCCAAAACAGTCAGTGAGATTCCTGGGAGTATATTACAGACTCCCAAAACAGTCAGTGAGATTCCTGGGAGTATATTACAATCTCCCAAAACAGTCAGTGAGATTCCTGGGAGTATATTACAGACTCCCAAAACAGTCAGTGAGATTCCTGGGAGTGTATTACAATCTCCCAAAACAGTCAGTGAGATCCCTGGGAGTATATTACAATCTCCCAAAACAGTCAGTGAGATTCCTGGGAGTGTATTACAATCTCCCAAAACAGTCAGTGAGATCCCTGGGAGTATATTACAGACTCCCAAAACAGTCAGTGAGATTCCTGGGAGTATATTACAGACTCCCAAAACAGTCAGTGAGATCCCTGGGAGTATATTACAATCTCCCAAAACAGTCAGTGAGATTCCTGGGAGTATATTTTAGACTCCCAAAACAGTCAGTGAGATTCCTGGGAGTATACTACAGACTCCCAAAACAGTCAGTGAGATTCCAGGGAGTGTATTACAATCTCCCAAAACAGTCAGTGAGATTCCTGGGAGTGTATTACAATCTCCCAAAACAGTCAGTGAGATCCCTGGGAGTGTATTACAATCTCCCAAAACAGTCAGTGAGATTCCTGGGAGTATATTACAGACTCCCAAAACAGTCAGTGAGATCCCTGTGAGTATATTACAATCTCCCAAAACAGTCAGTGAGATCCCTGGGAGTATATTACAGACTCCCAAAACAGTCAGTGAGATACCTGAGAGTGTATTACAATCTCCCAAAACAGTCAGTGAGATCCCTAGGAGTATATTACAATCTCCCAAAACAGTCAGTGAGATCCGTGGGAGTGTATTACAATATCCCAAAACAGTCAGTGAGATTCCTGGGAGTGTATTACAATCTCCCAAAACAGTCAATGAGATCTCTGGGAGTGTATTACAATCTCCCAAAACAGTCAGTGAGATTCCTGGGAGTATATTACAGACTCCCAAAACAGTCAGTGAGATTCCTGGGAGTATATTACAATCTCCCAGAACAGTCAGTGAGATTCCTGGGAGTATATTACAGACTCCCAAAACAGTCAGTGAGATTCCTGGGAGTGTATTACAATCTCCCAAAACAGTCAGTGAGATCCCTGGGAGTATATTACAATCTCCCAAAACAGTCAGTGAGATTCCTGGGAGTGTATTACAATCTCCCAAAACAGTCAGTTAGATCCCTGGGAGTATATTACAGACTCCCAAAACAGTCAGTGAGATTCCTGGGAGTATATTACAATCTCCCAAAACAGTCAATGAGATTCCTGGGAGTATATTACAGACTCCCAAAACAGTCAGTGAGATTCCTGGGAGTGTATTACAAGCTAACAAAAC
Source organism: Chiloscyllium plagiosum (assembly GCF_037043375.1). Classification (NCBI taxonomy): domain Eukaryota; kingdom Metazoa; phylum Chordata; class Chondrichthyes; order Orectolobiformes; family Hemiscylliidae; genus Chiloscyllium; species Chiloscyllium plagiosum. The sequence continues at coordinate 157,368,133 of NW_028270140.1, read as the reverse complement.
AGTCAGTGAGATCCCTGGGAGTATATTACAATCTCCCAAAACAGTCAGTGAGATCCCTGTGAGTATATTACAATCTCCCAAAACAGTCAGTGAGATTCCTGGGAGTGTATTACAATCTCCCAAAACAGTCAGTGAGATCCCTGGGAGTGTATTACAATATCCCAAAACAGTCAGTGAGATTCCTGGGAGTGTATTACAATCTCCCAAAGCAGTCAGTGAGATCCCTGGGAGTGTATTACAATCTCCCAAAACAGTCAGTGAGATTCCTGGGAGTATATTACAGACTCCCAAAACAGTCAGTGAGATTCCTGGGAGTATATTACAATCTCCCAAAACAGTCAGTGAGATTCCTGGGAGTATATTACAGACTCCCAAAACAGTCAGTGAGATTCCTGGGAGTGTATTACAATCTCCCAAAACAGTCAGTGAGATCCCTAGGAGTATATTACAATCTCCCAAAACAGTCAGTGAGATTCCTGGGAGTGTATTACAATCTCCCAAAACAGCCAGTGAGATCCCTGGGAGTGTATTACAATCTCCCAAAACAGTCAGTGAGATTCCTGGGAGTATATTACAGACTCCCAAAACAGTCAGTGAGATTCCTGGGAGTATATTACAATCTCCCAAAACAGTCAGTGAGATTCCTGGGAGTATATTACAGACTCCCAAAACAGTCAGTGAGATTCCTGGGAGTATATTACAGACTCCCAAAACAGTCAGTGAGTTCCCTGGGAGTATATTACAATCTCCCAAAACAGTCAGTGAGATTCCTGGGAGTAGATTACAGACTCCCAAAACAGTCAGTGAGATTCCTGGGAGTATATTACAGACTCCCAAAACAGTCAGTGAGATTCCTGGGAGTGTATTACAATCTCCCAAAACAGTCAGTGAGATCCCTGGGAGTGTATTACAATCTCCCAAAACAGTCAGTGAGATCCCTGGGAGTGTATTACAATCTCCCAAAACAGTCAGTGAGATTCCTGGGAGTGTATTACAATCTCCCAAAACAGTCAGTGAGATCCCTGGGAGTATATTACAATCTCCCAAAACAGTCAGTGAGATTCCTGGGAGTGTATTACAATCTCCCAAAACAGTCAGTGAGATCCCTGGGAGTATATTACAATCTCCCAAAACAGTCAGTGAGATCCCTAGGAGTATATTACAATCTCCCAAAACAGTCAGTGAGATTCCTGGGAGTGTATTACAATCTCCCAAAACAGCCAGTGAGATCCCTGGGAGTGTATTACAATCTCCCAAAACAGTCAGTGAGATTCCTGGGAGTATATTACAGACTCCCAAAACAGTCAGTGAGATTCCTGGGAGTATATTACAATCTCCCAAAACAGTCAGTGAGATTCCTGGGAGTATATTACAGACTCCCAAAACAGTCAGTGAGATTCCTGGGAGTATATTACAGACTCCCAAAACAGTCAGTGAGTTCCCTGGGAGTGTATTACAATCTCCCAAAACAGTCAGTGAGATTCCTGGGAGTAGATTACAGACTCCCAAAACAGTCAGTGAGATTCCTGGGAGTATATTACAGACTCCCAAAACAGTCAGTGAGATTCCTGGGAGTGTATTACAATCTCCCAAAACAGTCAGTGAGATTCCTGGGAGTGTATTACAATCTCCCAAAACAGTCAGTGAGATCCCTGGGAGTATATTACAATCTCCCAAAACAGTCAGTGAGATTCCTGGGACTGTATTACAATCTCCCAAAACAGTCAGTGAGATCCCTGGGAGTATATTACAATCTCCCAAAACAGTCAGTGAGATTCCTGGGAGTGTATTACAATCTCCCAAAACAGTCAGTGAGATCCCTGGGAGTATATTACAATCTCCCAAAACAGTCTGTGAGATCCCTGGGAGTATATTACAGACTCCCAAAACAGTCAGTGAGATTCCTGGGAGTGTATTACAATCTCCCAAAACAGTCAGTGAGATCCCTGGGAGTATATTACAATCTCCCAAAACAGTCAGTGAGATCCCTGTGAGTATATTACAATCTCCCAAAACAGTCAGTGAGATTCCTGGGAGTGTATTACAATCTCCCAAAACAGTCAGTGAGATCCCTGGGAGTGTATTACAATATCCCAAAACAGTCAGTGAGATTCCTGGGAGTGTATTACAATCTCCCAAAACAGTCAGTGAGATCCCTGGGAGTGTATTACAATCTCCCAAAACAGTCAGTGAGATTCCTGGGAGTATATTACAGACTCCCAAAACAGTCAGTGAGATTCCTGGGAGTATATTACAATCTCCCAAAACAGTCAGTGTGATTCCTGGGAGTATATTACAGACTCCCAAAACAGTCAGTGAGATTCCTGGGAGTGTATTACAATCTCCCAAAACAGTCAGTGAGATCCCTAGGAGTATATTACAATCTCCCAAAACAGTCAGTGAGATTCCTGGGAGTGTATTACAATCTCCCAAAACAGCCAGTGAGATCCCTGGGAGTGTATTACAATCTCCCAAAACAGTCAGTGAGATTCCTGGGAGTGTATTACAATCTCCCAAAACAGCCAGTGAGATCCCTGGGAGTGTATTACAATCTCCCAAAACAGTCAGTGAGATTCCTGGGAGTATATTACAGACTCCCAAAACAGTCAGTGAGATCCCTGTGAGTATATTACAATCTCCCAAAACAGTCAGTGAGATTCCTGGGAGTATATTACAGACTCCCAAAACAGTCAGTGAGATTCCTGGGAGTATATTACAATCTCCCAAAACAGTCAGTGAGATTCCTGGGAGTATATTACAGACTCCCAAAACAGTCAGTGTGATTCCTGGGAGTGTATTACAATCTCCCAAAACAGTCAGTGAGATCCCTGGGAGTATATTACAATCTCCCAAAACAGTCAGTGAGATTCCTGGGAGTGTATTACAATCTCCCAAAACAGTCAGTGAGATCCCTGGGAGTATATTACAGACTCCCAAAACAGTCAGTGAGATTCCTGGGAGTATATTACAGACTCCCAAAACAGTCAGTGAGATCCCTGGGAGTATATTACAATCTCCCAAAACAGTCAGTGAGATTCCTGGGAGTATATTTTAGACTCCCAAAACAGTCAGTGAGATTCCTGGGAGTATACTACAGACTCCCAAAACAGTCAGTGAGATTCCAGGGAGTGTATTACAATCTCCCAAAACAGTCAGTGAGATCCCTGGGAGTATATTACAATCGCCCAAAACAGTCAGTGAGATCCCTGGGAGTGTATTACAATCTCCCAAAACAGTCAGTGAGATCCCTGGGAGTGTATTACAATCTCCCAAAACAGTCAGTGAGATTCCTGGGAGTGTATTACAATCTCCCAAAACAGTCAGTGAGATCCCTGGGAGTATATTACAATCTCCCAAAACAGTCAGTGAGATTCCTGGGAGTGTATTACAATCTCCCAAAACAGTCAGTGAGATCCCTGGGAGTATATTACAATCTCCCAAAACAGTCAGTGAGATTCCTGGGAGTGTATTACAATCTCCCAAAACAGTCAGTGAGATCCCTGGGAGTATATTACAATCTCCCAAAACAGTCAGTGAGATTCCTGGGAGTGTATTACAATCTCCCAAAACAGTCAGTGAGATTCCTGGGAGTATATTACAATCTCCCAAAACAGTCAGTGAGATTCCTGGGAGTGTATTACAATCTCCCAAAACAGTCAGTGAGATCCCTGGGAGTATATTACAATCTCCCAAAACAGTCAGTGAGATTCCTGGGAGTGTATTACAATCTCCCAAAACAGTCAGTGAGATCCCTGGGAGTATATTACAATCTCCCAAAACAGTCAGTGAGATCCCTGGGAGTATATTACAATCTCCCAAAACAGTCAGTGAGATTCCTGGGAGTGTATTACAATCTCCCAAAACAGTCAGTGAGATCCCTGGGAGGGTATTACAATCTCCCAAAACAGCCAGTGGCAATTGAGGAGCAGTAATGTCAAAAATGCACTGTCAGATTTTATTTAAACAAGGCAACATCTGCCTGAAATAGACTGGGAACAGGTACATGAGGGACAGAACAGCAGGGAGGTGCCAAAAGGAACAGGGAGAGTACAGGGCCAACATGAGGGTGAAATGTCAGAACAACATACCCAGAGAACCCTGGAGTTCTGCGAATATTCAGGACTGGATGAAAGGGAAAAGAGAGATGGATAACAGGTACAGAGAGAGTAAAACAACAGAATCTCTAGGGGAATATAGGAAGTGTGCGGGATCTTAGGAAAGCAATTAGGAGAGCCAGGAGGGTGTATGCAAAAACACTGGAAAGGATATCCAGTCGGGAGAATCCCAGGATATTCTATGCGAATACCAAGGGAAGAGAATAACCAGGGAAAGACACAGACCAATTAGGGACCAAGGGGTAATCTGTGTATACTGCAGGAGGACACTGAATGTCTGTTAAAGGAGCAATTCCCATCTGTCCTCACTCGGGAGGAGGTGGATACAAACACAGAATTCGAGAGGATGGAATGGAAGGTTTTTGAACGGGTTGATTTAAGAAATAAGGAGGTTCTGGAGACTTTGCTGGGTTTAACAGCGGATAAATCCTCAGGTCTGGATGGGTTGTATCCCAGGCTGCTGTGTGAGACAAGGGAGGAAATCACAGGGACTCAGACCCAAATGTTGAATTCCTCTCTGACTGTAGCGGAGATGATAGAGATAGTGAAATATAGACACTGAGGCTAGCATCAGTGGGAGGGAAACGATTGGAGAAGATAATAGAGGAGAAAAATTAATCTCCAATTGGGGAGGTAAGGTTTGATCAGGGATAGTCAGTGTGGCTTTGTCAGAGGGAGGTCACGCCTGACAAATCTGATGGAGTGTTTTGAGGAGGTGACCACATGTGTAGGTGAGGGGAGGGCAGTTGATGTAGTTTATCTGGATCTCAGCAAGGCCTTTGACCAGGTCTCACACGGGAAACGGATACAGAAGGTAAAAGCTCATGGCATCCAGGGTCACTGGGCAAGATGGACCCAAAGCTGGCTTAGTGTCAGGGGACAGAGGGTGGTGGCAGGAGGCTGTTTGTGTGACTGGAGCCCGGGGTGCAGTGGGGTCCCACAGGGATCACTGCTGGGTCCCTTATTGTTTGTGGTCTTCATAAACAATGGAGATGGGAATGTGGGAGGGATGGGAAGTAAGTTTGTGGATGACACAAAGATTGGCCGGGTGGTTGGCAGTGAGGAGGAAGGTGTTAGATTACAGGAGGATAGAAACGGATTGGTCAGGTAGGCAGATCAGAGGCAGATGGAATTAAACCCTGAGAAATGGGAGGGGATGCACTTTGGAAGAAGGAACAAGACAAGGGAGTACTCAGTGAATGACAGGACAGCAGGAAGCTCAGAGGAACAGAGGGATCTTGCGGTGTTCAGAATGTACTGTCTGAGAATATGGGGCAGGCAGGTTCACTCAAGGCTTTTGAGAGGGAGGTTGATGGCTTTCCAAAGTGGTGTGGTGGGGGGGAGGTGGAGGGAATGAGCAGGGTTACAGAGAGAAAGGGTATGTGAAAAGTGAAATATTCATTCAGAAAGCTGGCAGAGACACAACAGGCTGAATGGTCTCCTTGATTGCTGGGACTACTTTCTGAGCCTAGAAGCTGAAGAATGCAGGTTCAGGTGAACCTAAGTTCATTGAGCAGTGGTACTGAGACCATCACTTTCCATCTTTACAATTTCCAGGCCAGAAGAGACTACTTGTACTGGACCAAATTATGAACTAAATTATATCGCGGTGAGTAATGAAGTGAAGAAGAGTAGATAGTGGAACAGACTGTGAGGGCCTCCTCATCCTGAGGCTGTTTATTAAAAAGAAAGACATATTGACTAAAATCAATTCCAAAAGTTGTCAGCATGACCTTCACTCACCACCAATGCCAAATAAGAAACAGCAAAGTGACTTCAGGGACTTTGTAACCAAGACTTCAGAACCATTATCACTTGCCAGTCTGTAACTCCCTCCTGGGTATCTGTTATTCTCTATGCAAACCACCCTAAACCCCTCATGAACTCATAGAGTCATAGAGATGTACAGCACGGAAACAGACCCTTCGGTCCAACTCGTCCATGCCGACCAGATATTCTAAATTAATCTAGTCCCACTTACCAGCACTTGGCCCATGTCCATGTAAACCCTTCCTATTCATATACCCATCCAAATGCCTTTTAAATGTTGTAATTGTACCAGCCTCCACCACTTCCTCTGGCAGCTCATTCCATACACGTACCACTCTCTACATGATAAAGTTGCCTCTTTGGTCTTTTTAAATCTTTCCCCTTTCATCTTGAATCCATACCCTCCAGTCCTGGGCTCCCCCACCCCAGGGAAAAGACCTTATATGTTTATTCTATCCTCGCCCCTCATGATTTTATAAACCTCTATAAGGTCACCCCTCAGCCTCTGACGCTCCAGGGAAAACAGCCCCAGCCTGTTCAGCCTCTCCCTGTAGCTCAGATCCTCCAACCCTGGCAACATCCTTGTAAATCTTTTCTGAACCCTTTCAAGTTTCACAACATGGCAGCAGGGAGACCAGAATTGAACACAGTATCCCAAAAGTGGCCTAACCAATGTCCTGTCCAGCTGCCATGATGTGGAGGAGCTGGTGTTGCACTGGGGTGTACAAAGTTAAAAATCACATGACACCAGGTTATAGTCCAACAGGTTTATTTGGAAGCACTAGCTTTTGGAGCGATGCTCCTTCATCAGGTGTTAACACCTAAACAAAGGAGCTTGACTTTGTACAGCTGCAACATGACATCCAAACTCCTATACTCGATGTTCTGACCAATGAAGGTATTCACTACTCTGCCTACCTATGACTCCACTTTCAAGGAACTAGGTCCCTTCGTTTTGCAACATTCTCCAGGGCCCTACAGTTTACTGTATCAGTCCTGCCCTGATTTGCCTAACCAAAAGCAACACCTCACATTTATGTAAATTAAACCATCGAGGTCCTGTTGTACTCTGAGATAACCTCCTTCACTGTCCTCCGATTTGGATGTCTTCTGCAAACTTACTGACAGTACCTTCCATATTCACATCTCAATCATTTCTATAAATGATGAAGTGTAGAGGGCCCAGCACCGATGCTTGTGGCACTCCACTGGTAACAGGCCTCCAGTCTGAAAAACAACTTTCCACCACCACCCTCTGTCTTCTACCTTCAAGTCAATTTTGTATTCAGTTGGCAAACTCTGCCCAGATTCCATGTGACCAAAACTTGCTAACGGGCCTACCATGCAGAATCTTGTTGAATGCCTTGCTGAAGGTCAGATACACAATATCTACTGCTCTGCCCTCATCAATCTTCTTTGTTATTTCTTCAAAAAACTCAATCAAATTTGTGAGACACGATTTCCCACCACAAAGCCATGTTGACTATCCCTAATCAGACTTTTCCTTTCCAAACGCGTGTAAACTCTGTCCCTCAGAATACCCTCCAGCAATTTACCCACCACCGACATCAGCCTCACAGCTCTATAGTTACCTTGATTAGATTCCAGTCTGTGACTCACTGCCAGGTGTCTGTGAGTTGACATATAAACCACCACGAGAGCCTTGCTAAAGATATGGTCTGCAACTTACACCTATATTCTAATATAAACCACTCCAAACTCTTGATTAGATCCAGTTGGTAACTCACTATTGGGAATCTATTGACTATGTCTGAACCACATAAAACCCTTCGATTTGATTCCAGTTGTTACCCACTCCTGGGTATCTGTTATTCTATATATAAACTAACTCAAAGCCCTCAATTAGATTCCAGTGTGTAACTCACCCCAGATCTCTGTTATACTATATATGAACCTCTTGACTATATTCCAGTCTCTAACTCATTCCCGGGTTTCTGTCATACTGTATATAAACCCCTTGACCCTTTGATTATATTCCAGTCGGTAACTCAATCCCAGGTATCTGTTATTCTTATATAAACCACCCTGAACCCCTGGATTAGATTCCCAGGTATCTGTTATTCTACATATAAACTACCCTGAACCTCACGCTTAGATTCCAGTCAGTAACCCATTCCTGAGAATCTGTTATTGTATATATAAACCACCTGAACAAAGAACAAAGAAAATTGCGGCACAACAACAGGCCCTTCGGCCCTCCAAGCCTGCACCGAACCATATCCTCTATCTAAACCTGTCGCCTATTTTCTAAGGATCTGTATCCCTCTGCTCCCTGCCCATTCATGTATCTGTCCAGATACATCTTAAATCCCCCACTGAAACTTAAACCATCTGGCTGGGCTCATTCCCCAACACCATGTTCTGTATGGCCCCTTCCCGAGTTGGACTATTTACATCCAGCTCCAGAAAACCCTCCTGGATGCTCCTTACAAATTCTGGCCATCTCTAACACTAAGTGAATCCCAGTCAATGTTGGGAAAATTAAAATCTCCTATCACCACCAGCCTGTTGCTCCTACATCTTTCCATAATCTGTTTACATATTTGTACCTCTATCTCATGCTCCCTGTTGGGACGCCTGTCGTACAGTCCCAACATTATTACCACACCCTTCCTATTTCTGAGCTGTGCCCATATTACCTCACTGCTCGGGTCCTCCATAGTTCCCCTGGTGAGCCATCTCCCCCAACAGTATCCAAAATGGTAAAGGTAGAAACTTCCTGATCTTTCCTGATGAAGGGCTTTGGCCCGAAACGTTGATTTCCCTGCTCCTTGGATGCTGCCTGAACTGCTGTGCTTTTCCAGCACCACTCTGATCCAAAACGGTATAGCTGTTGTGGAGGGAGATGACCACAGGGGACACCTGCGCTGCTTTCCTACCCTTTCTCCCTTCACAATCCGAACCTGCAGTGTGACCAATTCACTAAACGTGCTCTCCATGACCACCTCAGCATCACGGATGCTCCACACTGAGTCCATCTGCAGCTCCACAGCCATCATGCGGTCTAACCGGAGCTCCAGCTGGACACACTTACTGCACGGGAAGAGGCCAGGGATACGTCTCCGAGATCTCCTGCCAATTTTAATCCAAAGATTAACTTCGTCCAAGTCTAAGATCAAATAATAGATACGTGAGAGAGAGGAAAAACAATTTTTCAACAATCATACGATAAAAGAGATATACGAAAATCTGACCTTATCAACACACCACAAAGTCACTTATTTTGTTTGGATGAAGACAGGTGAGAGACACTACACTCAGACCCTCACTCTCCCCGCTCCCACTCAGCCCCTCACACTCCCCTCTCCCACTCAGCATCTCACTCTCCCCACTCCCACTCAGCCCCTCACTCTCCCCTCTCCCACTCAGCCCCTCACTCTCCCCTCTCCCACTCAGCCCCTCACTCTCCCCACTCCCACTCAGCCCCTCACTCTCCCCTCTCCCACTCAGCGCCTCACTCTCCCCTCTCCCACTCAGCCCCTCACTCTCCCCTCTCCCACTCAGCCCCTCACTCTCCCCTCTCCCACTCAGCTCCTCACTCTCCCCTCTCCCACTCAACTCCTCACTCTCCCCTCTCCCACTCAGCCCCTCACTCTCCCCTCTCCCACTCAGCTCCTCACTCTGCCCACTCCTACTCAGCTCCTCACTCCAACCTCTCCCACTCACATCCTCACTCTCCCCACTCCCACTCAGCTCCTCACTCTCCCCACTCCCACTCAGCCCCTCACTCTCCCCACTCCCACTCAGCTCCTCACTCTCCCCTCTCCCACTCAGCTCCTCACTCTCCCCACTCCTACTCAGCTCCTCACTCCAACCTCTCCCACTCACATCCTCACTCTCCCCACTCCCACTCAGCTCCTCACTCTCCCCACTCCCACTCAGCCCCTCACTCTCCCCACTCCCACTCAGCTCCTCACTCTCCTCTCTCCCACTCAGCTCCTCACTCTCCCCACTCCCACTCAGCCCCTCACTCTCCCCACTCCCACTCAGCTCCTCACTCTCCCCTCTCCCACTCAGCTCCTCACTCTCCCACTCAGCTCCTCACTCTCCCCACTCCCACTCAGCTCCTCACTCTCCCCGCTCCCACTCAGCTCCTCACTCTCCCACTCAGCTCCTCACTCTCCCCACTCCCACTCAGCCCCTCACTCTCCCCTCTCCCACTCAGCTCCTCACTCTCCCCACTCCCACTCAGCTCCTCACTCTCCCCACTCCCACTCAGCCCCTCACTCTCCCCACTCCCACTCAGCTCCTCACTCTCCCCTCTCCCACTCAGCTCCTCACTCTCCCCTCTCCCACTCAGCTCCTCACTCTCCCCACTCCCACTCATCTCCTCACTCTCCCCCTCCCACTCAGCCCCTCACTCTCCCCTCTCCCACTCAGCTCCTCACTCTCCCCACCCCCCCTCCTCACTCTCCCCGCTCCCACTCAGCTCCTCACTCTCCCCTCCCCCACTCAGCTCCTCACTCTCCCCACTCCCACTCAGCCCCTCACTCTCCCCGCTCCCACTCAGCTCCTCACTCTCCCCTCTCCCACTCAGCTGCTCACTCTCCCCTCTCCCACTCAGCTCCTCACTCCCCCCTCTCCCACTCAGCCCCTCACTCTCCCCACTCCCACTCAGCTCCTCACTCTCCCCTCTCCCACTCAGCTCCTCACTCTCCCCTCTCCCACTCAGCTGCTCACTCTCCCCTCTCCCACTCAGCTCCTCACTCTCCCCTCTCCCACTCAGCTCCTCACTCCCCCCTCTCCCACTCAGCTCCTCACTCTCCCCACTCCCACTCAGCTCCTCGCTCTCCCCTCTCCCACTCACATCCTCACTGTCCCCACTTCCACTCAGCTCCTCACTCTCCCCACTCCCACTCAGCCCCTCACTCTCCCCTCTCCCACTCACATCCTCACTGTCCCCACTCCTACTCAGCTCCTCACTCTCCCCACTCCCACTCAGCCCCTCACTCTCCCCACTCCCACTCAGCTCCACACTCTCCCCACTCCCACTCAGCTCCTCACTCTCCCCACTCCTACTCAGCTCCTCACTCTCCCCACTCCCACTCAGCCCCTCACTCTCCCCACTCCCACTCAGCTCCACACTCTCCCCACTCCCACTCAGCTCCTCACTCTCCCCACTCCCACTCAGCTCCTCACTCTCCCCACTCCCACTCACATCCTCACTGTCCCCACTCCTACAATGCTCCTCACTCTCCCCACTCCCACTCAGCTCCTCACTCCCCCCTATCCCACTCAGCTCCTCACTCTCACCTCTCCCACTCAGCCCCTCACTCACCCCTCTCCCACTCAGCCCCTCACTCTCCCCACTCCCACTCAGCCCCTCACTCTCCCCTCTCCCACTCAGCCCCTCACTCTCCCCACTCCCACTCAGCCCCTCACACTCCCCTCTCCCACTCAGCCCCTCACACCAACCTCTCCCACTCAGCCCCTCACTCTCCCCTCTCCCACTCAGCTCCTCACTCTCACCTCTCCCACTCAGCTCCTCACTCTCCCCTCTCCCACTCAGCCCCTCACTCTCCCCTCTCCCACTCAGCTCCTCACTCTCCTCTCTCCCACTCAGCTCCTCACTCCGCCCTCTCCCACTCAGCCCCTCACTCTCCCCACTCCCACACAGCTCCTCACTCTCCCCACTCTCACTCAGCTCCTCACTCTCCCACTCAGCTCCTCACTCTCCCCTCTCGCACTCAGCCCCTCACTCTCCCCACTCCCACACAGCTCCTCACTCTCCCCACTCTCACTCAGCTACTCACTCTCCCACTCAGCTCCTCGCTCTCCCCTCTCCCACTCAGCTCCTCACTCTCCCCTCTCCCACTCAGCCCCTCACTCTCCCCTCTCCCACTCAGCCCCTCACTCTCCCCTCTCCCACTCAGCTCCTCACTCTCCCCTCTCCCACTCAGCTCCTCACTCTCCCCTCTCCCACTCAGCCCCTCACTCTCCCCTCTCCCACTCAGCTCCTCACTCTCCCCTCTCCCACTCAGCTCCTCACTCTCCGCACTCCCACTCAGCCCCTCACACTCCCCTCTCCCACTAAGCTCCTCACTCTCCCCTCTCCCACTCAGCTCCTCACTCTCCCCTCTCCCACTCAGCCCCTCACTCTCCCCTCTCCCACTCAGCTCCTCACTCTCCGCACTCCCACTCAGCCCCTCACACTCCCCTCTCCCACTCAGCATCTCACTCTCCCCTCTCCCACTCAGCCCCTCACTCTCCCCTCTCCCACTCAGCACCTCACTCTCCGCACTCCCACTCAGCCCCTCACACTCCCCTCTCCCACTCAGCATCTCACTCTCCCAACTCCCACTCAGCCCCTCACTCTCCCCTCTCCCACTCAGCCCCTCACTCTCCCCTCTCCCACTCAGCCCCTCACTCTCCCCACTCCCACTCAGCCCCTCACTCTCCGCTCTCCCACTCAGCGCCTCACTCTCCCCTCTCCCACTCAGCCCCTCACTCTCCCCTCTCCCACTCAGCCCCTCACTCTCCCCTCTCCCACTCAGCTCCTCACTCTCCCCTCTCCCACTCAACTCCTCACTCTCCCCTCTCCCACTCAGCCCCTCACTCTCCCCTCTCCCACTCAGCTCCTCACTCTCCCCACTCCCACTCAGCCCCTCACTCTCCCCGCTCCCACTCAGCCCCTCACTCCAACCTCTCCCACTCACATCCTCACTCTCCCCTCTCCCACTCAGCCCCTCACTCTCCCCACTCCTACTCAGCTCCTCACTCCAACCTCTCCCACTCACATCCTCACTCTCCCCTCTCCCACTCAGCCCCTCACTCTCCCCTCTCCCACTCAGCTCCTCACTCCCCCCACTCCCACTCAGCTCCTCACTCTCCCCACTCCCACTCAGCTCCTCACTCTCCCCTCTCCCACTCAGCTCCTCACTCTCCCACTCAGCTCCTCACTCTCCCCACTCCCACTCAGCTCCTCACTCTCCCCGCTCCCACTCAGCTCCTCACTCTCCCACTCAGCTCCTCACTCTCCCCACTCCCACTCAGCCCCTCACTCTCCCCTCTCCCACTCAGCTCCTCACTCTCCCCACTCCCACTCAGCTCCTCACTCTCCCCACTCCCACTCAGCCCCTCACTCTCCCCACTCCCACTCAGCTCCTCACTCTCCCCTCTCCCACTCAGCTCCTCACTCTCCCCTCTCCCACTCAGCTCCTCACTCTCCCCACTCCCACTCAGCTCCTCACTCTCCCCCTCCCACTCAGCCCCTCACTCTCCCCTCTCCCACTCAGCTCCTCACTCTCCCCACCCCCCCCCCTCACTCTCCCCGCTCCCACTCAGCTCCTCACTCTCCCCTCCCCCACTCAGCTCCTCACTCTCCCCGCTCCCACTCAGCTGCTCACTCTCCCCTCTCCCACTCAGCTGCTCACTCTCCCCTCTCCCACTCAGCTCCTCACTCCCCCCTCTCCCACTCAGCCCCTCACTCTCCCCACTCCCACTCAGCTCCTCACTCTCCCCTCTCCCACTCAGCTCCTCACTCCCCCCTCTCCCACTCAGCTCCTCACTCTCCCCACTCCCACTCAGCTCCTCGCTCTCCCCTCTCCCACTCACATCCTCACTGTCCCCACTCCCACTCAGCCCCTCACTCTCCCCACTCCCACTCAGCTCCTCGCTCTCCCCACTCCCACTCACATCCTCACTGTCCCCACTCCTACAATGCTCCTCACTCTCCCCACTCCCACTCAGCTCCTCACTCCCCCCTATCCCACTCAGCTCCTCACTCTCACCTCTCCCACTCAGCCCCTCACTCTCCCCTCTCCCACTCAGCCCCTCACTCTCCCCACTCCCACTCAGCCCCTCACTCTCCCCTCTCCCACTCAGCCCCTCACTCTCCCCTCTCCCACTCAGCCCCTCACTCTCCCCTCTCCCACTCAGCTCCTCACTCTCCCCTCTCCCACTCAACTCCTCACTCTCCCCACTCCCACTCAGCCCCTCACTCTCCCCACTCCCACTCAGCCCCTCACTCTCCCCTCTCCCACTCAGCTCCTCACTCTCCCCTCTCCTACTCAGCTCCTCACTCTCCCCACTCCCACTCAGCCCCTCACTCTCCCCGCTCCCACTCAGCCCCTCACTCTCCCCACTCCTACTCAGCTCCTCACTCTCCCCTCTCCCACTCACATCCTCACTCTCCCCTCTCCCACTCAGCCCCTCACTCTCCCCTCTCCCACTCAGCTCCTCACTCTCCCCTCTCCCACTCAGCTCCTCACTCTCCCCACTCCTACTCAGCTCCTCACTCCAACCTCTCCCACTCACATCCTCACACTCCCCTCTCCCACTCAGCTCCTCACTCTCCCCACTCCCACTCAGCTCCTCACTCTCCCCTCTCCCACTCACATCCTCACACTCCCCTCTCCCACTCAGCTCCTCACTCTCCCCTCTCCCACTCACATCCTCACTCTCCCCTCTCCCACTCAGCTCCTCACTCTCCCCCTCCCACTCAGCTCCTCACTCTCCCCTCTCCCACTCACATCCTCACTCTCCCCTCTCCCACTCAGCTCCTCACTCTCCCCTCTCCCACTCACATCCTCACTCTCCCCTCTCCCACTCAGCTCCTCACTCTCCCCTCTCCCACTCACATCCTCACACTCCCCTCTCCCACTCACATCCTCACTCTCCCCTCTCCAACTCAGCTCCTCACTCTCCACTCTCCCACTCACATCCTCACTCTCCCCTCTCCCACTCAGCTCCTCACTCTCCCCTCTCCCACTCAGCTCCTCACTCTCCCCTCTCCCACTCACATCCTCACTCTCCCCTCTCCCACTCAGCTCCTCACTCTCCCCTCTCCCACTCAGCTCCTCACTCTCGCCACTCCCACTCAGCCCCTCACTCTCCCCTCTCCCACTCAGCCCCCCACTCTCCCCACTCCCACTCAGCTCCTCACTCTCCCCACTCCCACTCAGCCCCTCACTCTCCCCACTCCCACTCAGCTCCTCACTCTCCCCTCTCCCACTCAGCTCCTCACTCTCCCCTCTCCCACTCAGCTCCTCACTCTCCCCACTCCCACTCAGCTCCTCACTCTCCCCCTCCCACTCAGCCCCTCACTCTCCCCTCTCCCACTCAGCTCCTCACTCTCCCCACCCCCCCCTCCTCACTCTCCCCGCTCCCACTCAGCTCCTCACTCTCCCCTCCCCCACTCAGCTCCTCACTCTCCCCACTCCCACTCAGCCCCTCACTCTCCCCGCTCCCACTCAGCTCCTCACTCTCCCCTCTCCCACTCAGCTGCTCACTCTCCCCTCTCCCACTCAGCTCCTCACTCCCCCCTCTCCCACTCAGCCCCTCACTCTCCCCACTCCCACTCAGCTCCTCACTCTCCCCTCTCCCACTCAGCTCCTCACTCTCCCCTCTCCCACTCAGCTGCTCACTCTCCCCTCTCCCACTCAGCTCCTCACTCTCCCCTCTCCCACTCAGCTCCTCACTCCCCCCTCTCCCACTCAGCTCCTCACTCTCCCCACTCCCACTTAGCTCCACACTCTCCCCACTCCCACTCACATCCTCACTGTCCCCACTCCCACTCAGCTCCTCACTCTCCCCACTCCCACTCAGCCCCTCACTCTCCCCTCTCCCACTCACATCCTCACTGTCCCCACTCCTACTCAGCTCCTCACTCTCCCCACTCCCACTCAGCCCCTCACTCTCCCCACTCCCACTCAGCTCCACACTCTCCCCACTCCCACTCAGCTCCTCACTCTCCCCACTCCTACTCAGCTCCTCACTCTCCCCACTCCCACTCAGCCCCTCACTCTCCCCACTCCCACTCAGCTCCACACTCTCCCCACTCCCACTCAGCTCCTCACTCTCCCCACTCCCACTCAGCCCCTCACTCTCCCCACTCCCACTCAGCTCCTCACTCTCCCCTCTCCCACTCAGCTCCTCACTCTCCCCTCTCCCACTCAGCCCCTCACTCTCCTCTCTCCCACTCAGCTCTTCACTCTCCCCACTCCCACTCAGCCCCTCACTCTCCCCACTCCCACTCAGCTCCTCACTCTCCCCTCTCCCACTCAGCTCCTCACTCTCCCCTCTCCCACTCAGCTCCTCACTCTCCCCTCTCCCACTCAGCTCCTCACTCTCCCCTCTCCCACTCAGCTCCTCACTCTCCCCACTCCCACTCAGCTCCTCACTCTCCCCACTCCCACTCAGCCCCTCACTCTCCCCACTCCCACTCAGCTCCTCACTCTCCCCTCTCCCACTCAGCTCCTCACTCTCCCCTCTCCCACTCAGCTCCTCACTCTCCCCTCTCCCACTCAGCGCCTCACTCTCCCCTCTCCCACTCAGCCCCTCACTCTCCCCTCTCCCACTCAGCCCCTCACTCTCCCCTCTCCCACTCAGCTCCTCACTCTCCCCTCTCCCACTCAACTCCTCACTCTCCCCTCTCCCACTCAGCCCCTCACTCTCCCCTCTCCCACTCAGCTCCTCACTCTCCCCACTCCCACTCAGCCCCTCACTCTCCCCACTCCTACTCAGCTCCTCACTCCAACCTCTCCCACTCACATCCTCACTCTCCCCTCTCCCACTCAGCCCCTCACTCTCACCTCTCCAACTCAGCTCCTCACTCCCCCCACTCCCACTCAGCTCCTCACTCTCCCCACTCCCACTCAGCTCCTCACTCTCCCCTCTCCCACTCAGCTCCTCACTCTCCCAATCAGCTCCTCACTCTCCCCACTCCCACTCAGCTCCTCACTCTCCCCGCTCCCACTCAGCTCCTCACTCTCCCACTCAGCTCCTCACTCTCCCCACGCCCACTCAGCCCCTCACTCTCCCCTCTCCCACTCAGCTCCTCACTCTCCCCACTCCCACTCAGCTCCTCACTCTCCCCACTCCCACTCAGCCCCTCACTCTCCCCACTCCCACTCAGCTCCTCACTCTCCCCTCTCCCACTCAGCTCCTCACTCTCCCCTCTCCCACTCAGCTCCTCACTCTCCCCACTCCCACTCATCTCCTCACTCTCCCCCTCCCACTCAGCCCCTCACTCTCCCCTCTCCCACTCAGCTCCTCACTCTCCCCACCCCCCCCCTCCTGACTCTCCCCGCTCCCACTCAGCTCCTCACTCTCCCCTCCCCCACTCAGCTCCTCACTCTCCCCACTCCCACTCAGCCCCTCACTCTCCCCGCTCCCACTCAGCTCCTCACTCTCCCCTCTCCCACTCAGCTGCTCACTCTCCCCTCTCCCACTCAGCTCCTCACTCCCCCCTCTCCCACTCAGCCCCTCACTCTCCCCACTCCCACTCAGCTCCTCACTCTCCCCTCTCCCACTCAGCTCCTCACTCTCCCCTCTCCCACTCAGCTGCTCACTCTCCCCTCTCCCACTCAGCTCCTCACTCTCCCCTCTCCCACTCAGCTCCTCACTCCCCCCTCTCCCACTCAGCTCCTCACTCTCCCCACTCCCACTCAGCTCCTCGCTCTCCCCTCTCCCACTCACATCCTCACTGTCCCCACTCCCACTCAGCTCCTCACTCTCCCCACTCCCACTCAGCCCCTCACTCTCCCCTCTCCCACTCACATCCTCACTGTCCCCACTCCTACTCAGCTCCTCACTCTCCCCACTCCCACTCAGCCCCTCACTCTCCCCACTCCCACTCAGCTCCACACTCTCCCCACTCCCACTCAGCTCCTCACTCTCCCCACTCCTACTCAGCTCCTCACTCTCCCCACTCCCACTCAGCTCCTCACTCTCCCCCTCCCACTCAGCTCCTCACTCTCCCCTCTCCCACTCACATCCTCACTCTCCCCTCTCCCACTCAGCCCCTCACTCTCCCCACTCCCACTCAGCTCCTCACTCTCCCCTCTCCCACTCAGCTCCTCACTCTCCCCTCTCCCACTCAGCTGCTCACTCTCCCCTCTCCCACTCAGCTCCTCACTCTCCCCTCTCCCACTCAGCTCCTCACTCCCCCCTCTCCCACTCAGCTCCTCACTCTCCCCACTCCCACTCAGCTCCTCGCTCTCCCCTCTCCCACTCACATCCTCACTGTCCCCACTCCCACTCAGCTCCTCACTCTCCCCACTCCCACTCAGCCCCTCACTCTCCCCTCTCCCACTCACATCCTCACTGTCCCCACTCCTACTCAGCTCCTCACTCTCCCCACTCCCACTCAGCCCCTCACTCTCCCCACTCCCACTCAGCTCCACACTCTCCCCACTCCCACTCAGCTCCTCACTCTCCCCACTCCTACTCAGCTCCTCACTCTCCCCACTCCCACTCAGCCCCTCACTCTCCCCACTCCCACTCAGCTCCACACTCTCCCCACTCCCACTCAGCTCCTCACTCTCCCCACTCCCACTCAGCTCCTCACTCTCCCCACTCCCACTCACATCCTCACTGTCCCCACTCCTACAATGCTCCTCACTCTCCCCACTCCCACTCAGCTCCTCACTCCCCCCTATCCCACTCAGCTCCTCACTCTCACCTCTCCCACTCAGCCCCTCACTCACCCCTCTCCCACTCAGCCCCTCACTCTCCCCACTCCCACTCAGCCCCTCACTCTCCCCTCTCCCACTCAGCCCCTCACTCTCCCCACTCCCACTCAGCCCCTCACACTCCCCTCTCCCACTCAGCCCCTCACACCAACCTCTCCCACTCAGCCCCTCACTCTCCCCTCTCCCACTCAGCTCCTCACTCTCACCTCTCCCACTCAGCTCCTCACTCTCCCCTCTCCCACTCAGCCCCTCACTCTCCCCTCTCCCACTCAGCTCCTCACTCTCCTCTCTCCCACTCAGCTCCTCACTCCGCCCTCTCCCACTCAGCCCCTCACTCTCCCCACTCCCACACAGCTCCTCACTCTCCCCACTCTCACTCAGCTCCTCACTCTCCCACTCAGCTCCTCACTCTCCCCTCTCGCACTCAGCCCCTCACTCTCCCCACTCCCACACAGCTCCTCACTCTCCCCACTCTCACTCAGCTACTCACTCTCCCACTCAGCTCCTCGCTCTCCCCTCTCCCACTCAGCTCCTCACTCTCCCCTCTCCCACTCAGCCCCTCACTCTCCCCTCTCCCACTCAGCCCCTCACTCTCCCCTCTCCCACTCAGCTCCTCACTCTCCCCTCTCCCACTCAGCTCCTCACTCTCCCCTCTCCCACTCAGCCCCTCACTCTCCCCTCTCCCACTCAGCTCCTCACTCTCCCCTCTCCCACTCAGCTCCTCACTCTCCGCACTCCCACTCAGCCCCTCACACTCCCCTCTCCCACTAAGCTCCTCACTCTCCCCTCTCCCACTCAGCTCCTCACTCTCCCCTCTCCCACTCAGCTCCTCACTCTCCCCTCTCCCACTCAGCTCCTCACTCTCCGCACTCCCACTCAGCCCCTCACACTCCCCTCTCCCACTCAGCATCTCACTCTCCCCTCTCCCACTCAGCCCCTCACTCTCCCCTCTCCCACTCAGCACCTCACTCTCCGCACTCCCACTCAGCCCCTCACACTCCCCTCTCCCACTCAGCATCTCACTCTCCCAACTCCCACTCAGCCCCTCACTCTCCCCTCTCCCACTCAGCCCCTCACTCTCCCCTCTCCCACTCAGCCCCTCACTCTCCCCACTCCCACTCAGCCCCTCACTCTCCGCTCTCCCACTCAGCGCCTCACTCTCCCCTCTCCCACTCAGCCCCTCACTCTCCCCTCTCCCACTCAGCCCCTCACTCTCCCCTCTCCCACTCAGCTCCTCACTCTCCCCTCTCCCACTCAACTCCTCACTCTCCCCTCTCCCACTCAGCCCCTCACTCTCCCCTCTCCCACTCAGCTCCTCACTCTCCCCACTCCCACTCAGCCCCTCACTCTCCCCGCTCCCACTCAGCCCCTCACTCCAACCTCTCCCACTCACATCCTCACTCTCCCCTCTCCCACTCAGCCCCTCACTCTCCCCACTCCTACTCAGCTCCTCACTCCAACCTCTCCCACTCACATCCTCACTCTCCCCTCTCCCACTCAGCCCCTCACTCTCCCCTCTCCCACTCAGCTCCTCACTCCCCCCACTCCCACTCAGCTCCTCACTCTCCCCACTCCCACTCAGCTCCTCACTCTCCCCTCTCCCACTCAGCTCCTCACTCTCCCACTCAGCTCCTCACTCTCCCCACTCCCACTCAGCTCCTCACTCTCCCCGCTCCCACTCAGCTCCTCACTCTCCCACTCAGCTCCTCACTCTCCCCACTCCCACTCAGCCCCTCACTCTCCCCTCTCCCACTCAGCTCCTCACTCTCCCCACTCCCACTCAGCTCCTCACTCTCCCCACTCCCACTCAGCCCCTCACTCTCCCCACTCCCACTCAGCTCCTCACTCTCCCCTCTCCCACTCAGCTCCTCACTCTCCCCTCTCCCACTCAGCTCCTCACTCTCCCCACTCCCACTCAGCTCCTCACTCTCCCCCTCCCACTCAGCCCCTCACTCTCCCCTCTCCCACTCAGCTCCTCACTCTCCCCACCCCCCCCCCTCACTCTCCCCGCTCCCACTCAGCTCCTCACTCTCCCCTCCCCCACTCAGCTCCTCACTCTCCCCGCTCCCACTCAGCTGCTCACTCTCCCCTCTCCCACTCAGCTGCTCACTCTCCCCTCTCCCACTCAGCTCCTCACTCCCCCCTCTCCCACTCAGCCCCTCACTCTCCCCACTCCCACTCAGCTCCTCACTCTCCCCTCTCCCACTCAGCTGCTCACTCTCCCCTCTCCCACTCAGCTCCTCACTCCCCCCTCTCCCACTCAGCTCCTCACTCTCCCCACTCCCACTCAGCTCCTCGCTCTCCCCTCTCCCACTCACATCCTCACTGTCCCCACTCCCACTCAGCCCCTCACTCTCCCCACTCCCACTCAGCTCCTCGCTCTCCCCACTCCCACTCACATCCTCACTGTCCCCACTCCTACAATGCTCCTCACTCTCCCCACTCCCACTCAGCTCCTCACTCCCCCCTATCCCACTCAGCTCCTCACTCTCACCTCTCCCACTCAGCCCCTCACTCTCCCCTCTCCCACTCAGCCCCTCACTCTCCCCACTCCCACTCAGCCCCTCACTCTCCCCTCTCCCACTCAGCCCCTCACTCTCCCCTCTCCCACTCAGCCCCTCACTCTCCCCTCTCCCACTCAGCTCCTCACTCTCCCCTCTCCCACTCAACTCCTCACTCTCCCCACTCCCACTCAGCCCCTCACTCTCCCCACTCCCACTCAGCCCCTCACTCTCCCCTCTCCCACTCAGCTCCTCACTCTCCCCTCTCCTACTCAGCTCCTCACTCTCCCCACTCCCACTCAGCCCCTCACTCTCCCCGCTCCCACTCAGCCCCTCACTCTCCCCACTCCTACTCAGCTCCTCACTCTCCCCTCTCCCACTCACATCCTCACTCTCCCCTCTCCCACTCAGCCCCTCACTCTCCCCTCTCCCACTCAGCTCCTCACTCTCCCCTCTCCCACTCAGCTCCTCACTCTCCCCACTCCTACTCAGCTCCTCACTCCAACCTCTCCCACTCACATCCTCACACTCCCCTCTCCCACTCAGCTCCTCACTCTCCCCACTCCCACTCAGCTCCTCACTCTCCCCTCTCCCACTCACATCCTCACACTCCCCTCTCCCACTCAGCTCCTCACTCTCCCCACTCCCACTCAGCTCCTCACTCTCCCCTCTCCCACTCACATCCTCACTCTCCCCTCTCCCACTCAGCTCCTCACTCTCCCCTCTCCCACTCACATCCTCACTCTCCCCTCTCCCACTCAGCTCCTCACTCTTCCCTCTCCCACTCACATCCTCACACTCCCCTCTCCCACTCACATCCTCACTCTCCCCTCTCCCACTCAGCTCCTCACTCTCCACTCTCCCACTCACATCCTCACTCTCCCCTCTCCCACTCAGCTCCTCACTCTCCCCTCTCCCACTCAGCTCCTCACTCTCCCCTCTCCCACTCACATCCTCACTCTCCCCTCTCCCACTCAGCTCCTCACTCTCCCCTCTCCCACTCAGCTCCTCACTCTCGCCACTCCCACTCAGCCCCTCACTCTCCCCTCTCCCACTCAGCCCCCCACTCTCCCCACTCCCACTCAGCTCCTCACTCTCCCCACTCCCACTCAGCCCCTCACTCTCCCCACTCCCACTCAGCTCCTCACTCTCCCCACTCCCACTCAGCTCCTCACTCTCCCCCTCCCACTCAGCCCCTCACTCTCCCCTCTCCCACTCAGCTCCTCACTCTCCCCAACCCCCCCTCCTCACTCTCCCCGCTCCCACTCAGCTCCTCACTCTCCCCTCCCCCACTCAGCTCCTCACTCTCCCCACTCCCACTCAGCCCCTCACTCTCCCCGCTCCCACTCAGCTCCTCACTCTCCCCTCTCCCACTCAGCTGCTCACTCTCCCCTCTCCCACTCAGCTCCTCACTCCCCCCTCTCCCACTCAGCCCCTCACTCTCCCCACTCCCACTCAGCTCCTCACTCTCCCCTCTCCCACTCAGCTCCTCACTCTCCCCTCTCCCACTCAGCTGCTCACTCTCCCCTCTCCCACTCAGCTCCTCACTCTCCCCTCTCCCACTCAGCTCCTCACTCCCCCCTCTCCCACTCAGCTCCTCACTCTCCCCTCTCCCACTCAGCTCCACACTCTCCCCACTCCCACTCAGCTCCTCACTCTCCCCACTCCTACTCAGCTCCTCACTCTCCCCACTCCCACTCAGCCCCTCACTCTCCCCACTCCCACTCAGCTCCACACTCTCCCCACTCCCACTCAGCTCCTCACTCTCCCCACTCCCACTCAGCTCCTCACTCTCCCCACTCCCACTCACATCCTCACTGTCCCCACTCCTACAATGCTCCTCACCCTCCCCACTCCCACTCAGCTCCTCACTCCCCCCTATCCCACTCAGCTCCTCACTCTCACCTCTCCCACTCAGCCCCTCACTCTCCCCTCTCCCACTCAGCCCCTCACTCTCCCCACTCCCACTCAGCCCCTCACTCTCCCCTCTCCCACTCAGCCCCTCACTCTCCCCTCACCCACTCAGCCCCTCACTCTCCCCACTCCCACTCAGCCCCTCACACACCCCTCTCCCACTCAGCCCCTCACACCAACCTCTCCCACTCAGCCCCTCACTCTCCCCTCTCCCACTCAGCTCCTCACTCTCACCTCTCCCACTCAGCTCCTCACTCTCCCCTCTCCCACTCAGCCCCTCACTCTCCCCTCTCCCACTCAGCTCCTCACTCTCCTCTCTCCCACTCAGCTCCTCACTCCGCCCTCTCCCACTCAGCCCCTCACTCTCCCCACTCCCACACAGCTCCTCACTCTCCCCACTCTCACTCAGCTCCTCACTCTCGCACTCAGCCCCTCACTCTCCCCACTCCCACACAGCTCCTCACTCTCCCCACTCTCACTCAGCTACTCACTCTCCCACTCAGCTCCTCGCTCTCCCCTCTCCCACTCAGCTCCTCACTCTCCCCTCTCCCACTCAGCCCCTCACTCTCCCCTCTCCCACTCAGCCCCTCACTCTCCCCTCTCCCACTCAGCTCCTCACTCTCCCCTCTCCCACTCAGCTCCTCACTCTCCCCTCTCCCACTCAGCCCCTCACTGTCCCCTCTCCCACTCAGCTCCTCACTCTCCCCTCTCCCACTCAGCTCCTCACTCTCCGCACTCCCACTCAGCCCCTCACACTCCCCTCTCCCACTAAGCTCCACACTCTCCCCTCTCCCACTCAGCTCCTCACTCTCCCCTCTCCCACTCAGCCCCCCACTCTCCCCTCTCCCACTCAGCTCCTCACTCTCCGCACTCCCACTCAGCCCCTCACACTCCCCTCTCCCACTCAGCATCTCACTCTCCCCTCTCCCACTCAGCCCCTCACTCTCCCCTCTCCCACACAGCATCTCACTCTCCCCTCTCCCACTCAGCCCCTCACACTCCCCTCTCCCACTCAGCATCTCACTCTCCCCACTCCCACTCAGCCCCTCACTCTCCCCTCTCCCACTCAGCCCCTCACTCTCCCCTCTCCCACTCAGCCCCTCACTCTCCCCACTCCCACTCAGCCCCTCACTCTCCGCTCTCCCACTCAGCGCCTCACTCTCCCCTCTCCCACTCAGCCCCTCACTCTCCCCTCTCCCACTCAGCCCCTCACTCTCCCCTCTCCCACTCAGCTCCTCACTCTCCCCTCTCCCACTCAACTCCTCACTCTCCCCTCTCCCACTCAGCCCCTCACTCTCCTCTCTCCCACTCAGCTCCTCACTCTCCCCACTCCCACTCAGCCCCTCACTCCAACCTCTCCCACTCACATCCTCACTCTCCCCTCTCCCACTCAGCACCTCACTCTCCGCACTCCCACTCAGCCCCTCACACTCCCCTCTCCCACTCACATCCTCACTCTCCCCTCTCCCACTCAGCCCCTCACTCTCCCCTCTCCCACTCAGCTCCTCACTCCCCCCACTCCCACTCAGCTCCTCACTCTCCCCACTCCCACTCAGCTCCTCACTCTCCCCTCTCCCACTCAGCTCCTCACTCTCCCACTCAGCTCCTCACTCTCCCCACTCCCACTCAGCTCCTCACTCTCCCCGCTCCCACTCAGCTCCTCACTCTCCCACTCAGCTCCTCACTCTCCCCACTCCCACTCAGCCCCTCACTCTCCCCTCTCCCACTCAGCTCCTCACTCTCCCCACTCCCACTCAGCTCCTCACTCTCCCCACTCCCACTCAGCCCCTCACTCTCCCCACTCCCACTCAGCTCCTCACTCTCCCCTCTCCCACTCAGCTCCTCACTCTCCCCTCTCCCACTCAGCTCCTCACTCTCCCCACTCCCACTCAGCTCCTCACTCTCCCCCTCCCACTCAGCCCCTCACTCTCCCCTCTCCCACTCAGCGCCTCACTCTCCCCTCTCCCACTCAGCCCCTCACTCTCCCCTCTCCCACTCAGCCCCTCACTCTCCCCTCTCCCACTCAGCTCCTCACTCTCCCCTCTCCCACTCAGCCCCTCACTCTCCTCTCTCCCACTCAGCTCTTCACTCTCCCCACTCCCACTCAGCCCCTCACTCTCCCCACTCCCACTCAGCTCCTCACTCTCCCCTCTCCCACTCAGCTCCTCACTCTCCCCACTCCCACTCAGCTCCTCACTCTCCCCCTCCCACTCAGCTCCTCACTCTCCCCACCCCCCCCCCTCCTCACTCTCCCCTCTCCCACTCAGCTCCTCACTCTCCCCCTCCCACTCAGCTCCTCACTCTCCCCACCCCCCCCCCTCCTCACTCTCCCCGCTCCCACTCAGCTCCTCACTCTCCCCTCCCCCACTCAGCTCCTCACTCTCCCCTCTCCCACTCAGCTGCTCACTCTCCCCTCTCCCACTCAGCTCCTCACTCCCCCCTCTCCCACTCAGCCCCTCACTCTCCCCTCTCCCACTCAGCTCCTCACTCTCCCCTCTCCCACTCAGCTGCTCACTCTCCCCTCTCCCACTCAGCTCCTCACTCTCCCCTCTCCCACTCAGCTCCTCACTCCCCCCTCTCCCACTCAGCTCCTCACTCTCCCCACTCCCACTCAGCTCCTCGCTCTCCCCTCTCCCACTCACATCCTCACTGTCCCCACTCCCACTCAGCTCCTCACTCTCCCCACTCCCACTCAGCCCCTCACTCTCCCCTCTCCCACTCACATCCTCACTGTCCCCACTCCTACTCAGCTCCTCACTCTCCCCACTCCCACTCAGCCCCTCGCTCTCCCCACTCCCACTCAGCTCCACACTCTCCCCACTCCCACTCAGCTCCTCACTCTCCCCACTCCTACTCAGCTCCTCACTCTCCCCACTCCCACTCAGCCCCTCACTCTCCCCACTCCCACTCAGCTCCACACTCTCCCCACTCCCACTCAGCTCCTCACTCTCCCCACTCCCACTCAGCTCCTCACTCTCCCCACTCCTACTCAGCTCCTCACTCTCCCCACTCCCACTCAGCCCCTCACTCTCCCCACTCCCACTCAGCTCCACACTCTCCCCACTCCCACTCAGCCCCTCACTCTCCCCTCTCCCACTCAGCTCCTCACTCTCCCCTCTCCCACTCAACTCCTCACTCTCCCCACTCCCACTCAGCCCCTCACTCTCCCCACTCCCACTCAGCCCCTCACTCTCCCCTCTCCCACTCAGCTCCTCACTCTCCCCTCTCCTACTCAGCTCCTCACTCTCCCCACTCCCACTCAGCCCCTCACTCTCCCCGCTCCCACTCAGCCCCTCACTCTCCCCACTCCTACTCAGCTCCTCACTCTCCCCTCTCCCACTCACATCCTCACTCTCCCCTCTCCCACTCAGCCCCTCACTCTCCCCTCTCCCACTCAGCTCCTCACTCTCCCCTCTCCCACTCAGCTCCTCACTCTCCCCACTCCTACTCAGCTCCTCACTCCAACCTCTCCCACTCACATCCTCACACTCCCCTCTCCCACTCAGCTCCTCACTCTCCCCACTCCCACTCAGCTCCTCACTCTCCCCTCTCCCACTCACATCCTCACTCTCCCCTCTCCCACTCAGCTCCTCACTCTCCCCTCTCCCACTCACATCCTCACTCTCCCCTCTCCCACTCAGCTCCTCACTCTCCCCCTCCCACTCAGCTCCTCACTCTCCCCTCTCCCACTCACATCCTCACTCTCCCCTCTCCCACTCAGCTCCTCACTCTCCCCTCTCCCACTCACATCCTCACTCTCCCCTCTCCCACTCAGCTCCTCACTCTCCCCTCTCCCACTCACATCCTCACACTCCCCTCTCCCACTCACATCCTCACTCTCCCCTCTCCCACTCAGCTCCTCACTCTCCCCTCTCCCACTCACATCCTCACTCTCCCCTCTCCCACTCAGCTCCTCACTCTCCCCTCTCCCACTCAGCTCCTCACTCTCCCCTCTCCCACTCACATCCTCACTCTCCCCTCTCCCACTCAGCTCCTCACTCTCCCCTCTCCCACTCAGCTCCTCACTCTCGCCACTCCCAATCAGCCCCTCACTCTCCCCTCTCCCACTCAGCCCCTCACTCTCCCCACTCCCACTCAGCTCCTCACTCTCCCCACTCCCACTCAGCCCCTCACTCTCCCCACTCCCACTCAGCTCCTCACTCTCCCCTCTCCCACTCAGCTCCTCACTCTCCCCGCTCCCACTCAGCTCCTCACTCTCCCCTCTCCCACTCAGATCCTCACTCTCCCCTCTCCCACTCAACTCCTCACTCTCCCCACTCCCACTCAGCCCCTCACTCTCCCCACTCCCACTCAGCCCCTCACTCTCCCCACTCCTACTCAGCTCCTCACTCCAACCTCTCCCACTCACATCCTCCCTCTCCCCTCTCCCACTCAGCCCCTCACTCTCCCATATCCCACTCACATCCTCACTCTCCCCTCTCCCACTCAGCTCCTCACTCTCCCCACTCCCACTCAGCTCCTCACTCTCCCCTCTCCCACTCACATCCTCACTCTCCCCTCTCCCACTCAGCTCCTCACTCTCCCCTCTCCCACTCACATCCTCACTCTCCCCTCTCCCACTCAGCTCCTCACTCTCCCCCTCCCACTCAGCTCCTCACTCTCCCCTCTCCCACTCACATCCTCACTCTCCCCTCTCCCACTCAGCTCCTCACTCTCCCCTCTCCCACTCACATCCTCACTCTCCCCTCTCCCACTCAGCTCCTCACTCTCCCCTCTCCCACTCACATCCTCACACTCCCCTCTCCCACTCACATCCTCACTCTCCCCTCTCCCACTCAGCTCCTCACTCTCCCCACTCCCACTCAGCCCCTCACTCTCCCCACTCCCACTCAGCCCCTCACTCTCCCCTCTCCCACTCAGCTCCTCACTCTCCCCTCTCCTACTCAGCTCCTCACTCTCCCCACTCCCACTCAGCCCCTCACTCTCCCCGCTCCCACTCAGCCCCTCACTCTCCCCACTCCTACTCAGCTCCTCACTCTCCCCTCTCCCACTCACATCCTCCCTCTCCCCTCTCCCACTCAGCCCCTCACTCTCCCATATCCCACTCACATCCTCACTCTCCCCTCTCCCACTCAGCTCCTCACTCTCCCCACTCCCACTCAGCTCCTCACTCTCCCCTCTCCCACTCACATCCTCACTCTCCCCTCTCCCACTCAGCTCCTCACTCTCCCCTCTCCCACTCACATCCTCACTCTCCCCTCTCCCACTCAGCTCCTCACTCTCCCCCTCCCACTCAGCTCCTCACTCTCCCCTCTCCCACTCACATCCTCACTCTCCCCTCTCCCACTCAGCTCCTCACTCTCCCCTCTCCCACTCACATCCTCACTCTCCCCTCTCCCACTCAGCTCCTCACTCTCCCCTCTCCCACTCACATCCTCACACTCCCCTCTCCCACTCACATCCTCACTCTCCCCTCTCCCACTCAGCTCCTCACTCTCCCCTCTCCCACTCACATCCTCAATCTCCCCTCTCCCACTCAGCTCCTCACTCTCCCCTCTCCCACTCAGCTCCTCACTCTCCCCTCTCCCACTCACATCCTCACTCTCCCCTCTCCCACTCAGCTCCTCACTCTCCCCTCTCCCACTCAGCTCCTCACTCTCCCCTCTCCCACTCACATCCTCACTCTCCCCTCTCCCACTCAGCTCCTCACTCTCCCCTCTCCCACTCAGCTCCTCACTCTCCCCACTCCCACTCAGCCCCTCACTCTCCCCTCTCCCACTCAGCCCCTCACTCTCCCCTCTCCCACTCAGCTCCTCACTCTCCCCTCTCCCACTCACATCCTCACTCTCCCCTCTCCCACTCAGCTGCTCACTCTCCCCTCTCCCACTCAGCCCCTCACTCTCCCCACTCCCACTCAGCCACTCACTCTCCCCTCTCCCACTCAGCCCCTCACTCTCCCCACTCCCACTCAGCTCCTCACTCTCCCCACTCCCACTCAGCTCCTCACTCTCCCCACTCCCACTCAGCCCCTCACTCTCCCCACTCCCACTCAGCCCCTCACTCTCCCCACTCCCACTCAGCTCCTCACTCTCCCCTCTCCCACTCACATCCTCACTCTCCCCTCTCCCACTCACATCCTCACTCTCCCCTCTCCCACTCAGCTGCTCACTCTCCCCTCTCCCACTCAGCCCCTCACTCTCCCCTCTCCCACTCACATCCTCACTCTCCCCACTCCCACTCAGCTCCTCACTCTCCCCTCTCCCATTCAGCTCCTCACTCTCCCCTCTCCCACTCACATCTTCACTCTCCCCACTCCCACTCAACCCCTCACTCTCCCCTCTCCCACTCAGCCCCTCACTCTCCCCACTCCCACTCAGCTCCTCACTCTCCCCTTTCCACTCAGCCCCTCACTCTCCCCTCTCCCACTCAGCTCCTCACTCTCCCCTCTCCCATTCAGCCCCTCACTCTCCCCTCTCCCACTCACATCCTCACTCTCCCCACTCCCACTCAGCCCCTCACTCTCCCCTCTCCCACTCAGCCCCTCACTCTCCCCACTCCCACTCAGCCCCTCACTCTCCCCTCTCCCACTCAGCCCCTCACTCTCCCCACTCCCACTCAGCTCCTCACTCTCCCCTCTCCCACTCAGCCCCTCACTCTCCCCACTCCCACTCAGCTCCTCACTCTCCCCTCTCCCACTCAGCCCCTCACTCTCCCCTCTCCCACTCAGCTCCTCACTCTCCGCTCTCCCACTCACATCCTCACTCTCCCCACTCCCACTCAGCTCCTCACTCTCCCCTCTCCCATTCAGCCCCTCACTCTCCCCTCTCCCACTCAGCTCCTCACTCTCCCCTCTCCCACTCAGCTCCTCACTCTCCCCTCTCCCACTCAGGTCCTCACTCTCCCCACTCCCACTCAGCTCCTCACTCTCCCCACTCCCACTCAGCTCCTCACTCTCCCCTCTCCCACTCAGCTCCTCACTCTCCCCACTCCTACTCAGCTCCTCACTCCAACCTCTCCCACTCACATCCTCACTCTCCCCTCTCCCACTCAGCCCCTCACTCTCATCTCTCCCACTCAGCCCCTCACTCTCCCCACTCCCACTCAGCTCCTCACTCTCCCCTCTCCCACTCAGCTCCTCACTCTCCCCTCTCCCACTCAGCTCCTCACTCTCCCCACTCCCACTCAGCTCCTCACTCTCCCCACTTCCACTCAGCTCCTCACTCTCCCCTCTCCCTCTCAGCTCCTCGCTCTCCCCACTCCCACTCAGCCCCTCACTCTCCCCTCTCCCACTCAGCCCCTCACTCTCCCCTCTCCCACTCAGCTCCTCACTCTCCCCACTTCCACTCAGCTCCTCACTCTCCCCTCTCCCACTCAGCTCCTCACTCCAACCTCTCCCACTCACATCCTCACTCTCCCCTCTCCCACTCAGCCCCTCACTCTCCCCACTCCCACTCAGCTCCTCACTCTCCCCTCTCCCACTCAGCTCCTCACTCTCCCCGCTCCCACTCAGCTCCTCACTCTCCCCTCTCCCACTCAGCTCCTCACTCTCCCCTCTCCCACTCAGCTCCTCACTCTCCCCACTCCCACTCAGCTCCTCACTCTCCCCACTTCCACTCAGCTCCTCACTCTCCCCTCTCCCTCTCAGCTCCTCGCTCTCCCCACTCCCACTCAGCCCCTCACTCTCCCCTCTCCCACTCAGCCCCTCACTCTCCCCTCTCCCACTCAGCTCCTCACTCTCCCCACTTCCACTCAGCTCCTCACTCTCCCCTCTCCCACTCAGCTCCTCACTCCAACCTCTCCCACTCAGCCCCTCACTCTCCCCTCTCCCACTCAGCCCCTCACTCTCCCCTCTCCCACTCAGCTCCTCGCTCTCCCCACTCCCACTCAGCCCCTCACTCTCCCCTCTCCCACTCAGCCCCTCACTCTCCCCTCTCCCACTCAGCCCCTCACTCTCCCCACTCCCACTCAGCTCCTCACTCTCCCCTCTCCCACTCAGCCCCTCACTCTCCCCACTCCCACTCAGCTCCTCACTCTCCCCTCTCCCACTCACATCCTCACACTCCCCTCTCCCACTCACATCCTCACTCTCCCCTCTCCTACTCAGCTCCTCACTCTCCCCTCTCCCACTCACATCCTCACTCTCCCCTCTCCCACTCAGCTCCTCACTCTCCCCGCTCCCACTCAGCTCCTCACTCTCCCCTCTCCCACTCACATCCTCACTCTCCCCTCTCCCACTCAACTCCTCACTCTCCCCACTCCCACTCAGCCCCTCACTCTCCCCACTCCTACTCAGCTCCTCACTCCAACCTCTCCCACTCACATCCTCACTCTCCCCTCTCCCACTCAGCCCCTCACTCTCCCATATCCCACTCACATCCTCACTCTCCCCTCTCCCACTCAGCTCCTCACTCTCCCCACTCCCACTCAGCTCCTCACTCTCCCCTCTCCCACTCACATCCTCACTCTCCCCTCTCCCACTCAGCTCCTCACTCTCCCCTCTCCCACTCACATCCTCACTCTCCCCTCTCCCACTCAGCTCCTCACTCTCCCCCTCCCACTCAGCTCCTCACTCTCCCCTCTCCCACTCACATCCTCACTCTCCCCTCTCCCACTCAGCTCCTCACTCTCCCCTCTCCCACTCACATCCTCACTCTCCCCTCTCCCACTCAGCTCCTCACTCTCCCCTCTCCCACTCACATCCTCACACTCCCCTCTCCCACTCACATCCTCACTCTCCCCTCTCCCACTCAGCTCCTCACTCTCCCCTCTCCCACTCACATCCTCACTCTCCCCTCTCCCACTCAACTCCTCACTCTCCCCACTCCCACTCAGCCCCTCACTCTCCCCACTCCCACTCAGCTCCTCACTCTCCCCTCTCCTACTCAGCTCCTCACTCTCCCCACTCCCACTCAGCCCCTCACTCTCCCCGCTCCCACTCAGCCCCTCACTCTCCCCTCTCCCACTCAGCCCCTCACTCTCCCCTCTCCCACTCAGCTCCTCACTCTCCCCTCTCCCACTCACATCCTCACTCTCCCCTCTCCCACTCAGCTCCTCACTCTCCCCTCTCCCACTCACATCCTCACTCTCCCCTCTCCCACTCAGCTCCCCACTCTCCCCTCTCCCACTCACATCCTCACTCTCCCCTCTCCCACTCAGCTCCTCACTCTCCCCACTCCCACTCAGCCCCTCACTCTCCCCTCTCCCACTCAGCCCCTCACTCTCCCCTCTCCCACTCAGCCCCTCACTCTCCCCTCTCCCACTCAGCTCCTCACTCTCCCCACTCCTACTCAGCTGCTCACTCTCCCCTCTCCCACTCAGCCCCTCACTCTCCCCTCTCCCACTCAGCTCCTCACTCTCCCCTCTCCCACTCAGCTCCTCACTCTCCCCTCTCCCACTCAGCTCCTCACTCTCCCCACTCCCACTCAGCCCCTCACTCTCCCCTCTCCCACTCACATCCTCACTCTCCCCTCTCCCACTCAGCTGCTCACTCTCCCCTCTCCCACTCAGCCCCTCACTCTCCCCACTCCCACTCAGCCCCTCACTCTCCCCTCTCCCACTCAGCCCCTCACTCTCCCCACTCCCACTCAGCTCCTCACTCTCCCCACTCCCACTCAGCTCCTCACTCTCCCCACTCCCACTCAGCCCCTCACTCTCCCCACTCCCACTCAGCCCCTCACTCTCCCCACTCCCACTCAGCTCCTCACTCTCCCCACTCCCACTCAGCCCCTCACTCTCCCCACTCCCACTCAGCCCCTCACTCTCCCCTCTCCCACTCACATCCTCACTCTCCCCTCTCCCACTCAACTCCTCACTCTCCCCACTCCCACTCAGCCCCTCACTCTCCCCACTCCTACTCAGCTCCTCACTCCAACCTCTCCCACTCACATCCTCACTCTCCCCTCTCCCACTCAGCCCCTCACTCTCCCATATCCCACTCACATCCTCACTCTCCCCTCTCCCACTCAGCTCCTCACTCTCCCCACTCCCACTCAGCTCCTCACTCTCCCCTCTCCCACTCACATCCTCACTCTCCCCTCTCCCACTCAGCTCCTCACTCTCCCCTCTCCCACTCACATCCTCACTCTCCCCTCTCCCACTCAGCTCCTCACTCTCCCCCTCCCACTCAGCTCCTCACTCTCCCCTCTCCCACTCACATCCTCACTCTCCCCTCTCCCACTCAGCTCCTCACTCTCCCCTCTCCCACTCACATCCTCACTCTCCCCTCTCCCACTCAGCTCCTCACTCTCCCCTCTCCCACTCACATCCTCACACTCCCCTCTCCCACTCACATCCTCACTCTCCCCTCTCCCACTCAGCTCCTCACTCTCCCCTCTCCCACTCACATCCTCACTCTCCCCTCTCCCACTCAACTCCTCACTCTCCCCACTCCCACTCAGCCCCTCACTCTCCCCACTCCCACTCAGCTCCTCACTCTCCCCTCTCCTACTCAGCTCCTCACTCTCCCCACTCCCACTCAGCCCCTCACTCTCCCCGCTCCCACTCAGCCCCTCACTCTCCCCACTCCTACTCAGCTCCTCACTCCAACCTCTCCCACTCACATCCTCACTCTCCCCTCTCCCACTCAGCCCCTCACTCTCCCCTCTCCCACTCAGCTCCTCACTCTCCCCTCTCCCACTCAGCTCCTCACTCTCCCCACTCCTACTCAGCTCCTCACTCCAACCTCTCCCACTCACATCCTCACTCTCCCCTCTCCCACTCAGCCCCTCACTCTCCCATATCCCACTCACATCCTCACTCTCCCCTCTCCCACTCAGCTCCTCACTCTCCCCACTCCCACTCAGCTCCTCACTCTCCCCTCTCCCACTCACATCCTCACTCTCCCCTCTCCCACTCAGCTCCTCACTCTCCCCTCTCCCACTCACATCCTCACTCTCCCCTCTCCCACTCAGCTCCTCACTCTCCCCTCTCCCACTCACATCCTCACTCTCCCCTCTCCCACTCAGCTCCTCACTCTCCCCTCTCCCACTCACATCCTCACACTCCCCTCTCCCACTCACATCCTCACTCTCCCCTCTCCCACTCAGCTCCTCACTCTCCCCTCTCCCACTCACATCCTCACTCTCCCCTCTCCCACTCAGCTCCTCACTCTCCCCTCTCCCACTCAGCTCCTCACTCTCCCCTCTCCCACTCACATCCTCACTCTCCCCTCTCCCACTCAGCTCCTCACTCTCCCCTCTCCCACTCAGCTCCTCACTCTCCCCACTCCCACTCAGCCCCTCACTCTCCCCTCTGCCACTCAGCCCCTCACTCTCCCCACTCCCACTCAGCTCCTCACTCTCCCCTCTCCCACTCAGCTCCTCACTCTCCCCTCTCCCACTCACATCCTCACTCTCCCCTCTCCCACTCAGCTGCTCACTCTCCCCTCTCCCACTCAGCCCCTCACTCTCCCCACTCCCACTCAGCTCCTCACTCTCCCCTCTCCCACTCAGCTCCTCACTCTCCCCTCTCCCACTCACATCCTCACTCTCCCCTCTCCCACTCAGCTGCTCACTCTCCCCTCTCCCACTCAGCCCCTCACTCTCCCCACTCCCACTCAGCTCCTCACTCTCCCCTCTCCCACTCAGCTCCTCACTCTCCCCTCTCCCACTCACATCCTCACTCTCCCCTCTCCCACTCAGCTGCTCACTCTCCCCTCTCCCACTCAGCCCCTCACTCTCCCCACTCCCACTCAGCTCCTCACTCTCCCCTCTCCCACTCAGCTCCTCACTCTCCCCTCTCCCACTCACATCCTCACTCTCCCCTCTCCTACTCAGCTCCTCACTCTCCCAACTCCCACTCAGCTCCTCACTCTCCCCACTCCCACTCAGCCCCTCACTCTCCCCTCTCCTACTCAGCTCCTCACTCTCCCCACTCCCACTCAGCTCCTCACTCTCCCCACTCCCACTCAGCTCCTCACTCTCCCCTCTCCCACTCACATCCTCACTCTCCCCTCTCCCACTCACATCCTCACTCTCCCCTCTCCCACTCAGCTGCTCACTCTCCCCTCTCCCACTCAGCCCCTCACTCTCCCCTCTCCCACTCACATCCTCACTCTCCCCACTCCCACTCAGCCCCTCACTCTCCCCTCTCCCACTCAGCCCCTCACTCTCCCCACTCCCACTCACATCCTCACTCTCCCCACTCCCACTCAGCCCCTCACTCTCCCCTCTCCCACTCAGCTCCTCACTCTCCCCTCTCCCACTCACATCCTCACTCTCCCCACTCCCACTCAGCTCCTCACTCTCCCCTCTCCCATTCAGCCCCTCACTCTCCCCTCTCCCACTCACATCCTCACTCTCCCCACTCCCACTCAGCCCCTCACTCTCCCCTCTCCCACTCAGCCCCTCACTCTCCCCACTCCCACTCAGCTCCTCACTCTCCCCTCTCCCACTCAGCCCCTCACTCTCACCACTCCCACTCAGCTCCTCACTCTCCCCACTCCTACTCAGCTCCTCACTCCAACCTCTCCCACTCACATCCTCACTCTCCCCTCTCCCACTCAGCCCCTCACTCTCATCTCTCCCACTCAGCCCCTCACTCTCCCCACTCCCACTCAGCTCCTCACTCTCCCCTCTCCCACTCAGCTCCTCACTCTCCCCTCTCCCACTCAGCTCCTCACTCTCCCCACTCCCACTCAGCTCCTCACTCTCCCCACTTCCACTCAGCTCCTCACTCTCCCCTCTCCCTCTCAGCTCCTCGCTCTCCCCACTCCCACTCAGCCCCTCACTCTCCCCTCTCCCACTCAGCCCCTCACTCTCCCCTCTCCCACTCAGCTCCTCACTCTCCCCACTTCCACTCAGCTCCTCACTCTCCCCTCTCCCACTCAGCTCCTCACTCCAACCTCTCCCACTCACATCCTCACTCTCCCCTCTCCCACTCAGCCCCTCACTCTCCCCACTCCTACTCAGCTCCTCACTCCAACCTCTCCCACTCACATCCTCACTCTCCCCTCTCCCACTCAGCCCCTCACTCTCATCTCTCCCACTCAGCCCCTCACTCTCCCCACTCCCACTCAGCTCCTCACTCTCCCCTCTCCCACTCAGCTCCTCACTCTCCCCTCTCCCACTCAGCTCCTCACTCTCCCCACTCCCACTCAGCTCCTCACTCTCCCCACTTCCACTCAGCTCCTCACTCTCCCCTCTCCCTCTCAGCTCCTCGCTCTCCCCACTCCCACTCAGCCCCTCACTCTCCCCTCTCCCACTCAGCCCCTCACTCTCCCCTCTCCCACTCAGCCCCTCACTCTCCCCTCTCCCACTCAGCCCCTCACTCTCCCCTCTCCCACTCAGCTCCTCACTCTCCCCACTTCCACTCAGCTCCTCACTCTCCCCTCTCCCACTCAGCTCCTCACTCTCCCCACTCCCACTCAGCTCCTCACTCTCCCCACTCCCACTCAGCTCCTCACTCCAACCTCTCCCACTCACATCCTCACTCTCCCCTCTCCTACTCAGCTCCTCACTCTCCCCACTCCCACTCAGCTCCTCACTCTCCCCACTCCCACTCAGCTCCTCACTCTCCCCTCTCCCACTCAGCTCCTCACTCCAACCTCTCCCACTCACATCCTCACTCTCCCCTCTCCCACTCAGCTCCTCACTCTCCCCTCTCCCACTCACATCCTCACTCTCCCCTCTCCCACTCACATCCTCACTCTCCCCTCTCCCACTCAGCTGCTCACTCTCCCCTCTCCCACTCAGCCCCACACTCTCCCCTCTCCCACTCACATCCTCACTCTCCCCACTCCCACTCAGCCCCTCACTCTCCCCTCTCCCACTCAGCCCCTCACTCTCCCCACTCCCACTCACATCCTCACTCTCCCCACTCCCACTCAGCCCCTCACTCTCCCCTCTCCCACTCAGCTCCTCACTCTCCCCTCTCCCACTCACATCCTCACTCTCCCCACTCCCACTCAGCTCCTCACTCTCCCCTCTCCCATTCAGCCCCTCACTCTCCCCTCTCCCACTCACATCCTCACTCTCCCCACTCCCACTCAGCCCCTCACTCTCCCCTCTCCCACTCAGCCCCTCACTCTCCCCACTCCCACTCAGCTCCTCACTCTCCCCTCTCCCACTCAGCCCCTCACTCTCACCACTCCCACTCAGCTCCTCACTCTCCCCACTCCTACTCAGCTCCTCACTCCAACCTCTCCCACTCACATCCTCACTCTCCCCTCTCCCACTCAGCCCCTCACTCTCATCTCTCCCACTCAGCCCCTCACTCTCCCCACTCCCACTCAGCTCCTCACTCTCCCCTCTCCCACTCAGCTCCTCACTCTCCCCACTCCCACTCAGCTCCTCACTCTCCCCACTTCCACTCAGCTCCTCACTCTCCCCTCTCCCTCTCAGCTCCTCGCTCTCCCCACTCCCACTCAGCCCCTCACTCTCCCCTCTCCCACTCAGCCCCTCACTCTCCCCTCTCCCACTCAGCCCCTCACTCTCCCCTCTCCCACTCAGCTCCTCACTCTCCCCACTTCCACTCAGCTCCTCACTCTCCCCTCTCCTACTCAGCTCCTCACTCCAACCTCTCCCACTCACATCCTCACTCTCCCCTCTCCCACTCAGCCCCTCACTCTCATCTCTCCCACTCAGCCCCTCACTCTCCCCACTCCCACTCAGCTCCTCACTCTCCCCTCTCCCACTCAGCTCCTCACTCTCCCCTCTCCCACTCAGCTCCTCACTCTCCCCACTCCCACTCAGCTCCTCACTCTCCCCACTTCCACTCAGCTCCTCACTCTCCCCTCTCCCTCTCAGCTCCTCGCTCTCCCCACTCCCACTCAGCCCCTCACTCTCCCCTCTCCCACTCAGCCCCTCACTCTCCCCTCTCCCACTCAGCCCCTCACTCTCCCCTCTCCCACTCAGCCCCTCACTCTCCCCTCTCCCACTCAGCTCCTCACTCTCCCCACTTCCACTCAGCTCCTCACTCTCCCCTCTCCCACTCAGCTCCTCACTCCCCCACTCCCACTCAGCTCCTCACTCTCCCCACTCCCACTCAGCTCCTCACTCCAACCTCTCCCACTCACATCCTCACTCTCCCCTCTCCTACTCAGCTCCTCACTCTCCCCACTCCCACTCAGCTCCTCACTCTCCCCACTCCCACTCAGCTCCTCACTCTCCCCACTCCTACTCAGCTCCTCACTCTCCCCTCTCCCACACAGCTCCTCACTCCAACCTCTCCCACTCACATCCTCACTCTCCCCTCTCCTACTCAGCTCCTCACTCTCCCCACTCCCACTCAGCTCCTCACTCTCCCCACTCCCACTCAGCTCCTCACTCTCCCCACTCCTACTCAGCTCCTCACTCTCCCCTCTCCCACACAGCTCCTCACTCCAACCTCTCCCACTCAGCTCCTCACTCTCCCCACTCCTACTCAGCTCCACACTCTCCCCACTCCCACTCAGCCCCTCACTCTCCGCTCTCCCACTCAGCTCCTCACTCCAACCTCTCCCACTCACATCCTCACTCTCCCCTCTCCCACTCAGCCCCTCACTCTCCCCTCTCCCACTCACATCCTCACTCTCCCCACTCCCACTCAGCCCCTCACTCTCCCCGCTCCCACTCAGCCCCTCACTCTCCCCACTCCTACTCAGCTCCTCACTCCAACCTCTCCCACTCACATCCTCACTCTCCCCTCTCCCACTCAGCCCCTCACTCTCCCCTCTCCCACTCAGCCCCTCACTCTCCCCTCTCCCACTCAGCTCCTCACTCTCCCCACTCCCACTCAGCCCCTCACTCTCCCCACTCCTACTCAGCTCCTCACTCCAACCTCTCCCACTCACATCCTCACTCTCCCCTCTCCCACTCAGCTCCTCACTCTCCCCTCTCCCACTCAGCTCCTCACTCTCCCCTCTCCCACTCAGCTCCTCACTCTCCCCTGTCCCACTCAGCTCCTCACTCTCCCCTCTCCCACTCAGCTCCTCACTCTCCCCTCTCCCACTCACATCCTCACTCTCCCCTCTCCCACTCAGCTCCTCACTCTCCCCTGTCCCACTCAGCTCCTCACTCTCCCCTCTCCCACTCAGCTCCTCACTCTCCCCTCTCCCACTCACATCCTCACTCTCCCCTCTCCCACTCAGCTCCTCACTCTCCCCTCTCCCACTCACATCCTCACTCTCCCCTCTCCCACTCAGCTCCTCACTCTCCCCTCTCCCACTCACATCCTCACACTCCCCTCTCCCACTCACATCCTCACTCTCCCCTCTCCCACTCAGCTCCTCACTCTCCCCTCTCCCACTCACATCCTCACTCTCCCCTCTCCCACTCAGCTCCTCACTCCAACCTCTCCCACTCAGCTCCTCACTCTCCCCTGTCCCACTCAGCTCCTCACTCTCCCCTGTCCCACTCAGCTCCTCACTCTCCCCTCTCCCACTCAGCTCCTCACTCTCCCCTCTCCCACTCAGCTCCTCACTCTCCCCTGTCCCACTCAGTTCCTCACTCTCCCCTCTCCCACTCAGCTCCTCACTCTCCCCACTCCTATTCAGCTCCTCACTCTCCCCTCTCCCACTCAGCTCCTCACTCTCTCCGCTCCCACTCAGCTCCTCACTCTCCCCACTCCCACTCAGCCCCTCACTCTCCCCACTCCTACTCAGCTCCTCACTCCAACCTCTCCCACTCAGCTCCTCACTCTCCCCTCTCCCACTCAGCTCCTCACTCTCCCCTCTCCCACTCAGCTCCTCACTCTCCCCTCTCCCACTCAGCTCCTCACTCTCCCCACTCCCACTCAGCCCCTCACTCTCCCCACTCCTACTCAGCTCCTCACTCGAACCTCTCCCACTCAGCTCCTCACTCTCCCCTCTCCCACTCAGCTCCTCACTCTCCCCCTCCCACTCAGCTCCTCACTCTCCCCACTCCCACTCAGCCCCTCACTCTCCCCCTCCCACTCAGCTCCTCACTCCAACCTCTCCCACTCACATCCTCACTCTCCCCCCTCCCACTCAGCTCCTCACTCTCCCCTCTCCCACTCTGCTCCTCACTCTCCCCTCTCCCACTCCCACTCAGCCCCTCACTCTCCCCTCTCCCACTCACATCCTCACTCTCCCCTCTCCCACTCAGCCCCTCACTCTCCCCTCTCCCACTCACATCCTCACTCTCCCTCACTCCAACCTCTCCCACTCACATCCTCACTCTCCCCTCTCCCACTCAGGTCCTCACTCTCCCCTCTCCCACTCAGCCCCTCACTCTCCCCTCTCCCACTCAGCTCCTCACTCTCACCTCTCCCACTCACCCCCTCACTCTCCCCTCTCCCACTCAGCCCCTCACTCTCCCCACTCCCACTCAGCACCTCACTCTCCCCTCTCCCACTCAGCCCCTCACTCTCCCCTCTCCCACTCAGCCCCTCACTCTCCCCTCTCCCACTCAGCCCCTCACTCTCCCCACTCCCACTCAGCCCCTCACTCTCCCCTCTCCCACTCAGCCCCTCACTCTCCCCACTCCCACTCAGCCCCTCACTCTCCCCTCTCCCACTCAGCTCCTCACTCTCCCCTCTCCTACTCAGCTCCTCACTCTCCCCACTCCCACTCAGCTCCTCACTCTCCCCACTCCCACTCAGCCCCTCACTCTCCCCGCTCCCACTCAGCCCCTCACTCTCCCCACTCCCACTCACATCCTCACTCTCCCCTCTCCCACTCAGCCCCTCACTCTCCCCTCTCCCACTCAGCTCCTCACTCTCCCCTCTCCCACTCAGCTCCTCACTCTCCCCACTCCCACTCAGCCCCTCACTCTCCCCACTCCTACTCAGCTCCTCACTCCAACCTCTCCCACTCACATCCTCACTCTCCCCTCTCCCACTCACATCCTCACTCTCC
This sequence comes from Chiloscyllium plagiosum, assembly GCF_037043375.1. Classification (NCBI taxonomy): domain Eukaryota; kingdom Metazoa; phylum Chordata; class Chondrichthyes; order Orectolobiformes; family Hemiscylliidae; genus Chiloscyllium; species Chiloscyllium plagiosum. The sequence goes on along the minus strand of NW_028270140.1, from coordinate 157,327,644 downwards.
CCTCTCCCACTCAGCTCCTCACTCTCCCCACTCCCACTCAGCTCCTCACTCTCCCCTCTCCCACTCAGCCCCTCACTCTCCCCTCTCCCACTCAGCTCCTCAATCTCCCCCTCCCACTCAGCTCCTCACTCTCCCCTCTCCCACTCACATCCTCACTCTCCCCTCTCCCACTCAGCTCCTCACTCTCCCCACTCCCACTCAGCCCCTCACTCTCCCCTCTCCCACTCACATCCTCACTCTCCCCTCTCCCACTCAGCTCCTCACTCTCCCCCTCCCACTCAGCCCCTCACTCTTCCCACTCCCACTCAGCTCCTCACTCTCCCCTCTCCCACTCACATCCTCACTCTCCCCTCTCCCACTCAGCTCCTCACTCTCCCCACTCCCACTCAGCTCCTCACTCTCCCCACTCCCACTCAGCCCCTCACTCTCCCCGCTCCCACTCAGCTCCTCACTCTCCCCACTCCCACTCTGCCCCTCACTCTCCCCACTCCTACTCAGCTCCTCACTCTCCCCAATCCCACTCAGCTCCTCACTCTCCCCTCTCACACTCAGCCCCTCACTCTCCACACTCCTACTCAGCTCCTCACTCCAACCTCTCCCACTCACATCCTCACTCTCCCCTCTCCCACTCAGCTCCTCACTCTCCCACTCAGCTCCTCACTCTCCCCACTCCCACTCAGCTCCTCACTCTCCCCACTCCCACTCAGCTCCTCACTCTCCCCACTCCCACTCAGCCCCTCACTTACCCCGCTCCCACTCAGCTCCTTACTCTCCCCACTCCCACTCAGCTCCTCACTCTCCCCACTCCCACTCAGCCCCTCACTCTCCCCTCTCCCACTCAGCTCCTCACTCTCCCACTCAGCACCTCACTCTCCCCACTCCCACTCAGCTCCTCACTCTCCCCACTCCCACTCAGCCCCTCACTCTCCCCTCTCCCACTCAGCTCCTCACTCTCCCACTCAGCTCCTCACTCTCCCCACTCCCACTCACATCCTCACTCTCCCCACTCCCACTCAGCCCCTCACTCTCCCCTCTCCCACTCAGCCCCTCACTCTCCCCTCTCCCACTCAGCTCCTCACTCTCCCCGCTCCCACTCTGCTCCTCACTCTCCCCACTCCCACTCAGCCCCTCACTCTCCCCTCTCCCACACAGCTCCTCACTCTCCCCCTCCCACTCAGCTCCTCACTCTCCCCTCTCCCACTCACATCCTCACTCTCCCCTCTCCCACTCACATCCTCACTCTCCCCTCTCCCACTCAGCTCCTCACTCTCCCCTCTCCCACTCAGCCCCTCACTCTCCCCTCTCCCACTCAGCCCCTCACTCTCCCCACTCCCACTCAGCTCCTCACTCCCCCCTCTCCCACTCACATCCTCACTCTCCCCTCTCCCACTCAGCTCCTCACTCTCCCCTCTCCCACTCAGCTCCTCACTCTCCCCACTCCCACTCAGCTCCTCACTCTCCCCTCTCCCACTGAACTCCTCACTCCCCCCTCTCCCACTCAGCTCCTCACTCTCCCCCTCCCACTCAGCCCCTCACTCTCCCCGCTCCCACTCAGCCCCTCACTCTCCCCACTCCCACTCAGCTCCTCCCTCTCCCCTCTTCCACTCAACTCCTCACTCTCCCCCTCCCACTCAGCTCCTCACTCTCCCCACTCCCACTCAGCACCTCACTCTCCCCATTCCTACTCAGCTCCTCACTCCAACCTCTCCCACTCAGCTCCACACTCTCCCCGCTCTCACTCAGCTCCTCACTCCCCCCTCTCCCACTCAGCTCCTCACTCTCCCCACTCCCACTCAGCCTCTCACTCTCCCCACTCCCACTCAGCTCCTCACTCTCCCCTCTCCCACTCAGCCCCTCACTCTCCCCTCTTCCACTCAGCCCCTCACTCTCCCCTCTCCCACTCAGCTCCTCACTCTCCCCTCTCCCACTCAGCCCCTCACTCTCCCCTCTCCCACTCAGCCCCTCACTCTCCCCACTCCCACTCACCTCCTCACTCTCCCCACTCCCACTCAGTTCCTCACTCTCCCCCTCCCACTCAGCCCCTCACTCTCCCCGCTCCCACTCAGCTCCTCGCTCTCCCCACTCCCACTCAGCTCCTCACTCTCCCCTCTCCCAGTCAGCCCCTCACTCTCCCCACTCCCACTCAGCTCCTCACTCTCCCCACTCCCACTCAGCCCCTCACTCTCCCCACTCCCACTCAGCCCCTCACTCTCCCCTCTCCCACTCAGCTCCTCACTCTCCCCTCTCCCACTCAGCTCCTCACTCTCCCCACTCCCACTCAGCCCCTCACTCTCCCCGCTCCCACTCAGCCCCTCACTCTCCCCACTCCCACTCAGCTCCTCACTCTCCCCTCTCCCACTCAGCTCCTCACACTCCCCTCTCCCACTCACATCCTCACTCTCCCCACTCCCACTCAGCTCCTCACTCTCCCCTCTCCCACTCAGCTCCTCACTCTCCCCTCTCCCACTCAGCCCCTCACTCTCCCCACTCCCACTCAGCTCCTCACTCTCCCCTCTCCCACTCAGCTCCTCACTCCCCCCTCTCCCACTCAGCCCCTCACTCTCCCCTCTCCCACTCAGCCCCTCACTCTCCCCTCTCCCACTCAGCCCCTCACTCTCCCCACTCCCACTCAGCCCCTCACTCTCCCCACTCCTACTCAGCTCCTCACTCTCCCCACTCCCACTCAGCTCCTCACTCTCCCCACTCCCACTCCCACTGCTTCCTGAAAAATAACCCTTGATAAGATTTCAGTCTGTAACTCACTGCCGGGCATCTTTTATTCTGTATATAAACCCCCCGAACCCCTCGATTAGATTCCAGTCTATAATTCACTGCCGGGTATCTGTCATTCTGTATATAAACCCCCCCGAATTCCTCGATTAGATTCCAGTCTTCAAAGTTTGGGAGAAGATTTGTAGCTCGGGTGCTCGTTGCCGTGGTTCTGTTCGCCGAGCTGGGAATTTGTGTTGCAGACATTTCATCCCCTGTCTAGGTGACATCCTCAGAGCTTGGGAGCCTCCTGTGAAGCGCTTCTGTGGTGTTTCCTCCGGTGTTTATAGTGGCCTGTCCCTGCCGCTTCCGGTTGTCAGTTTCAGCTGTCAGCTGTATATAAACCACCTTGAACCCCTCGATTAGATTCCGGTCTGTAACTCCCTCCAGGGAAGCTGTTATTCTGTATATAAACCACCCCGAACCCCTCGATTAGATTCCGGTCTGTAACTCCCTTCCGAGGAGCTGTTATTCTGTATATAAACCACCCCGAACCCCTCGATTAGATTCCGGTCTGTAACTCCCTCCCGAGGAGCTGTTATTCTGTATATAAACCCCAATGAGCCCCTCAGTCAGCTTGCAGTCTGTAACTCCCTCCCTGATAATGTGTGTGACCTTGACCCCCTGCCTATGTTTGTTGCACTCACTCTCTGCACTTTGCTGACTCCTGAC